>NC_041390.1:152718553-152777041 GCF_002162155.2 Triticum dicoccoides
GCCTCTCCCCTGCCGCGCTACTCGCTGCCCCCCTCCCGTGCCGCACGCTGCGCCCGTCGCCTGCGCTCGCGCCGCCCGTGTAACCCCGCGTGTCGACCGCCCCCCACGCCTCCTAGCGTCGGACCTTGCGCACCCGCTCGCGTTGGCCTCGGCTGCTGCCAGCCATGGTGCCCCGACCCTCCTGCCACTCGGTCCGGTGGTCGTCCCGCTCGCGCCTCCCGCCCGCACCGGCCACCACTCGCCGGGCCTCGCCCGGCATCGTCCATCTCGGGCCGGACTGGCCCCCGCCGCGCCCGACCTCGCCCCTGTCGGGCGCCCGCTCCTGGCGCCCGCACCGTTCGTGAATCCGGCGCCCGCTAAGCCCCTGGGGCCTATGACGAACGGGGCCCACACCCCAGAATGAAAATGTTAAAAATATATATTAAATTAATTAAAAAATGTATAAAGAATAATAATAATAAATAATAATTAAAATAATTAATTAATTAATTAATCATATTTAAATTAATCTAATCAATTAGTTAAGTTAATTAAACCCTAATTAGACTAAACAGTCAATGACGAACGGGACCCACCTGTTAGGTTGACCAGGTCAATGCTGACGTCATGATGACGTCAGCAAACACTATTCTGGATAATGTTGAATTTAAATAATTAACTAAATCCTAAAAACGATTTAAACCTTTTAAAATTAATATAAAATAAACCGTAGCTCGGATGAAAAAACTTTGAACATGAAAGTTGCTCAAAACGATGAGACGAATCCGGATACGCAACCCGTTCGTCCGCCACGCATCCCTAGCATAGCGAACACGCAACTTTCCCCCTCCGGTTCATCTGTCCGAAAACGCGAAACACCGGGGATATTTTCCCGGATGTTTCCCCCCTTCACCGGTACCACCCCATACCGCGTTAGAGCACTCCTAACACCGCTACTTGCCATGTCATGCATCACTATGCATCTGTTTGCTTAAATATTTATTGTTTCTTCCCCCTCTTCTCTCGCTAGACACCGAGACCGACGCCACTGCTACCCAGTACGACTACGGTGTCGATGACCCCTCTCTCTTGCCAGAGCAACCAGGCAAGCCCCCCCCTTTGATCACCAGATATCGCCTATTCTTCTCTCTACTGCTTGCATTAGAGTAGTGTAGCATGTTAGTGCTTTCCGTTATCCTATCCTGATGCATAGCTTGTCCTTGCTACAACTGTTGATACCTTATCTGCAATCCTAAATGCTTAGTATAGGATGCTAGTTTACCATCAGTGGCCCTACATTCTTGTCCGTCTGCCATGCTATACTACTGGGTCGTGATCACTTCGGGAGGTGATCATGGGCATATGATATATACTTATACTGTTACATTACTTATGATACTGTTCGGAGATGGGGGCTGAAGGGGCAGGTGGCTCCATCCAGGTAGTGGTGGGCCTGAGTTCCCGACGGCCCCCGACTGTTACTTTGAGGCAGAGCGACAGGGCAGGTTGAGGCCACCTAGGAGAGAGGTGGGCCTGCCCCTGGTCGGCGTTCGTGGATACTTAACATGTTTAACGAGATCTTGGTATTTGATCTGAGTCTGGCCACTGGCCTATACGCACTAACCATCTACGCGGGGACAATTATGGGCACTCGACATCGTGGTATCAGCCGAAGCCTTCGTGACGTCAGTGACTGAGCGGCGCGCCCCGGATTGGACCGTAAGCCTGCTCTTGTATTAAGGGGGCTAGTTCTGCTTCCGGCCGCGTTCGCAACGTGCAGGTGTGCAAAGGGCGATGGGCCCAGACCCCTGCGCCATAGGATTTAGACGGGCGTGTTGACCTCTCTGTTGTGCCTAGGTAGGGCTGCGACGTGTTGATCTTCCCAGGCCGGGCATGACCCAGAAAAGTGTGTCCGATCAAATGGGATCGAGCGTGTTGGGTTATGTGGTGCACCCCTGCAGGGAAGTTAAACTATTCGAATAGTCGTGATCTTCGGTAACAGGACGACTTGGAGTTGTACCTTGACCTTATGACAACTAGAACCGGATACCTAATAAAATACACCCTTCTAAGTGCCAGATACAAGCGGTGATCGCTCTCTCACAGGGCGACGAGGGGAGGATCATCGGTTAGGATTATGCTATGCGATGCTACTTGGTGAACTTACCTTCTGCTCTCTTCTACATGCTGCAAGATGGAGGTGGCCAGAAGTGTAGTCTTCGATAGGACTAGCTACCCCCCTCTTATTCCGGCATTCTACAGTTCAGTCCACATATGATAGCCTTATTCCATTTGATACCAATGCATACATATGTAGTGTAGCTCCTTGCTTGTGAGTACTTTGGATGAGTACTCACGCTTGCTTTTCTCCCCCTTTTCCCCCTTCCTATACCCGGTTGCTGCGACCAGACGTTGGAGTCTAGGAGCCAGACGCCACCGTCGACGATGACTCCTACTACACTGGAGGTGCCTACTACTACGTGCAGCCCGCTGGCAGCGACCATGAGTAGTTTAGGAGGATCCCAGGCAGGAGGCCTGCGCCTCTTTCGATCTGTATCCCAGTTTGTGCTAGCCTTCTTAAGGCAAACTTGTTTAACTTATGTCTGTACTCAGATATTGTTGCTTCCACTGACTCGTCTATGATCGAGCTCTTGTATTCGAGCCCTCGAGGCCCCTAGCTTGTAATATGATGCTTGTATGACTTATTTTATTTGTAGAGTTGTGTTGTGATATCTTCCCGTGAGTCCCTGATCTTGATCGTACACGTTTGCGTGTATGATTAGTGTACGGTCAAATCGGGAGCGTCACATGCATCTTCATACCCTTGAAGATCGCAATGCGGAAGCGTTACAAGAACGCGGTTGGTGGAGTCGTACACGCAGCGATTTAGATCGCGGTCGATTCCGATCTAAGCACCGAAACAACGGCGTCTCCGCGTTCAACACACGTACAGCCCGGTGACATCTCTCGTGCCTTGATCCATCAAGGAGTGAGGGAGAGGTTGGGGAAGACTCCGTCCAGCAGCAGCACGATGGCGTGGTGATGGTGGAGGAGCGTGGCACGCCAGCAGGGCTTCGCCAAGCACTTCAAGAGACGAGGAGGAGAAGGTATTGGAGGGGAGGGGGCTGCGCCAAGTGCAAGGGTCTGGCCGCCCTCCCACCCCGCCACTATTTATAGGTGGGGAGAGGGGGGGCCCTTAGATCCCATCTAGGGTTGGGGCGGCGGCCAAGGGGGGGAGGGGTGCCTCCCAAGTCAAGTGGAGGCCCTCCCCCTTAGGGTTTCCCCTCTCCCATGCGCATCGGCCTTGGGGGGCTGGTGCCCCTGGCCCATTAAGGCTAGGGAGCCCCCTACAGCCCATGCTACTGTATTGGACATGGTGGAACATTTTCCGGACCTCCGGACCCCTCCAGAATCCTCTGGAACCTTCTAGAAGCTTCCCGTACAATACTGGAAAAAACCGAACTTTTCCTGGAACCCGAACAACAACTTTCCATATATAAATCTTTACCTCCGGACCATTCCGGAACTCCTCGTGACATCCGGTATCTTATCTGGGACTCCGAACAACATTCGGTAACCACGTACATACCTTCCCTATAACCCTAGCGTCATCGAACCTTAAGTGTGTAGACCCTACGGGCTCGGCAATCATGCAGACATGACCGAGACATCTCTCTCTGGTCAATAACCAACAACGGGATCTGGATACCCATGTTGGCTCCCACATGTTCCACGATGATCTCATCGGATGAACCACGATGTCAAGGATTCAGTCAATCCCGTATACAATTCCCTTTGTCTAGCAGTATAGTACTTGCCCGAGATTCGATCGTCGGTATCCCGATACCTTGTTCAATCTCATTACCGGCAAGTCTCTTTACTCATTCCGTAACACATCATCCCGTGATCAACTCCTTGGTCACATTGTGCACATTATGATGATGTCCTACCGAGTGGGCCCAGAGATACCTCTCTGTTTACACAGAGTGACAAATCCCAGTCTCGATTCGTGCCAACCCAACAGACACTTTCGGAGATACCCGTAGTGCACCTTTATAGCCACCCAGTTACGTTGTGACATTTGGTACACCCAAAGCATTCCTACGGTATCCGGGAGTTGCACAATCTCATGGTCTAAGGAAATGATACTTGACATTAGAAAAGCTTTAGCATACGAAGTACATGATCTTGTGCTAGGCTTAGGATTGGGTCTTGTCCATCACATCATTCTCCTAATGATGTGATCTCGTTATCAATGACATCCAATGTCCATGGTTAGGAAACCATGACCATCTATTGATCAACGAGCTAGTCAACTAGAGGCTTACTAGGGACATGTTGTGGTCTATGTATTCACACATGTATTACGGTTTTCGGTTAATACAATTATAGCATGAACAATAGAGAATTATCATGAACAAGGAAATACAATAATAACCATTTTATTATTGCCTCTAGGGAATATTTCCAACAGTCTCCCACTTGCACTAGAGTCAATAATCTAGTTCACATCACTATGTGATTGTAATGAATCCAACACCCATGGGGTTTGTTCATATCTTGCTTGTGAGAGAGGTTTATTAGTCAATGGGTCTGAACCTTTCAGATCCATGTGTGCTTTACAAATCTCTATGTCATCTTGTAGATGCAGCTACCACGCGCTACTTGAAGCTATTCCAAATAACTGCTCTACTATACGAATCCGGTTTACTCCTCAGAGTCATCCGTATTAGTGTCAAAGTTTGCATCGACGTAACCCTTTACGACGAACTCTTTTACCACCTCCATAATCGAGAAAATTCCTTAGTCCACTAGTTACTAAGGATAAGTTCGACTGCTATCATGTGATCCATTCCTGGATCACTCTTGTACCCCTTGACTGACTCATGGCAAGGCACACTTCAGGTGCGGTACACAGCATAGCATACTATAGAGCCTACGTCTAAAGCATAGGGGACGACCTTCGTCCTTTCTCTCTCTTCTGCCGTGGTCAGGTCTTGAGTCTTACTCAATACTCACACCTTGTAACACAGCCAAGAACTCCTTCTTTGCTGATCTATTTTGAACTCCTTCAAAATCTTGTCACGGTATGTATTCATTTGAAAGTACTATTAAGCGTTTTTGATCTATCCTTATATATCTTGATGCTCAATGTTCAAGTAGCTTAATCCAGGTTTTCATCGAAAAACACTTTTCAAATAACCCTGCATGCTTTCCAGAAATTCTACATCATTTCTGATCAACAATATGTTAACAACATATACTCATCAAAAATTCTATAGTGCTCCCACTCACTTCTTTGGAAATACAAGTTTCTCTTAAACTTTGTATAAACCCAAAATCTTTGATCATGTTATCAAAGTGTACATTCCAACTCCGAGATGCTTACTCCATTCCTTAGAAGGATTGTTGGAGCTTTGCATACTTGTCAGCATCTTTTAGGATTGACAAAACCTTCTGGTTTTATCACATACAACCTTTCCTCAAGAAAAACGTCGAGGAAACAATGTTTTTGACATCCTATATGCAAGATTTCATAAATAATACAGTAACTGCTAACATAATTCCAACAGACTCTTAGCATCGCTACGAGTGAGAAAGTCTCATCGTAGTCAACTCCTTGAACTTGTCGGGAAACATCTTAACGACAAGTCGAGCTTTCTTAATGGTGATACTTACCATCATTGTCTGTCTTCCTTTTAAAATCCATCTGCACCCAACAGCCTTACGACCATCAAGTAGTTCTTTCAAAGTCTATACTTTGCTTTATACATGGATCCTCTCTCGGATTTTATGGCCTCGAGCCATTCTTCGGAATCTGGGCCCACCATCACTTCTCCATAGCTCGTAGGTTCATTGTTGTCTAGCAACATGACTTCCAAGACAGGATTACGTACCACTCTGAAGTAGTATGCATCCTTGTCGACCTATGAGGTTTGGTAGTGACTTGATCCGAAGTTTCATGATCACTATCATAAGCTTCCACTTCAATTGGTGTAGGTGCCACAGGAACAACTTCCTGTGCCCTGCTACACACTAGTTGAAGTGACGGTTCAATAACCTCATCAAGTCTCCACCATCCTCCCACTCAATTCTTTCGAGAGAAACTTTTCCTCGAGAAAAGACCTGTTTCTAGAAACAATCACTTTTGCTTCCGGATCTGAAATAGGAGGTATACCCAACTATTTTTGGGTATTCTATGAAGATGCATTTATCCGCTTTGGGTTCGAGCTTATCAGCCTGAAACTTTTTCACATAAGCATCGCAACCCCAAACTTTTAAGAAACGACAGCTTAGGTTTCTCTAAACCTATAGTTCATACGGTGTCATCTCAACGGAATTGTGTGGTGCCCTATTTAAAGTGAATGCGGTTGTCTCTAATGCCTAACCCATAAACGATAGTGGTAATTTGATAAGAGACATCATGGTATGCACCATATCCAATAGGGTGCAGTTATGATGTTAAGACACACCATCACACTATGGTGGTCCAGGCGGTATTAGTTGTGAAACAATTTCCATAATGTCTTAATTGTGTGCCAAACTCGTAACTCATATATTCATCTCTATGATCATATCATAGACATTTTATCATCTTGTCATGACAATCTTCAACTTCACTCTGAAATTACTTAAACCTTTCAATAATTCAGACTTGTGTTTCGTCAAGTAAATATACTCAGCATCTACTCAAATCATCTGTGAAGTAAGAACATAACGATATCCACTGCGTGCCTCAGCACTTATTGGACTGCACACATCAAAATGTATTACTTCCAACAAGTTGCTTTCTTGTTCCATCTTACTGAAAACAAGGCCTTTCAGTCATCTTGCCCATGTGGTATGATTTGCATGTCTCAAGTGATTCAAAATCAAGTGAGTCCAAACGATCCATCTGCATGGAGTTTCTTCATGCATATCTACCAATAGATATGGTTCGCATGTCTCAATCTTTTCAAAAACGAGTGAGTCCAAAGATCCATCAACATGGAGCTTCTTCATGCATTTTATACCAATATGACTCAAATGGCAGTGCTACAAGTACGTGGTACTATCATTACTATCTTATATCTTTTGGCATGAACATGTGTATCACTATGATCGAGATTCAATGAACCATTCATTTTAGGTGCAAGACCATTGAAGGTATTATTCAAATAAATAGAGTAACCATTATTCTCCTTAAATGAATAACTGTATTGCGATAAACATAATCCAATAATGTATATGCTCAACGCAAACACCAAATAACAATTATCTAGGTTTAACACCAATCTCGATGGTAGAGGGAGCATGTGATGCTTGATCATATCAACCTTGGAAACACTTCCAACACATATCGTCATCTCACCTTCAGCTAGTCTCCGTTTATTCTGTAGCCTTTTATTTCGAGTTACTAACACTTAGCAACTGAAGCGGTATTTTAATACCCTGGTGCTACTAGGAGTACTAGTAAAGTACACATTAATATAACGTATTTCCAAAATACTTCTGTCGACCTTGCCAGCCTTCTCATCTACCAAGTATCTAGGGTAGTTCTGCTTCAGTGATTGTTCCCCTCATTACAGAAGCACTTAGTCTCGGGTTTGGTTCAACCTTGGGTTTCTTCACTAGAGCAGCAACTGATTTGTCGTCTCTTGAAGTATCCCTTCTTTCCCTTGCCCTTCTTGAAACTAGTGGTTTAACCATCAACAATTGATGCTCCTACTTGATTTCTACTTTCGCGGTGTCAAACATCGCGAGTTGCTCAAGGATCATCATGTCTATCCCTGATATGTTATAGTTCATCACGAAGCTCCAATAGCTTGGTGGCAGTGACTATGGAGAATCATCACTATCTCATCTGGAAGTTAACTCCCACTCGATTCAAGCGATTGTAGTACTCAGACAATCTGAGCACATGCTCAACGATTTAGCTTTTCTCCCTTAGTTTGCAGGCTTAAGAAACTTGTCAGAGGTCTCATACCTCTTGACGTGGGCACTAGTCTGAAATCCCAATTTCAGTCTTTGGAACATCTCATATGTTCTGCGACGTTTCAAAAACCGTCTTTGGTGCCACAATTCTAAATCGTTAGCATTACGCACTGAACTATCACATAGTCATCAAAACGTGCATGTCAGATGTTTCCCAACATCTACAGACGATGCTCGAGGACCAACACACTGAGCGGTGCATTAAGGACATAATCCTTCTGTGCAGCAATGAGGACAATCCTCAGTTTACGGACCCAGTCCGCATAGTTGCTACTGTCAACTCTCAACTAAATTTTCTCTAGGAACATATCTAAAACAGTAGAACTATAGCGCAAGCTATGACATAATTTGCAAAGACCTTTTGACTATGTTCATGATAATTAAGTTCATCTAATCAAATTATTCAATGAACTCCCACTCAGATAGACATCCCTCTAGTCATCTAAGTGATACATGATCCGAGTCAACTAGGCCATGTCCGATCATCACGTGAGACGGACTAGTCATCATCGGTGAACATCTTCATGTTGATCGTATCCACTATACGACTCAAGTTCGACCTTTCGGTCTTCCGTGTTCCGAGGCCATGTTTGTACATGCTAGGCTCGTCAAGTTAACCTAAGTGTATTGCGTGTGTAAATCTGGCTTACACCCATTGTACGCGAACGTTAGAACCTATCACACCCAATCATCACGTGGTGCTTCAGAACAACGGACCTTAGCAATGGTGCACAGTTAGGGAGAACACTTTCTTGAAATTATTCTGAGGGACCATCTTATTTATGCTACCGTCGTTCTAAGCAAATAAGATGTAAACATGACAAACATCACATGCAAATCATAAAGTGACATGATATGGCCAATATCATCTTGCGCCTTTGATCTCCATCTTCGAGGCGCGACATGAACACCATCGTCACCGGCATGACACCATGATCTCCATCATCATGATCTCCATCATCGTGTCTTCATGAAGTTGCCTCGCCAACTATTACTTCTACTACTATGGCTAACGGTTAGCAATAAAGTAAAGTAATTACACGGCGTTTTCATTGACACACAGGTCATAAATAAATTAAGACAACTCCTATGGCTCCTGCCGGTTGTCATACTCATCGACATGCAAGTCGTGATTCCTATTACAAGAACATGATCAATCTCATGCATCACATATATCATTCATCACATCCTTTTGGCCATATCACATCACACGGCATATGCTGCAAAAACAAGTTAGACGTCCTCTAATTGTTGTTGCAAGTTTTTACGTGGTTACTATAGGTTTCTAGCAAGAACATTTTTCTTACCTACGCCAAAACCACAATGTGATATGCCAATTTCTATTTACCCTTCATAAGGACCCTTTTCATCTAATCCGATCCGACTAAAGTGGGAGAGACAGACACCCGCTAGCCACCTTATGCAACTAGTGCATGTCAGTCGGTGGAACCAGTCTCACATAAACGTACATGTAAGGTCAGTCCGGGCCGCTTCATCCCACGATGCCGCCGAATCAAGATAAGCCTAGTAACGGCAAGTAAATTGACAAAATCAACGCCCACAACTTGTGTTCTACTCGTGCATAGAAACTACGCATAGATCTAGCTCATGATGCCACTGTTGGGGATCGTAGCAATAATTCAAAAAAATTCCTACGTGTCACCAAGATCAATCTATGGAGAGACTAGCAACGAGACAGAGGAGTGCATCTTCATACCCTTGAAGATCGCAATGCGGAAGCGTTACAAGAACGCGGTTGGTGGAGTCGTACACGCAGCGATTCAGATCGCGGTCGATTCCGATCTAAGCGCCGAAACAACAGCGCATCCGCGTTCAACACACGTACAGCCCGGTGACGTCTCCTGCGCCTTGATCCAGCAAGGAGAGAGGGGGAGGTTGGGGAAGACTCCGTCCAGTAGCAGCACGATGGCGTGGTGATGGTGGAGGAGCGTGGCATGCCAGCAGGGCTTCGCCAAGCACTGCAAGAGACGAGGAGGAGAAGGTATTGGAGGGGAGGGGGCTGCGCCAAGTGCAAGGGTCTGGCCGCCCTCCCACCCCTCCACTATTTATAGGTGGGGAGAGAGGGAGCCGGCCCCCTTAGATCCCATCTAGGGTTGGGGCGGCGGCCAAAGGGGGGAGGAGTGCCTCCCAAGTCAAGTGGAGGCCCTTCCCCTTAGGGTTTCCCCTCTCCCATGCGCATGGGCCTTGGGGGGGCTGGTGCCCCTGGCCCATTAAGGCTAGGGAGCCCCCCTACAGCCCATGCTGCTGTATTGGACGTGGTGGAACATTTTCCGGATCTCCGGACCCCTCCGGAATCCTCCGGAAGCTTCCCGGTACAATACCGGAAAAAACCGAACTTTTCCTAGAACCCGAACAACAACTTTCCATATATAAATCTTTACCTCCAGACCATTCCGGAACTCCTCGTGACGTCCGGGATCTTATCCGGTACTCCAAACAACATTCTGTAACCACGTACATACCTTCCCTATAACCCTAGCGTCATCGAACCTTAAGTGTGTAGACCCTACGGGCTCGGGAATCATGCAGACATGACCGCGACATCTCTCTCTGGTCAATAACCAACAGCAGGATCTGGATACCCATGTTGGCTCCCACATGTTCCACGATGATCTCATCAGATGAACCACGATGTCAAGGATTCAGTCAATCCCATATACAATTCCCTTTGTCTAGCAGTATAGTACTTGCCCGAGATTCGATCGTCGGTATCCCGATACCTTGTCCAATCTCGTTACAGGCAAGTCTCTTTACTCGTTCCGTAACACATCATCCCGTGATCAACTCCTTGGTCACATTGTGCACATTATGATGATGTCCTACCGAGTGGGCCCAGAGATACGTCTCCGTTTACACGGAGTGACAAATCACAGTCTTGATTCGTGCCAACCCAATAGACACTTTCGGAGATACCCGTAGTGCACCTTTATAGCCACCCAGTTACGTTGTGACATTTGGTACACCCAAAGCATTCCTACGGTATCTGGGAG
Source organism: Triticum dicoccoides (assembly GCF_002162155.2). Lineage (NCBI taxonomy): Eukaryota > Viridiplantae > Streptophyta > Magnoliopsida > Poales > Poaceae > Triticum > Triticum dicoccoides. Next base: position 152,729,518 of record NC_041390.1, read on the forward strand.
TTGCACAATCTCATGGTCTAAGGAAATGATACTTGACATTAGAAAAGCTTTAGCATACGAACTACACAATCTTGTGCTAGGCTTAGGATTGGGTCTTGTCCATCACATCATTCTCCTAATGATGTGTTCCCATTATCAATGACATCCAATGTCCATGGTCAGGAAACCATGACCATCTATTGATCAACGAGCTAGTCAACTAGAGGCTTACTAGGGACATGTTGTGGTCTATGTATTCACACATGTATTACGGTTTCCGGTTAATACAATTATAGCATGAACAATAGACAATTATCATGAACAAGGAAATACAATAATAACCATTTTATTATTGCCTCTAGGGCATATTTCCAACACATATATTGTTCTTCGCTTATTTACTTTTCCGTTGCTATTTCTATCATCACTACAAAATACCAAAGACACTACTTTTGCTACCGTTACCACTACTATCATATTACTTTGCTACTAAACACTTTGGTGCAGATATTAAGTTTCCGGGTGTGGTTGAATTGAAAACTTAGCTGCTAATACTTGAGAATATTCTTTGGCTCCCCTTGTGTCGAATCAATAAATTTGGGTTGAATAGTCTACCCTCGAAAACTGTTGCGATCCCCTATACTTGTGGGTTATCAAGACCATTTTTTGGCGCTGTTGCCGGGGAGCATAGCTCTATTCTTTGAGTCACTTGGGATTTATATCTGCTTATCATTATGAAGAACTTGAGAGATCCAAAAACCAAGATTTATCCCTCAACTACAAGGGGAGGTAAGGAACTGCCATCTAGCTCTACACTTGATTCACCTTCTGCTATGAGTAAGCTTGCGACACCTAAACCTGCTTCTGCTATTCATTCTGATATGTCGCATGTTATTGATGATGCTACTTCTGCTATGCATGATACTTATGATGAAACTACTTCTATGCTTGATACTAATGTGCCACTTGGTGAATTTCTTGATGAACAACTTGCTAGGGCTAGAGAGAATGAAAATATTGAATCTGATAATACTGATGAAATTGGTGATGAAGACTTGCCTGTTATTCCTGAGGGTTATGCTTTTGATAAAGAAGCTTCTTTAGCTATTTTAACTTGCAAACATAGATACGAACTTAACAGGTTATTAGCTAAATGGAATCAGCAATCACTAAATGCTAGAGTGAAACCTGACTCTGCTTTTGCTACTTCACCTATGTGTGTTACCGATAAGGATTATGAATTCTTTGTTGATCCTGATATAATTACTTTGGTTGAATCTGATCCTTTTCATGGCTATGAATCAGAAACTGTTGTGGCACATCTTACTAAATTAAATGATATAGCTACCCTGTTTACTAAAGATGAGAGAACTCGCTACTTTTATATCCTTAAAATATTTCCGTTCTCATTCAAGGGTGATGCTAAGATAAGGTTTAATTCTCTTGATCATGGTTGTGTGCGTAGTCCCCAGGATATGATTTATTACCTCCCTGCTAAATATTTCCCTGCTCATAAGAAACAAGCTGCCTTAAGGGATATATATAATTTTGTGCAAATTGAAGAAGAGAGTCTCCCACAAGCTTGGGGGAGGCTCCTCAAATTACTTAATGCTTTGCATGATCATCCTCTTAAGAAAAATGAAATACTTGATATCTTTTATAATGGACTAACCGATGCTTCCAGAGATTACCTGATAGTTGTGCTAGTTTTGTTTTCAGGGAAAGAACACCGGATGAAGCTAAAATTCTATTGAATAATATGTTGACAAATGAAAATAATTGGACACCTCCAGAGCCAATTCCTGAGCCTATTCCTAAACCAACTCCAAAGAAGAGAGGTATTCTATTTCTCTGTCCTGAAGATATGCAAGAGGCAAAGAAATCTATGAAAGAAAAAGGTATTAAAGCTGAAGATGTTAAGAATTTACCTCCTATTGAAGAAATACATGGTCTTAATTTACCATTTGTCGAAGAAACATATGATCATAATCCATTACCTATTGAAGAAGCTCATGGTCTTGATAACCCGACACAGGTAGTAAAGGTAAATTCTCTCTATAGATATGATAAAGTTGAAATCCCATTTACTAAGTTTGCTAGCCCATGCTTAGATGAGTTTGATAAATTTATGGCTAAGAAGAAGACTTCAATGCTTATTTTGGTAGAAAATTGAAATACAATTCAAATATGCTTGAACACTTGGGTGATTATATGGCTAATGTCAAAGGTGAACTTAAACTTATTAGCAAACATGCTTCTATGGTTACCACTCAAGTAGAACATGTATTTAAAGCTCAAAATGATTTGCTCAATGAATTAAATAGTAAGAATAATGATAATGTTGTTAGAGTTATGACTAGGGGTGGTAAAATGACTCAGGAACCTTTGTATCCTGAAGGCCACCCTAAGAGAATTGAGCAAGATTCTCAGAGAAATAATGTAGATGCACCTAGTCCTTCTAAAAGGAAGAAAAAGAAAAATGATAGGACTTTGCATGCTTCTAGTGAACCTGTTACTGAAACACCTAAGAATCCAAATGATATTTCTATTTCTGATGCTGAAACACAATCTGGTAATGAACCTGAAACTAGTGATAATGTTAATGATAATGTTCATTATGATGCTCAACCTAGCAATGATAATGATATAGAAATTGAACCTGCTGTTGATCTTGATAACCCACAATCAAAGAATCAACGTTATGATAAGAAAGACTTTGTTGCTAGGAAACATGTTAAAGAAAGAGAGCCTTGGGTTCAGAAACCCATGCCTTTTCCTCCCAAACCATCCAAGAAAAAGGATGATGAGGATTTTGAGCGCTTTGCTAAAATGATTAGACCTATCTTTTTGCGTATGCGATTAACTGATATGCTCAAAATGAATCCTTATGCTAAGTATATGAAAGAAATTGTTACTAACAAAAGAAAGATACCGGAAGCTGAAATTTCCACCATGCTTGCTAATTATACTTTTAAGGGTGGAATACCTAAGAAACTAGGAGATCCCGGTGTACCAACTATACCATGCTCCATTAAAAGAAACTATGTTAAAACTGCTTTATGTGATCTTGGAGCCGGTGTTAGTGTTATGCCTCTCTCTTTATATCGTAGAATTGATTTGAATAAGTTGACACCTACTGAAATATCTTTGCAAATGGCTGATAAATCAACTGATATACCTGTCGGTATTTGTGAGGATGTGCCTGTTGTAGTTGCAAACATTACTATTTTAATGGACTTTGTTAATCTTGATATTCCCGAGGACGATAGTATGTCTATTATTCTTGGAAGACCCTTTTTGAATACTGCAGGGGCTGTTATTGATTGCACTAAAGGCAATGTCACTTTTCATGTTAATGGTAATGAGCATACGGTACACTTTCCGAGGAAACAACCTCAAGTCCACAGTATCAATTATATTGGAAAAATTCCATCGATTATATTTGGAGGTTTTGAATTTCCTCTTCCTACTGTCAAGAAGAAATATGATATTCTTATTATTGGGGATGTGCATATCCCCGTTGAGGTAACATAGTGTTATTCGAAATTTCTCCGGTTCCATGTGTATTCGGAATGAGTTCGTTAATAAGACTTGATCAACCTTGTTAGTGGATTCCTTTTGATGAGCATGAGATGGATGAAACTAGAAGGCACAACCTTCTGTACCCCATTTTTACTTTTTGTTATTTATATAAAATAAAATAAAAAATAAGTATTTTCTATCTGTTATCTGATTATCCGTGCAATATAAAAATACCCCGAAAATAAAAGTTCTCCAAATGCCCTGAAATTTAAATATGATTTTTTCTAGAATATTTGAGGATATTTGGCACTGAGAACACAGCAGGGGGGTCACCCACCTGCCCACGAGGGTGGAGAGCGCGCCCTACCCCCCTGGGCGCGCCCCCTGCCTCGTGGGCCCACGGTGGCCCTCCTCCACTTATCCTTTCACCCACACACTCCTTCTTCCTCCCACAAATATGAATAACCAGCTCAAACCCGAGTCCAAGCTCGTTTTGCTGCCATTTTCGATCTCCTTGCTCAAAGCACCTCTCACAAAACTGCTTGGGGAGATTGTTCCTTGGTATGTGACTCCTCCATTGGTCCAATTAGTTTTTGTTCTAGTGCTTTATTCATTGCAAATTTTGTGTTGCCTAGGTGACCATGTTCTTGAGCTTGCATGTCAAATTTATATGGTTCCAAGTAGTTTTGATGCATGATATAGGCTCTAGGCACTTGTAGGAGTAGTTGCTATCAATATTATTGAGTTTGGTTTACTTTTATTTTGAAGTTACTAAAAATTTCAGAATTTTTCAGAAAATGATGAATAGACTTTTGAGGGGCTCATCGAGCCAAAGCTCGAAGGAAAAGGCACAGAAGCCTAAGTATAATCTGCCTCGCACCACGGAGGTTCGGTCGTGTGAATGGCCTTCCGATGATTTCTTGAGAGCAGCCAGGATTTATGAAGATTTTTATGAATTGGCTAAGAATGCAGGCCTCACCGCTTTCCTCCACGACCAACGCGGTCAGTATCTCTTACTCATAAATATCTTTGTGCAAAACTTTCATTTCCATTCTAGGAGCTCACCACCTACGGTGGAGTTTCATTTATATGATGAGCATAAGGAGATATCACTTTATGATTTTTGTCGGGTTTGTTTAGTCCCTTTCAAGGGCAAGACAGAGGAACCACATCGCGAGGATGTGGATGGATTTATTGATACTATCACTGTAGGGGAAACAAGGAAGGTTTCCGATGCACGAATCACTAGCATACATTTTCCTGTTTTACGCTATTTTGCATTATTTGCTAGTCGTTGTTTAATTGGTCGCGGAAACTGTGGAAACCTTAGTGTTCCTGATATTATTATTTTGCTCCACGGTTTATTCGGTGATAACTCTGTTAGTATGGGCGGCATTATTGCTAAACGGTTAAGTCTGAACCATACAAAGGGCCCCATCTTTGGAGGCATCTATGCTTCACGCCTAGCTACACATTTTAACATACCTATTAGGCATTATGAGAAGGAAGAAAAAGTGTTGCCTCATGTTTATTTAGATTATAAGAGTATGGTGGCACATGATTTCATTGTTAAGAATAGGGAAGGAGAGCTTAAATACAAATTGTTCTTCGATAAACACCATCCTGAGACTATTACCCTGCCTGCTCCTTCTTTGTTTAATTTATCTGCAGGCCAGTACCTTGTTCTGTTATAGGCTATTCACGCCTACCGGAACCCTGCACCAGCCATGGAGCCAGAGCTGGAACCACAAGTTGATCCTTCACGACAGTCTAATTACCAGTGGGATCCGGAGATGATTGCCAACCAGTGGCAATCGGAGTCTTCTTCTTCTTCGCAGTACGACCCAACTATTATTATGGATATCCGCCAGGCCAGCCATGGCCATAGACCAACTTAGGCCAAAAGCCTAAGCTTGGGGTAGTACGTATTTTCCACCGACATTACATTTATGTTCACACACTCATTGCTAGATGTCGGTGCTCATAACTTTTCATTGTATCATCCATGATAGTTTATTTTTCTTTTTATGCTTTCTTCTTGTGTGTTTAATAAACCTTAAGAAAAACCAAAAAAATTAGTTGTAGCTTTTAATTAGTTTACTTTCCATGCTTGTAGTTCTTTTTGCTTGTTGGGAGCTTTTCCATGTAAATAGTTTTATCTCTTTTCTTTTCTTTGGGGGTCGATAGGAGAAGACCATGATTAAATTGTTGAAGTTGCTCTTATATGAATAAATGTTGATCTGACAAAAGAGCCCATATTGCCGTGTCTTCTCCTGTTTATTGAATGCTTGTAGATTCCAACTTAGTCCAATGCACATGCACAATTATTATTATTCACATCGTTCGGTCGTGCAAGTGAAAGGCAATTATGACGATATATGATGGACTGACTGAGATGAGAAAGGATGGTATGAACTCGACCTCTTTTGTTTTTGTAAATATGATTAGTTCATCATTCCTGATTCGGCCTATTATGAATAAACATGTTTGCAATGACAACTAGAGATCATAGTTCTTGTGCCATGCTTGATTAGCTATGAGTTATAATGGTTTACCTTGCGTGCCAACATGCTATTGAAATGGTTATGATGTGGTATGATAGGGTGGTATCCTCCTCTGAATGATTTAAGTGACTTGACTTGGCGCATGTTCACGCACGTAGTTGAAACAAAATCAACATAGCCTTCACGATATTTACATTCATGGTGGATTATATCCTACTCATGCTTGCATTCGGTGTTGATTAATTTTAATGCATGTTCATGACTATCGTCGCTCTCTAGCGGGTCGCTTCCCAGTCTTTTGCTAGCCTTCACCTGTACTAAGCGGGAATACTGCTTGTGCATCCAACTCCATAAACCCCAAAGTTATTCCATATGAGTCCACCATACCTACCTATATACAGTATCTACCTGCCGTTCCAAGTAAATTTGTATGTGCCAAACTCTAAACCTTCAAATAAATATCCTGTTTTGTATGCCCGAATAGCTCATGTATCAACTAGGGCTGTCCGTATCTTCCATGCTAGGCGGGTTATTCTCAAGAGGAGTGGACTCCGCTCCTCACTCACGAGAAAATGGCTGGTCACCGGGATGCCCAGTCCCATGCTTTATGCAAACTAAATCAAAATAATTGCAAACAAAACTCCCCATGGGACTCTTGTTAGTTGGAGGCACTCGTTGTTTCGAACAAGCCATGGATTGATGCTTGTTGGTGGAAGGGGGAGTATAAACTTTACCATTCTGTTTGGGAACCGCCTATAATGTGTGTAGCATGGAAGATATCACCATCTCTTGGTCGTTATGTTGACAATGAAAGTATACCGCTCAAAATATTATTCACCTCTATTTCAAAACCGAGCTCTGGCACCTCTACAAATCCCTGCTTCCCTTTGCGAAGGGCCTATCTATTTACTTTTATGCTGAGTCATCATCCTGTTATTAAAAAGCACCAGTTGGAGAGCACCACTGTCATTTGCATTCATTATTGTTAGTTTACATTGGGTATGACTTAACTAGATCTCTTTTACCATGAATTACAATGTCTAGTCGGTCCTTGATCTTTAAAGGTGCTCTGCATTTATGTTTTGCGGTCTCAGAAAGGGCTAGTGAGATACCATCTTGTTATATCATATTATGATTGTTTTGAGGAAGTGTTGCCATCCAAGATTTATTATTATTGCTCGCTAGTTGATTATGCCATTGATATGAGTAAACTTGAGACCTAAGTGTTATTGCGAATGTGGTTAGTTATAATCTTTCTGAAAACTTGAATGCTGGCTTTACATATTTACAACAACAAGAGCAAACAGAGTTTGTAAAAGTTTTTCTTTATCACTTTCAGTTTGTCAACTGAATTGCTTGAGGACAAGCAAAGGTTTAAGCTTGGGGGAGTTGATACGTCTCCATCGTATCTACTTTTCCAAACATTTTTGCCCTTGTTTTGGACTCTAACTTGCATGATTTGAATGGAACTAACCTGGACTGACGCTGTTTTCAGCAGAATTACCATGGTGTTATTTATGTGCAGAAACAAAAGTTCTCGGAATGACCTGAAACTTCACGGAGCAACTTTTTGGAAAATATAAAAAATACCTGCAAAAGAGAAGGCCAGGGGGGCCACCACCTGTCCACGAGGGTGGGGGCGCGCCTGCCCCCCTAGGGCGCGCCCGCCTACCTCGTGGGCCCCCTGGAGCTCCTCCGACTCCAACTCCAACTCTATATATTGTGTTTCGGTGAGAAAAAAATCAGATAGAAGAATTCGTCGCGTTTTACAATACGAAGCCGCCGCCAAAGCCCTAAAACCTCTCAGGAGGGCTGATCTGGAGTCCGTTCGGGGCTCCGGAGAGGGGAATCCGTCGCCATCGTCATCATCAACCATCCTCCATCACCAATTTCATGATGCTCACCGCCGTGCATGAGTAATTCCATCGTAGGCTTGCTGGATGGGATCTATCATGTAATCGAGTTAGTTTTGTTAGGGTTTGATCCCTAGTATCCACTATGTTCTGAGATTGATGTTGCTATGAATTTTCTATGCTTAATGCTTGTCACTAGGGCCCGAGTGCCATGATTTCAGATCTGAACCTATTATGTTTTCATCAATATATGAGAGTTCTTGATCCTATCTTGCAAGTATATAGTCACCTATTATGTGTTATGATCCATTAACCCCGAAGTGACAATAATTGGGATACTTACCGGTGATGACCGTAGTTTGAGGAGTTCATGTATTCACTATGTGTTAATGCTTTGTTTCAGTACTCTATTAAAAGGAGGCCTTAATGTCCCTTAGTTTCCGTAAGGACCCCGCTGCCACGGGAGGGTAGGACAAAAGATGTCATGCAAGTTCTTTTCCATAAGCATGTATGACTATATTCAGAATACATGCCTACATTATATCAATGAACTGGAGCTAGTTCTATGTCACCCTAGGTTATGATTGTTACATGATGAACCACATCCGGCATAACTCTCCATCACTGATCCATTGCCTACGAGCTTTCCATATATTGTTCTTCACTTATTTACTTTTCCGTTGCTATTTCTATCATCACTACAAAATACCAAAGACACTACTTTTGCTACCGTTACCACTACTATCATATTACTTTGCTACTAAACACTTTGGTGCAGATATTAAGTTTCCGGGTGTGGTTGAATTGACAATTTAGCTGCTAATACTTGAGAATATTATTTGGCTCCCCTTGTGTCGAATCAATAAATTTGGGTTGAATAGTCTACCCTCGAAAACTGTTGCGATCCCCTATACTTGTGGGTTTATCAACCGGCCGCACCTCCCCCTTGCTCCTTTATATACGGGGGCAGGGGCACCCTAGAGACAACAATTGATCGTTTGATCTTTTAGCCGTGTGCGGTGCCCCCCTCCACCATAGTCCACCTCGATAATACTGTAGCGGTGCTTAGGCGAAGCCCTGCGTCGGTAGAACATCATCATCATCACCACGCTGTCGTGCTGACAGAACTCTCCCTCAACACTCGGCTGGATCGGAGTTCGAGGGACGTCATCGGGCTGAACGTGTGCTGAACTCGGAGGTGCCGTACATTCGGTACTTGATCGGTCGGATCGTGAAGACGTACGACTACATCAACCGTGTTGTGCTAACGCTTCCACTTTCGGAATACGAGGGTACATGGACAATACTATCCCCTCTCGTTGCTGTGCATCACCATGATCTTGCGTGTGCGTAGGAAATTTTTGAAATTACTACATTCCCCAACACTATTAAAGCCCTCCCCTCTTCTACCTCAAGATCTATCAATTTTAACTTGAGTTGTTCCCCGCGATTGGCCTTTAAAAGCTCCCCGCCTTTGATTGCTCTAACTAATTCTCTCCAAACTTTAAGGAATCAAAGAGGAACCAAATATGAAACATAGTATGAACTTTCGGATATACCTTCTCTGACTTTAGTTATTTATGTACCCTTACCTTTACCATGTGATTGCTAGTTAGCTTGTTGCTCTTTCTTACCATCCTTTTTTGAACACCACCTAACATTAATTAACCAGAGAGAAACTTACAATCTTTCAATACAAAATTCACCACACAGGGCGGTACATCATTAACAAGAATACCATCAGATCTATTGTCAAAACTAAATTTTGCTATTAGATGAGCCACCACATTGGCAGATCGACTAATCTTAGCCATTTGAAAGTTGTTTATCAGCTTAGATAAGATCAGTGATTCCTTCTTCAAATCGACCAACAATGACCTATCAAGGTTCTCTGTTGCAAGAGTCACCACAACAAACGCACAATCAGTCTCTAAAATAATAGGATTGTGGAGAGGTATACCTATGTATAGACCAGCAATGCGTGCCCTTAGCTCTGCTTCCTCCACACTTTGACACGATCCAATGAAGTCCCAAGAAGAGACAATGACTTCCCCAGCCGCATTCCTAACCACCACACCGACACTTGCTTCTCTGGTGCTCTCTACAAAGCTTGCGTCAACATTAACCATCTTTAGCTAGCTTGTGTTGCCATATAGGTTGTTCACATCATAGTTGCATATCTAAATAGCTTCCTTTATACGCATTATCCCTAAAATTGTTTAAAAAAACTAAAAATCCGTACTCACATATAAACACCCTCTAGTAGACCTCATAGATCCTTTGAAAGGATCGAGAAGAGGTGTCTAGAGGGGGGATTAGACACTAAGTGTTGAAAGTTGCAGTTTTTAATTTCTTTAAGTTGAAGTGGAGTTTTGGCACAATTTTAACAATCACAATACATATTAAGCAAGCATGCAAAGAGTATATGAGCAGCGAAAAGTAAAGCGTGCAATTTGCAAGAATGTAAAGAGATGGGATTGGAGTGTGCAAATGCAATTTGGAGACACGGAGATTTTTGAGACGTGGTTCCGATAGGTGGTGATATCGTACATCCACGTTGATGGAGACTTCAACCCACGAAGGGTAACGGCTGCGCGAGTCCACTGAGGGCTCCACCCACGAAGGGTCCACAAAGAAGCAACCTTGTCTATCCCACCATGGTCGTCGCCCACGAAGGACTTGCCTCACTAGCGGTAGATCTTCACAAAGTAGGCGATCTCCTTGCCCTTACAAACTCCTTGGTTCAACTCCACAATCTTGTCGGAGGCTCCCAAGTGACACCTAGCCAATCTAGGAGACACCACTCTCCAAGAAGTAACAAATGGTGTGTTGATGATGAACTCCTTGCTCTTGTGCTTCCAATGATAGTCTCCCCAACACTCAACTCTCTCTCACAGGATATGGATTTGGTGGAAAGAAGATTTGAGTGGAAAGCAACTTGGGGAAGGCTAGAGATCAAGATTCATATGGTAAGAATGGAATATCTTGGCCTCAACACAAGTGTAGGTGGTTCTTTCTCAAAAAAAGTAGGTTGGAAGTGTAGGTTCGTTCTGATGGCTCTCTCCATGAATGAAGAGGTGGTGGAGGGGTATATATAGCCTCCAGACAAAATCTAACTATTACACACACCTTGCCAATCTCAGTGGGACCGAATTGATAAACTCGGTCGGACCGATTCAGCAAAGCTAGTGACCGTTAGGGTTTTCGGTGGGACCGACTGGATCAACTCGGTGGGACCGATGTGCTAGGATTAGGGTAAATCCAAAACTCGATTTGACCGATTACTCAAACTCGGTGGGACCGATTTGGGTAATAAGCGAAACAAAGAGTTGGCCAAGCAAACTCGGAGGGGCCGATTGCATATCTCGGTGGGACCGAAAATATTGCAATAGGTAACAGAGAGTTTGCAAGCCCATCTCGGTGAGACCAAGATCCCATCGGTGAGATCGAACTGATTAGGGTTTCTGGCAATGGCTATGTCAACTGAACTCGGTGGCTCCGGATAGAAAGAATCGGTGGGGCCGAGTTGGATATTTGGTGTGGGACATATTTGGAAGTGAGAAAGTGGTTGAGGGCTTTGGAGCATATCACTAAGCACTTTGAGCAAGCAAGCCATTAAGCAACACCTCATCCCTTCTTAATTGTATTGGCTTTTCCTATAGACTCAATGTGATCTTGGATCACTAAAATAGAAAATGTAGAGCCTTGAGCTTGGAGCATGAGCCAATCCTTTGTCCTTAGCATTTTGAAGGGGTTCCACATCCTCTAGTCCATGCCACTTCATTGTTGAACTTATCTGAACATACTAGGTAAAAGTGTTAGTCCAACAAGAGATATGTTGACATTAATTACCAAAACCACCTAGGGAGCACTTGTGCTTCCAATCTCCCTCTTTTTGGTAATTGATGACAACATACATCAAAGCTTTAGATAAAGATATAGAGAACAGTAAGTAAAGCTTTGGAAAGACATGTAACATGCACAGTCTCCCCCTACATGTATGCAATCATGTGAATATGGAATGTAGGAGCATGTGAATGCATAAACATGACAGAGTAAGCAATGTGTTACATGTATCTTGGCTATATGCATCAGAGAAAATGATGTGAATATGAGAAATGTATCTTCATGCTCATGAGTCCTTCTTGCAAACAGTATGTACATCAGCAAGAGTTTCTCATACACATGACTATGACGCATATACTTACCTTGTGGTCTTGAGTTGGCTTAGGATGGGATGAACCTGCGTAAACAAGGTTAGATAACACAGATACACCTACTGGCCAGAGCAAACAAAAGAAACCACAAGAGTACCAAGACTGGGATGACATGTAGAATGAGTACTAAGTACCACATTGGATATAGACATGTCCCCAAAGGTAAAGATGTGCAATAAATCAAGGATTTCCTTCCCTTAGATGTCTTGCTCCCCCTGAATCTAGCATGGGATACTGGGAGAAGATAGGGAACAGAAAATCAGAGCAAAATCAGAGCTCAAAGGAAATAAACATAGCTAATGCAAACGAGCAAATATGAACATGTCTTTCCCCTCTTGAAGACATGTGACTTCTCTCCTCTTGAACACCAAGCATCTGGGGTCCTTGATGATTACTCTTTCTTCCCTTGAGTATTCTCTCCCCCTATAGATATGATTAAGCTTTTGATGTGATCTCTCTCTCCCCCTTTGACATCAATTTCCAAGAAGGGTTCTTATGGATTTTTGTCATGATGGGTTTGGTCCTTGAGTCACAGAACAAAGCAGCAAGTTTAATGGGATGCTGGTCGAGGACAAGATTCATTGAGTGGAGCTGGATCAAAAAGAATGCAGAAACAAGTGGCAAGATGTCTTTCCTGTAGTGAAATCGGTGACACCGAGTTGCATGGTTCGGTTGTACCGAAAGCATCAGACCGGTGAGATCGAGTTCATTGTAGAGAAAACACTTGTCACCTCAGCTCACTAGACAAGTAAGATCTCACAAGGATTTGCAAGGAATTAACTGAAAGATTTGCAATGAATTGGATGCAAGGAATGCAGAACAGAAAAAAGAGAAGAAACCAAAAAAAAAGAAGTCTAGATGAAGTTGGAAACAAATATGCATGAGACAAATGCAAGAGCACAAAAAGAACACAAGAGAACTTCATCTAGAATTGGTCGGCGACAAAGTCACCTATGTTAGAGTATATTGACTTAGGAGTCAAGTGAGATCACTTGATCATAGGTCATACTCATTGTTTAAGCTCAAAATGGGGTTACCATTTTTTGTTTAAGCTTTTTGATGTATTCACATCTTGTCGAGTTGCTTTGACTCATGACTTGGAGTAAAGCTTCTCTAAGATGGAATAACATACCTTGGGTGGTGGCGTTGATCATGATCGTGTAGTTGAACTTGTGTGGGTTGCTCAAGGTTGATGTAGCTCATCAAGAGTTGGGAGCACCACTTGGAGTTTGAGTTCATCTACCTACATGGGTTAGTTTTTGCAAGGAAGAGCACTTGTGTATCCAAAATGACAATCATGAAACTCAATATAAATTTTGTCAAAGGATATGTTTGAATGGTTGCGTGCTTCCCTGTCTTCATCCACCATTGTGTAGAGACTTGGTGATATAGAAATTGCTCAAGATGTGAGTGAGTTGCAATCTCATATATTTAGATTCATCCAAGTACCTACACGGGTTAGATAACATGCAAGGTGCAAATATATCCAAGACATAAGATAGTCAACATAAGAGAAATATCAAGGATTAGTCATAGGCTCATGCCTTGTATGTATCAAATGGACTTCCTACTCCAAGTTTGAAGCATCAATGATGTTCAATTCACCTCTTAACCTACAAAACACTTTCTCATCAAGTGGTTTCGTGAATATATCAGCTAACTACTTTTCTGTGCAAACATGCTTAAGATTAATGTCCCCTTTGGCAACATGATCTCGAATGAAATGATGACGAACTTCAATATGCTTAGTTCGAGAATGTTGCACGAGATTGTGAGCAATCTTAATAGCACTTTCATTGTCACAAAGTAATGGAACATGTTTCACAGATATCCCATAATCTTTAAGAGTTTGGGTCATCCAAAGTAATTGAGCACAACATGATCCAGCGGCAATGTATTCCGCTTCGGCGGTGGATAAGGATGCCGAGTTTTGTTTCTTGGAAGACCAAGACACAAGAGATCTACCAAGAAATTGACAAGTACCTGAAGTGGACTTTCTATCAACCTTGTCACCGGCATAGTCCGAGTCGGAGTAGCCAACAAGATCAAAAGAGGCCCCCTTTGGATACCAAATGCCAAAATTTGGTGTATGGATTAAGTATCTCACTATCCTTTTCACGGCCTTAAGATGACATTCTTTAGGAGCGGCTTGATATCGTGCACACATGCACACACTTAGCATAATATCGGGACGTGAAGCACATAGATATAACAATGAACCAATCATAGAGTGATAAACCTTTTGATCAACCGGTTCACCATCTTTGGTTAAATCAAGATGTCCACTAGTAGGCATGGGTGTAGTCATACCTTTGCATTTTTGCATATTGAACTTCTTGAATAAGTCCTTGGTGTACTTTGTTTGAGAAACAAAGGTACCTTCCTTAGTTTGCTTGATTTGCAAACCAAGAAAGAATTTGAGTTCACTCATCATCGACATCTCAAACTTCTTCGACATTAGCTTTCCAAACTTTTCACTAAAATGAGGGTTAGTTGATCCAAATATAATATCATCGACATAAATTTGGCACACAGATAGTTCTCCATTAACCCTTTTAGTAAAAATAGTAGAATCTATTTTTCCAATTTCAAAGCCTTTTTCAATAAGAAACTTGGTCAAGCATTTATACCATGCTCTAGGAGCTTGTTTAAGACAATAAAGAGCTTTGTGAAGTTTGTAAACATGATTAGGTTTCTTAGGATTGACAAATCCGGGAGGTTGGTTAACATAAACTTCCTCCTCTATTTCACCATTTAGAAAAGCACTTTTAATGTCCATTTGGTACAAGGTGATATCATGATGATTAGCATAGGCAAGTAAGATGCGAATGGACTCAAGTCTAGCAACGGGGGCATATGTCTCACCATAGTCCATACCTTTGACTTGAGTGTAGCCTTGGGCGATGAGACGTGCTTTGTTGCGAACTACTTGTCCATCTTCATCTTGCTTGTTGCGAAACACCCATTTGGTACCGATGATGTTGTGGTTGTTGTCGGGCTTCTCAACTAATGTCCAAACTTGATTTCTCTCAAAGTTGTGTAGCTCTTCATGCATGGCATTTATCCAATCCGGATCTTCCAAAGCTTCTTCAACCTTCATAGGTTCAATGCTAGAGATGAATGAATAGTGTTCACAAAAGTTAGCTAAACGAGTTTTTGAGCGAGTGATTCTCCCGGTTTGGATATCATTGTAGATTTGCTCGATGGGATGGTCTTTAGCAATTCTTGCTCGAACTCGTGAAAGCTTTTGTTTGGATGTTGGTTGAACATCTTTTTCATCTTGTTCTTCTTCTTGGCCCTCTTCATTGTTGACGTTGTCGTTCTCTTGTCGTGGTGGAGAAGGAGGTTGTTGGCGTTCATCTTGGTGCACTTCCTCGTTTTCTTCATCTTGGTGTGTCCCACTTGTGGATGCTTCCGTATCAACTCTTGGTTCACCTTGTCGTGAGGTAGAAGCTTCCACTTGGACGGACGAGGTACTCTCCTTCACCTCCGTTGGACGAATCTTGCCAATAGACAAGTATTGGATTGCTTCCGAAGGGTCTTTGTCTCCTACATCAATTGGCAATTGCTCTACTTGCGAGCCGTTAGATTCATCAAACTTCACATCTACTGTCTCTTCAACCTTTCGGGTGAAATTATTGTAGACACGGTATGTGTGAGAGTTTGAGCCATAACCAAGTAGGAAACCTTCATGAGACTTAGGAGCAAATTTAGAACGACGATGCTTATCAAGAATGTAGCACTTTGAGCCGAATACTCGAAAGTATCCAACTTGTGGTTTGTTACCGGTGAGGGGCTCGTATGCCGTATTGCCGAGTAGCTTGTGAAGATACAAGCGATTTGTTGCATGACAAGCTGTCTCAACCGCTTCCGCCCAAAAGTGCTTTAGCGTCTTGTACTCATCAAGCATCGTTCTCGCCATTTTGATGAGTGTCCGGTTCTTCCTCTCAACAACTCCATTCTGTTGAGGTGTGTACGTAGCCGAGAAATCATGTGAAATCCCTTCTTCGTCAAGAAAGGTGTCCACATTTGCATTCTTGAACTTCGTTCCGTTGTCACTGCGAACCTTCTTGATTTTCACTTCAAATTGATTTTGGGCCTTCCTAGCGAAGTTTTTGAAGATCTTTTGGACCAGCGATTTATCATCGAGAAAGAACACCCACGTAAATCTTGAAGAATCATCAACTATAACTAGACCAAAAGAATTTCCACCGAGACTTTTGTAAGCGTTAGGACCAAAAAGATCCATGTGAAGTAGATCGAGTGGCCTCCTTGTGGTCATGATGTTCTTCACGGGATGCCTTCCTCCAACCTGTTTACCTGCTTGACAAGCGCTGCAAAGTCTATCCTTATCAAATATGACATCGTTAACGCCAAGGATATGATTTTCTTTAATAAGCTTGTTAAGGTTTCGCATACCAACATGACCTAATCGTCTATGCCATAACCAACCTTTAGAAGATTTATCAATTAAGCAAGTTCTAGGTTGAGCCTTTTTAGTGAAATCAACAATGTAAAGATCACCTCTGCGTATACCGGTAAAGACTATTTTATGATTATCTCTATGAAACACTTGGCAATCTACTTCAGTAAATAGGACATTGAAACTGAAATCAGCAAGTCTAGATACTGAAAGTAAATTGTAGCCAAGGGATTCAACGAGCATGACATTTTGTATGGAGCTATCATGTGAGATGGCCACCTTACCTAGGCCAACCACCTTACCCTTTGAGTTATCACCAAAGGTGACATACTTTCGAGGGCCGTCATTTTCAGCAAGCTGACGGAACATATCTTTATCTCCAGTCATATGATCAGTACATCCACTATCAAGAACCCATTCCTTTCCTCTAGCCATGTAGCCGCGAAGATTTTCCATAAGACCAAAGTGTCTCATTGCATCATCAAGATCATAGTCACGGTCATCATCATCCTCATCATATATCCATGTTCAACATCATCTTGTGATTGATCAATTCCTAGAGAGGGTAATTCATTAGATAAATGATCATTTCTATGGTTATCTTTATGAATTCTAATAGCTTTGGAAATGATATTGCTAATGATTTCAACATCTCCTTTGGCACTCGTAAGATTAGTAAGCTCAAATAAGCAGTCACCAAATTTGAGATCATTGGAACTCATCTTAATCAAGGCAATTGACTTATGGAGAATTTCATCTAGATTTTTCAAGGAATAATTTGGAAAGCATTCCTCAAGAAATCTCCATATAGTGTAGGCACAATCAAGAGTAGGCAAACATTCAATCAAGTTTCTAGGCAAGCCTCTAGTGATAAGATTAACAGTTCTAAGGTTGCGGATCATGTCAATAGACTTATCAAGGGTAGGATGCAAAGGATCAATATGAGGTGCACAAGGGCTAGTAATGTACTTGTTCAAATGATATTCATTGAAAATCTCAAACATTTCATTTTTTCACTGATGAAAATATTCTCCATCAAGAATAGGCACTCTATGTCTAAGACTCCCCAAAGTAGACTCATCCATCTTCCTCCAATGGTGTTTAAACCAAAGCAATGGAGACCAATGCTCTGATACCAATTGAAAGGATCAAGAAGAGGTGTCTAGAGGAGGGGGATTAGACACTAAGTGTTGAAAGTTGCAGTTTTTAATTTCTTTAAGTTGAAGTGGAGTTTTGGCACAAGTTTAACAATCACAATACATATCAAGCAAGCATGCAAAGAGTATATGAGCAGCGGAAAGTAAAGCGTGCAACTTGCAAGAATGTAAAGAGATGGGATTGGAGTGTGCAAACGCAATTTGGAGACACGGAGATTTTTGAGACGTGGTTCCGATAGGTGGTGCTATCGTACATCCACGTTGATGGAGACTTCAACCCAGGAAGGGTAACAGCTGCGCGAGTCCGCGGAGGGCTCCACCCACGAAGGGTCCATGAAGAAGCAACCTTTTCTATCCCACCATGACCGTCGCCCACAAAGGACTTGCCTCACTAGCGGTAGATCTTCATGAAGTAGGCGATCTCCTTGCCCTTACAAACTCCTTGGTTCAACTCCACAATCTTGTCGGATGCTCCCAAGTGACACCTAGCCAATCTAGGAGACACCACTCTCCAAGAAGTAACAAATGGTGTGTTGATGATGAACTCCTTGTTCTTGTGCTTCAAATGATAGTCTCCCCAACACTCAACTCTCTCTCACAGGATATGGATTTGGTGGAAAGAAGATTTGAGTGGAAAGCAACTTGGGGAAGGCTAGAGATCAAGATTCATATGGTAAGAATGGAATATCTTGGCCTCAACACAAGTGTAGGTGGTTCTCTCTTAGAAAACGTAGGTTGGAAGTGTAGGTTCGTTCTGATGGCTCTCTCCACGAATGAAGAGGTGGTGGAGGGGTATATATAGCCTCCAGACAAAATCTAACCGTTACACACAACTTGCCAATCTCGGTGGGACCGAATTGATAAACTCGGTCGGACCGATTCAACAAAGCTAGTGACCGTTAGGGTTTTTGGTGGGACCGACTGGATCAACTCGGTAGGACCGATGTGCTAGGATTAGGGTAAATCCAAAACTTGGTTTGACCGACTACTCAAACTCGGTGGGACCGATTTGGGTAATAAGCGAAACAAAGAGTTGGCCAAGCAAACTCGGTGGGGCCGATTGCATATCTCGGTGGGACCGAAAATATTGCAATAGGTAACAGAGAGTTTGCAAGCCCATCTCGGTGAGACCGAGATCCCATCGGTGAGACCGAACTGATTAGGGTTTCTGGCAATGGCTATGTCAACTGAACTCGGTGGCTCCGGATAGAAAGAATCGGTGGGGCCGAGTTGGATATTTGGTGTGGGACAATTTGGAAGTGAGAAAGTGGTTGAGGGCTTTGGAGCATATCACTAAGCACTTTGAGCAAGCAAGCCATTAAGCAACACCTCATCCCTTCTTAATAGTATTGGCTTTTCCTATAGACTCAATGTGATCTTGGATCACTAAAATAAAAAATGTAGAGCCTTGAGCTTGGAGCATGAGCCAATCCTTTGTCCTTAGCATTTTAAAGGGGTTCCACATCCTCTAGTCCATGCCACTTCATTGTTGAACTTATCTGAACATACTAGATAAAAGTGTTAGTCCAACAAGAGATATGTTGACATTAATTACCAAAACCACCTAGAAAGCATTTATACTTTCATCCTTTGAGTTGGGGGTGAAACCCATGGTTAGACATTGCGAAGGATAGTGGTCAAATGATAAAAATTACACACCCATACGCCCCCAAGGTACGACAGGTGGTGCTCCAGTAACAATTTGTTTGCAACTGTTTTCCATTCACCCGATTTCCGTTCGTTTTTGCCCATAGTATGTTTCTCTTTCTATTTATACTTTTAACTCGTTTCACTTTTTGCATCAGGTTTCTTCCCTTTTGTCAGGATTTCTTTTCCATTTTTGTTTTCGCTGGTTTTCTTCCTTTTTTCTGTGTCATTTTTCTTCTATTTTTAGATTCTTAAACGTTTTTTAAATTTTATGAACCTATTTTAAAATCCTATGACATCTACAAAAACTCCATGAACATTTTCTATAATTTGTTGCATATTTTAGTTAAAATGTGGACAGTTTTTAAAATTCATGAACATTTTATAATCATTAATATTTTTATAAAATTATGAACATTTTTAATCGATATAATATCTTTTAAAATAGTACTACCTCTACAACTCAATATCAAACGTTCTCGCAGTTTAATTAAAATGTAAAAACGTCTTACATTGATTTACAGAGATAGTACTAGTTATTTACCTATTTTGTTTTTTTTGTCTACATCCGAGCAAGCGGGCAAGTTGTAGGGCCTAATGGTTTTCTACAAGAGTTATAAGAGCGAGCGGTTTTTCAGCGGCTTCACCTCGCATGAGAGCGCTAAATGGGTCGAGCCTATAGGGTGTTATGTCCATATCTATAACATCTCTACTTCTAGTATCTCAGTTGGTAGTCTGGTACGTTGGTTTATTTTTGTCTGATTTTATTTCATCTCATCTCCCATCATTCCTGTATCATTGGTTTTTTATTTCTTCTATTAAAAACCCAAATTCGGGAGATCTTGTTTCATGCTTGCTTTGATAGGTGTTGATTCAATTCAATCATGTAAATAACAGGCAATAGAGAATCAGAAAATCGCACTGAGATCATCTTCCTGAAAAAGATTTTTCTCGATAACCTTCCAAAAAAATCAAATGTTCCCCATAAAATTTTATATCTACTATTAATTGACAATCACAAGTTTTCTAATACAACAATTTTTTTTCTTCTTATGGGCGTATACATCCACGCGCCCCTGCAGAGGGATGACATGCACGACACCATGGAGGACGCCATGGCTGGGCCTCACGCCTGCGCGATGCTCGAAAAAGCCAGTGCGTGGATTTGAGAATGACCATGTCGGGAGGCGAGTCATCGGACCAACACATACAGGCGTTCCTGGACGCGTTCATATTGTATTTCTTCTCAGTCATATGAAGAATTAGACAAGCTATATTCTCAAATCAAGTGTGTCCATTCAAATGTTAAGAAATTCATTAAGGAAATGTTTTCTACAATACTTGATAGTCGTCGTCGTTCGTGGCATCCATCCATGTAAAAAAAATGAAAATCAAACGGTAAATCAATTTGGAAATCAGACCATTGACAAAATTAATTAACTCACACTGAATCAATTTGAAAATCCATTTAGTATACAATTAATTAAGTACATTTAATGCCTACGGATAATTAGAAGTAGGTTTTTTCCAATTAGGCGGATAATTAATTGATTTGGTTGGTAATTAATTAGGCATGCAGAGAATTAGGTAGGCCGTTAATTATTTGTATATTTAATTAATCATGCAAGTAGTTAATCGCGCCGAATCATTTTGAAAGCACTCGTGGGCAACTGTTTGACCAACAAGCTCTCAGCGGCTTGGCCGAACACCGCCTGCCAACATGGACAACAGCCACCATGCGCTCACGACATGGGCGCCCTAGTGTTCACCAAGATGGATGAAGACCATGCTCGACAAGATGTCCACACGTTGATGGTTGTTGAAAAGTTTGCGGGGAAGGACAACACGACACAACATTGGTCACGTGGTTCATGCTTTAGGTGAAAGAAAGAGTGTTCCAAGAATAAGAAGTAAAAAAACTAAAGCCACCAAGTGGTCCATGGTGTTGGAGAAGGAAAGAGTGTACCAAAAATAAAACAAAAAAAGAAAGACAGATTATTCTAGAAAATAAGTAGGAGCGAGAACTAAAACTGACGAGGAAGGATGAAAAAGAAGATGAGGTGTCGCTGACGAACATACGGATGTTGACGTGGTGTTGGTTGGCGCCAACGAAACAGGTTGGCGCCAACGAAACAGGTTGGCGGGGAGGCTAGGAGTAGAAGATGTAGGGAAGGACTAGGAAGAGAAGAGCAACGATTACCCCTTACAACAATGAATGGTATATGGACTGGAGGTGGAGCTTATTGACTAGAAATATGTTCAGATTGCCACTCGCCTCCAACGTCATTATGCATTTTACAAAGTTGAATGTGCCTTTAAGAATGATTTGTATAGTTATGTGTTGTTTTGTGTCGATAGTATATGTTAGTTTAACCACTCTATTATATTGTAAATATGAAAGATTTCATTCCTACTGCAATGCACGACAATGGTGAGGTGGGCGTCATCTGGTTTCAAGAGAGGTGGCTCCAGCGAGAAATGTCCCGCTACAGCGGGAAACTGAGAGGAAAGGGAAGGACCTGGCAGAAAAAGAAAATGGTGCATCGTGAGGTGGGGTCTTGTGTTGGGCTCGGTTTCTGAGGATAAGATGATGAATAGCTCGTAGCAAAGCACGGGCATTCTGCTAGTAAAACATTAGTTGCTCGCTCGTGCGGACAATCTCATTTTTTGCATTTTTTGACAGAGTAAAGAAACATTATTAAAGAAATATTTATTTATTTGAAAAAAATGAATTTGTTTCGAGATGTTCACAATTTTATTTAAATGTAACTAGATTTTATAAATATTCAAAAAATTCAAAAAAACATTCCACATCTTTTAAATGTTCGAGTATATTTAAACTTTTTAATGAATTTTTAAAACTAATAAAAAATAAATATAAAGTGAATTATTTAAAAACATTCCCAAATTATATCAAGAATTATAAGGAAATCAATTTTCTGAAAATATTGTGAAAATTTTAAAAAGGATTCACAATTTTTTTAAATGATAACTAGAATGGTTCATAAATTTTAAAAAGTTCATGAATTTTTAAAGTGCCCTCAATCTTTTAGACAAGTCATGTGTTTCAAATATTTTCACTCATTTAAAATTGTTCATGCATTTTCAAAAGATGTTCACGGGTTAAAAAATTAAACAAAGAATAAAATAAAAAATAAGAAGAGAAAATAAGTGAAAAGAAATCAGAAATTAAATGATAAATTAATAATAAAAGAAAGATAAGAACCTAATAGAAAAAGTTAAAGCATGGAAAAAAGCTGGTAGAGAAACGCGGCTGGACAAGCTAATATAAACAAAATTGATGGAGGTGTCTAGCCATCTAGTATAGTTTTTGTGCCAATTAGACATATCTATTCAACGCCATTAGCTTAGAATAGAAGAATTGCTTAATATTGGGTACCCCGTAGTTGGGCTTGTCTCTGACTTTCCAGGTTGCGCAATTGGGCTTGCCTCTATTTGCTGGGCTTTCTAGTTGTGACTTAGACTTTGATAATCGGTCACTTTTGTCTACGCTTTTGCGAGGTAATATCAACTGAGGAAGAAGCTAGTGCCACTTAAATTCAAAAAGAAGACCTCTATGGTGAAAAAGGATTCCTCATCCACAACATCTGAATTATTAGCTTTGCATCTTGCTGGCCATCAAGAAATAACCTCCTCTTTTCAATTTTCTTTCAGCAACCAAGCTGTTTCGAACATGAATTAGTATGGGGTAAAGCTCTATCTTCCCCTTCTACCAATAAAAGAGATGCGTGATCAGATACAGCCTCAAGCAAACTTCTCAAAAAAGCAAACAAAAAAACATGAACTGATGAAAGCTCTATCAAGCACTCAACTTCAACACTAAACTCATTGAAGGTTGCCATCCTTATAATATGCACATTAACATTCTTCTTTTTTCGTGGCAGAACCTAATCAGATTTCAATCTCCACCCATTACGTTTGGTAAGTCGGTGATGTGCACCCTTGATGTCATTTTTGCAAACAAATCATTTGTAAGCTCCCGTTGAGTAGGGTCATACACATTAATCATAACCCTAGAGAATTTCTCTTGTATCCTTGACAATTATAATGGGTGCACCAGACCCCACAAATACAACATCTATCAAAATCATCCAACCTCACACCTATCAACAATCCACCTGCAGCACGCCAGCTCCAATTTTCTACTGAGCGTTGCTTTACCTCGCTTCTAGCGAGCCTGAGTATTGTCTCGCCTAAGGTAGAGCCTTTAGTACGCCAACATGTGCTACAACGCCAATTGTTAGTTAGTTTTTTTTTAGTTTTGATTTTTTGATTTCTATTTTTACACTCTAGAAGTATTCTAGATATATAGGTATAATTAAATTTCACAAATTACTTTTTATAAAATTATTAAAATCGCATGCACATAAAAAAAACTCATGTATTGTTAACTTTTTGTTCAGGCGGCTTTATAAAAATGTTTGGATCATTCAAAAAATTGTATAATTTATAAAATAGTGACACATTTAAGAATATGTTCATGATATTTTCTAAATATCTCATTAAAATATAAGAAATTTATCAAATAATTCCTAAAAAATCATTCAAAAAATGTTCATCACATTCATAAAATGTTCACACAAAAATCACTCAATGAAGATGTCCGTGAAATTTGAAAAAAACAATCCGTACAGCGTAGAAATTTGTTCGCACAGTTTAAAAAATATCCATAACATTTTTTTGCAACATTTCATAAAATATTTATAAAAACTAAAAAAAGCTTCACGTGTTACAAAATATATTTAATTAGATAAAATATGGCCCCCTTTTATTTAAAAATGCTCAATGACTTCGATTGTTCACTCCCCAACGTGCTAACGGAATATTCTTAAAAAGTGTTAGGTACAACTGTTCACTTTCCAACGTGTGGTTGAATGGTTAGAGTGACAGATGTCAGAGACGCTGCCATTGGGCGTCGCCAGTGACTTTAGTCCCACCTCGAATATGGGAGGGGGCTAGGACCACCTTATAAGAAAGAGTGCCACACTCCCTTCAGGTAGTCTTTTGGAATGTGGTGGGCTGTTTGCTTGTAGTGGTGTGTTCGATGCGCACCGGAAACGTCCGAACATATGCCGGAGTTGGGAGCCTGGCCTGGGACGCTAACAATTGGTATCAAAGCTGAGCCCTAGTCCGCCCTGTTTAAGGGGATGGGGTGTCAAAGACGCCGGCCATTGGGCGTTGCCGGTGACACCTTATAAGGAAGAGTGCCACACTTCCTCTAGTCTTTTGAGATGTGGTGAGCTCTTTGCTTGTAGTGGTGTGTCCGATGCGCACCGGAAACGTTCGAACATATGCCGGAGGTTGGGATCTGGCCTGGGACGCTAACAATGGTATTCTCAGTCCAACAGGGCTCAACTCCTGGTGCTCGCATTATTCCTGAATTTATTTCAGGATATCCGGCGATACGCTTTCAGTGGGAGGAGACGTTTTCATCGACAAGGAGGCATTTATGGTGACTTCGTATATCCTAAGATGATATACCAAATTAGTCTTTCGGATGTGCTTATAGAAATAGGGTATATGTGTGTGTTTATATAGATGAGTATATATGTATATGTACGAGCGTTTGCGTCTGTATTGTATTAACCTATTTGACGCTAACAGAATATCAAATATGGCGCCCGCGGGAGGCATATAGCAGCTGCTTCGCTAAAACGAGCCTCCCGACAGGTCGACCTTCTTTCGGCTGTTTCTTCCCCAGTTGTTTTACTTTCGGGGGTTTCGCGTGTAGTCTTTTGTTTCGATTTACTTTATTCTTTTTTATCTTAATTTTTTATATTTTTCTTTTTCAGATTTTTAACTCTGCTTTTTCCTTTTTTCATAGATTTGGCAATACAGTGTGAACATTATTTTCAAACAACTGCTCTGAAATTTTGTTTAGTATACACCGAACTTTTTAAAACACGCACTGAATAATTTTTCAAAAAAACTGCTCTAAAATGCATCTGTTTCCAAAAGATATTTGATTTTTATAAATGCCTTTTCAAATAATATTCATCTTTGAGGTAAATGTTTAAACTAACCTGAGCCAAAACTGGTTCGCTACAGTGTCTGGTTTGATACAGCCCGTCGCTCACTACACTGTTTTGCTGGATCCCAAATGGCCGTCCAGTCAGATCAAACCTGTGAAAAGGCTCGCTGTTTGCCGCTCATAAGCCGAATATTGCTTTTGGCTATAGGGACTATATGCTCCTGGGCGTCAAAAATGTATTTTGCTCGTGTGAAAAAAAATGTGTTCATTATCACACTCAAATGCTACCTACAAATTTTTAGGGAAAAAGCTTAAGCATGTCGACAGGTAGGAAAAAAACAAGTCGAACAATAAATGTTACCTTCAAATGGTGTACTTTATTTATTTATTTTTACCGACGGAGCACTGCTATTCCATTTTGCATAAAAAATGGCAAGCACACTTGTTACACTAATGAACATATACAAAAAGGTTTAGATTTTTAAAAATTCATGGGCTATTTATTTTAATTTATTGTTCATCAAAGAGCATATGCTCCCTAGAGCCAAAACTCCACGTCCCAAGCGTCCTATATGGACCTCTTTACAATAACTGCGTCAAATAGTCAACCTATCGCATAGGCAATTTTTACCATTTTTCTTCTTTACTACTGTAGTTTTTAGTTTTCCTTTTCTTTTTCCTTCTTCGAATTTTTTTCCTGTTTTTTAAAACATATTCAAAATATCGGAAAAGTGATCACAACTTTTACAAATGATCATATTTTTAAATTTTGTTTTGAATATAAAAATGTTCTCTTTTAAAAACAATGTCCTTTTAAGAACAATATCCAAAATTCCAATTTTGTTCCTGTTTCTCTGAACATTTTGGAAAAACACGAACACTTTTTGAAACTATGAAATTTTTTCTGAAATTCCAAATATTTTCTGAAAATGAACAATTTTATAAACTGTGAATATTTTATGAAAATTCACATATTTTTGGAAACTTTTGAATATTTTCTGAAAACACAAGTTTGTTTTTCAAAAGTAGGAACTTTTTTTGGACCCATAATTTTTTACAAAATTGTGAACATTCTTTGAAAAATGCGAACACTTTTTAAATTTGCCATTATTTTTCGAGATTTCAGTATTTTATAAAAATGGAAAAGAAAATAACTTTTTTGGAAAAATCAAACAATTTTTGAAAGTGACAAAAAAATAAAAAATTATGACTTTTCCAGAATTTTTTTATTCTGAACATTCTTTAAAAAACACGGGCATTTTAAAAATTCTGAATATTTTTTGAGAAAAGTAAGTTTTAAAAACTTATTGAACATATTTTGAATTCTTGAGAAGGAAAAAGGAAAACATAAAAAGAAGAAGATACAGGAAAAGAAAAAAGTAACAAAAAAATGATGTAAAATAAACAGAGAAGAAAAACCCATGCGTTATGGTGAATTGGATCTTTGTAGTGTGCACGACAATGTGCATTTTGGTGAATCTTTGCCGCATTTAGCATCAAATAGGATTTTCCAGTAGGAAACACCGAAATAAATTAAGATATTGAATGTGATCAATGCAAGTATTGGGAGCAACTGAAGGGTACCCCTGAAAGGGTCCCATGAATGTCACTTTTCCTGGTCCGAGAAGCGGTCCAGGGTGTCATGTGGCGGTACCGATACGTAGTGCGCTGGATGCTTCTCCCGCCGAACGATTTTTTATGTGTTTTTGGCCTTTTCTCAGTTTTCTTGGTTTATTTTATTATTATTATTATTTCTTGAGTTTTTCTCAGATTTTTCATGGAGCACCGTGTGCATCATAAGTGTGTTTCGCCCCTACAGAAGCACAACTTAGTTCACTTGAGAGCATGAGTTACTACAAGTTGGAAACACAAGTTAGTGTTGATTGGGCACACATAATGAAAAATATGCATATTAATGCTAGTTGCGAGCACTTGTTAGGAACTAGAAAGCACAAGTTAACACTCAATAGAAGCACGGGTTAGTTCATGTTGTGTATACAGATTAGATGTAGTTGGGAGCACACATGCAAGTACTAGTTGGAAGCGCTGGAGGGCACATGCTAATAGTAAGTGGACGCACATGTTAATGTAGTTGAGAGCACACATATTAGTACTTGTTACTTGGGAGTATTAAGTTGGGAAGCACAAATTAGTACTAGATTGGAGCATGAATTAGTTCACGTTAGCAGCACAAGTTCGTGTGGTTTTTCCGAAACAAATTTCATTGAGACCTATCAACATGAGATCTAACTTCGAAAATCTCTACGTGAGGAACATAACAGCAAAAAAGTTCGCAATTTGGATGCACGCTTTAAGTAATATTTTGCTTTGAAAAAGACTCGGAAAAAAAAGCACAAACAAATCCACACATCCTTCCTGCCATGGGAAAAAATCCCACCAAACTCACGGTTCGCGACAATGATGCGCATGTGATGCGTCATTTGTCACCACCGCAGAGAATGAGATGTGACATTTGCAAAAGGTGCCCGTTAACTAGTTATTTTGGCAAGTGTTGAAACGAATTATGGAGAAACAAAACTACTGGTTGTAAGATGTAAGGTACTTATTAACCCATAATACATATTTTGTATGTTAGTAGAAACAACTCATCTCCTTTGTCACAGGGCGGTGTTGTTTTGCGGAACACATAAAGCTTAACTTGAAGGGTAATAGTAGTTGCAAGAACAAGGAGGACATGGAGCTTTCGCCCATGATCTTAACTGCATCCTCCTGAACAATGAAATTCAATATAATATTAAATAAATTAAAATAATTAATCTTTTCAGCAACAAACGTTGTTGAGTTATCTGCACGTCTGCAAATTTTCATGAAGAAAAAACATTCCTAATGATCTAGGTAAAAAACAAATTCAATGCTCAAAAATTACTATTAAGCTGATTTTGTTATTTTTCCACGGACCTCGACAAATGTTATTTCATAACGAGTGCACACGGATAGAAAACTAAGTAATATTTGGCGTCAAATTTTCTTTCAATATTTTAGATTTGTTTACTCTTTTTTGAGTTTATTGTTAGAATAAATTTAAGGCACTTCGTCAATTATCCGAGGATCAAGCAATCACATAAGCATGACATTGAAATTTGTTAACGAGGTTCACCGATATAACTACATCCTCGCGTGCCCGTGCTATTATGTTGGCATAGGTTACATCATGTGTCTACCCTAGCTATATATGAGAGGCATAGGATACAAGTATCCTATTAAGACACGACTTCATATCATATCTAAACACAATACAACTACAAGTCCAACTGTAACCTATCTTGTACACTATATTTGACACAACTCCAACAAACTTCACCTTGACGAATATTCTCCACCATCCTAGATGTGTTCATGCGTCAAACTTCCATGTACACTGGACTTGAGTTTATCCCATAAGTATCGCTGCTATTCTAAATACTCCATGTGACTCCATTTTCAACATGCAGTCCCTTTTTTTCTTGACCACGGTCAATACTCGAACAAAATTAAGTTCCTTGTTACCCTAGTTTGTGCTCCCAACTTTCAGAGTATCCGTTCAACGCTATCACACATCAATCATTGACATGCATGAAAGTGAACAACTCATATGTTGGGTGTCACACATAAGAGTTACCTGAACTCAATATCACCGCTCTTCCTTGACCGTCTGTCTGAAACTTGAAGGAATTTCATCATTGCTTGTAATCATCTCGAGTCAAATTCGCAATTCTCTCACCACATGTATGACCACCAGAGCCCTGACCCGTCTCCATGTCCCGTGCATACCGCACGCCTCGCCGCTATTACCGTGTCGAGCCTCCGCTGTCCCGATCGAGTCTCAAGGGCCGCGAACCCACACCACTCAACCCCCACTGCAGAGTACCACCGATCATCATCGATCGATGACGAGTTTCACGCTTTCATCAGACCATTGGGCTCCAGTCCAAATTACGCGTCCCTCGCCTTTTCCCCTTGTTGAATAGGCTTCTGTTCCCTGGATCCTTACATCGTAGCACCTCAATTCAGCTCCACCTCCAACATGACTCCATGGTAGATGATTAGTCCATCCTCAAGCCCCGTCGACTTCAAGCTTCGTGTATACATCACCTTGAATCAACCCCGCGCCATAGTATTGTCGAAGCCATACAAGCCCTCAGGCCTGGGTCACGTGTTTCCACGCCTTAGAAGTCGGTCACCATCAGCATCACGCTCATATGCCGTCGTCGCCGATCTTACCACCGTCTTCTGTACCAACCGACTTGCGTCGATCCGTCAGACTGTCTAGTCCAACCCAGCCGAACTTATCCGACTGCATGACACGCTCGAGGCTCCCAAATCGTCTCCCAAGAATTCTAATCCATCACATGATAAATCCATTTTAGCTGACATGACTTTCCGCAACGCCTTCAAGCATTCCTATTGTGCCAACAAATCTTTCACCCTTGTCTGCCATAACCCAAGGTTTTCAGTTTCGTGAACTTCTCCACCTCAAACCAGGTACCCGTTGACACCACGGCTCTTTATACAGTTGACACTTTGAAAAAATTAAACCAAGCTCCCTTCACATGGTGCTCAAATACACGAACCAAGACCACGTGGTACACTCCATGTACTAATTGCAAAAACCAACCAAGAATTATCTTGGTCTTCACGTGACCTATAGCTCCCTTGCACAATATTCTAATGCTAGTGTTGCATGTACTGCCAAAGCCGCGTCGCACAAGGACTCGATCCTCCTTTTGGTCCAAAACAAAATCTCGTGTTGCCAGTACAGATTAATCAGCGCGCCTGCCAGCTTCCAGCAGCCCACTCGTAGTTTTACGGCCTCACGCACGCCTGCCCTTGGGCCGCCGCTGCAGCCACCTGGTCAGCCTACCAGACTGCCGGACCGCATAGGCCACAGCCCACCTTGGTCATTGCGCCGCGTTTCGTCAATCGGTCGATCTCGCGAAGACTGAATTGGTTTAGAGCATCTCCAACAGCCGCGTCAAAAGATACGCGCGGTAAATTGAGTTTTTAGCACGCGCGGGACGTTTTCGCGCGCTCCAGCGGTGACGGAAAACTAGCGCGCAGGAAACGATTGCGCGCACGCGGAAAAAGGCGGCAGCTCGCGCGCTACATTTGGTGAGCCGCGTCCGACGCGTCTATAAATTACAGCGCCCTCTGCCGCTTTCTCCATTTCTTCATCGCCCTTTGCCGCCGACACGCCACCACCGCGCCACCATGCCGCCTCGCCGCCAGGGAGGTACGGGTTACCGCGGCGTCCGCGTGCGTCCCCGGCACCTACTCCACCGAGATTCGGTCGGGCGGCGGCATGCGGCTCCGTCTCAGAACCTTCGACACCGCCCATGAGGGCGCCCACGTGTATGACGCTGCGGCGTGGCGCTTCATGCGGTCCCGTCAGGACATGAACTTCGTCGACGTGGCAACGCGGGAGCGGGCACAGGAGTTGGCGTCTTTTCCGCGGCTTCTCACCGACGAGGATCGTCGCAAGCACCGGAGGTGGGAGCATCGTCTTAGGCTGGCCGAGATGGACGAGCAAGCCATGGCGTTGTGGAGCCATCGCTTTCCGGAAGACACCAATGAGGAACAGTTCTTCGCCCAGAGGAGGGCGAAGAGGAGGGAGGAGCGAGCCGACTATCGCGAGGACAAGCGAACGCGGAAGGCGGTCACTAAATACAATGAAGCGCTAGGAGATGCGTCCTCTTGGAACTCCAGCGACGAGCGGTTCCTTGACGCCTACGCTCTGACGTCAGAGGAGGACATCACCGAGATAGAGTCCGAGTCGGACGAGTAGTAGTATAGGAGAACTATCTACGAAATCAATTATGTATCGAATCGTAGTAGAAAAAACTGATGAAATATAACGCGCCTGCTGAAGCGTCGTGGACGCGCTTTAATTTGCGGCGGCCGCTGGAGTCAGTGCACCGCCGCGCGCTAAAGCTGACTAATCAGGCGCTGTATTCTGGCTTTTAGCGTGCGGCTCATTGTGTGGCTGTTGGAGATACTCTTAAAACACTGCACTTTGCCTACCCGCCGCCGACCCGATCTGCCGCTGCATGTTGATGAATACTGCTTCTGATTGCTTTTTCAAAAAACGCCGATGTTCCGATCGGCCCTTGTCTGTACATGCCATTCTGTTGTGACTAATGTAAATCCACAATGAGCGCTTTTCTCCTCTAGATCAACATAACGGGCCTTCAAGTAATCTAGCTTATGATATCACTTGTTAAAATAAATCCGAGGCACTCCGTCGATCATCCGAGTATCAAGCAATCACAAAGCATGACGTCAAGATTTGTTAACGAGGTTCACCGATATGGCTATATTCCCGTGTGTTCGTGCTATTATGTTGGCATAGTGATGTAGACCGAACCCCGTGGCGAGATCCGATCCGTTGTTGTGGCCCGACCTTTTACGACACTCCACCACCAATAGCAGCAACCTCTCACCCACGCACGCGATGTACACGAAATAGAGGGTTTGAACCTTGCGGCCCAGCACGAGAAACCAATCTCGACGAAGGTACTCACGCGCAAAACAATTTTCACAAAGAGAAATCGCAACACAGAGGTTTTTTAAAGATCCCTCCAAAACTTGATACGAATGTCTACTCTAAAAACACATCGTGTCTATTTTATAAAATATCACCTGTCTTACATGTGACGCGCCTTGGCTTTATATATCAGCCGACTCCTAACAAAGTTGGAAACCAAATACATTTCTATCCTAGACTTGCACGGCCAAACAATAAAAGGAAACTTTAAACTAACTTGGACTCTACTGAACGGATGACTTGATGCATCTCTATCCGCAGGTGGGCCCCATCTGACTTCTTTTAAGGTAAGCTGATCACGTATGAACAATTCAATCCAGACACGCTTCTTCCATGGTAAGAAGAGGAATACAAAATAATATATATATTTGATCCTCACGTGACAACCAATCTTTGCTATCAAACACACAAGATTCATGGTGGACTCCTTAAGCTTGATGCCTCCTTGTAAACGTGGCTCATCAGAATAACTGGAATATTCTTTTTCTTGTTTTCCTTCTAATGTGTCTAACGCACAAGAAATTATTATCTTAACCTGAACATGCTTCTCATCTTTCCAAATCCACATGGCCTGCAACGGCGTGCAAGTATATTTTATGGGTGGTTGCTCATCTTCGTAACTCAGCAGCGAACACTTTGATATATACCCAGTGTACTTTTGCGTCATATTGTCTTCAGTCAAAACCGTAACGACCTCTATATTTAAATTACCCGGGTTACATCATCCTTTCTCCCTTGAAACGAAACCATCCTTGGTTTCGAGTCGTTCTCTGCAACAATAGCTTTACTTGTGGATTAAACGATGGCCGTAAAATTTTCAGTAGGTTCTTCCTTCCTCTTTTTTCCTTCTGATGCAGCTTGAGCAATATCTCGCTTCTGACGACCAGCCATATACTTCTCCGATGTGCTTCTGACGACCAGCCATATACTTCTCCGATGTGTACGAGTCAAGTGGTAGGAATTGCCCCTTCCGAACAGACGAAAACTCACCAACAGAATGATATGTTAATTGTCTCTTGTCCGTCCATGGTTTGCCTAGTAGTATAGAGCAAGCATGCATGTGCATAGGAAACACATCACACACAACCAGATCATCAAATCCGCATAGAGTGAACCGTACCACAACATGATGCATGATCTTGACAAATTTGTCCTTCCACCAAAGCTCGTATGGCTCTGGGTGTTCAACCAAAGGCAAGTTCAAAGCATCAATCATAGTCTGACTCACCAAATTCATATTGAAATAACAATTTATCAACGTTGCACAACTCGCCGGTGCGACACGCACACGCGTGAAGCATTGGTACCAAGGCAAGGCACGCAATGGATCCTTCTCCATCGACATCATCATTTGTGAACTACAATCTTTTCTCATGATAAAAAACTCAATAGTAACCCGGAAAAAAATTGTTCCGTGAACAACCTTTGCTCTGAATACCACCTGATGTAGACCGAACCCCGTGGCGAGATCCAATCCGTTGTTGTGGTCCGACCTTTCACGACACTCCACCACCAATAGCAGCAACCTCTCGCCCGCGCATGAGATGTACACGAAATAGAGGGTTTGAACCTTGCGGCCCAGCAAGAGAAAACCAATCTCGACGAAGGTACTCACGCACAAAACAATTTTCACGAAGAGAAATCGCAACACAGAGGTTTTCTAAAGATCCCTTCAAAACTTGATACGGGCGTCTACCCTAAAAACACATCGTGTCTATTTCATAAAATATCACCTGTCTTACATGTGACGCGCCTTGGCTTTATATATCAGCCGACTCCTAACAAAGTTGGAAACCAAATATATTTCTATCCTCGACTTGCACGGCTAAACAATAAAGGGAAACTTTAAACTGACTTGGACTCTACTGAACGGATGATTTGATGCATCTCTATCTGCAGGTGGGCCCCATCCGACTTCTTTTAAGGTAAGCTGATCACGTATGAACAATTCAATCCAGACACGCTCCTTTCATGGTAAGAAGAGGAATATAAAATAATATATATATTTGATCCTCACGTGGCAACCATTCTTTGCTAGCAAACACACAAGATCCATGGTGGACTCCTTAAGCTTGATGCCTCCTTGTAAACGTGGCTCACCAGAATAACTGAAATATTCTTTTTCTTGTTTTCCTTCTAATGCGTCTAACGCACAAGAAATTATTATCTCAACCTGAACATGCTTCTCATCTTTCCAAATCCACATGGCCTGCAACAATTGAGCGTGCGTGCAAGTATATTTTATGGGTGGTTGCTCATCTTCGTAACTCAGCAGCGGGCACTTTGATATATACCCAGTGTACTTTTGCGCCATATTGTCTTCAGTCAAAACCGTAACGACCTCTGTATTTAAATTACCCGGGGTTACATCAGGTTACATCGTGTGTCTGCCCGGCTATATATGAGAGGTATATGATACAAGTATCCTACTAGGACACGACTTCATATCCTATCTAAACATAATACAATTACAAATCCAACTGTCACTTACCTTGTACATTATATTCGACACAACTCCAACATTTATCATTCAGAAGGATGCATTTAAGTTTGGGATTAGAAGGACACTTTGAAAAGATGTAAGGCTATATATATATACTTTTGCACATGTATCAGACGGTCTAAATCATAAAGGACATCGTCTAGTGCGAATACGTAAAAAATCGATTGCTCACAATGTAAAATAATAGTCACGATGACTAGACGAAACATAGCATGCATAGATATGCATGCACTGGTGTGCAAAATCAGTCGCTCGATGATCAATCATTCAAGCTATGCTCATACCAGACATGCAGCCTCTCATGGACGCCGTGAGTTGCAACCGGAGGGTCCTCTTCTGTGAATTTGCACGACGTCTCGTTGGCGAAGTTTAGAGCAACTTCAACGCGCCGACTCAAATAAACACACACTTCGTTCTTTTTTCGTTCATTTGGATCGGTCGTCCGCTTGTCATCTGTTCCGTTTTACGTTTTGGGTGCGCTCGTCGTCCTTTTCACTTTGTGTTTGGGTCAGCGCCGACTCGCCGACCCATTTCATGTCCGCATACAATTTTAAAAAGGCTCGCGGCCATGCCATCACCCAGAGTTCATGTCGGCGCCATGCCGGCCTCCAGAAAATACCATCACACAGTTCATGCCGGCGAACTTGCCAGCGGCCGGCACACATGCCAACAAACAAAAAAGGGGTGGGAGTTCAACCACGCCATCTCGGTCGTGGTCATGCCAACACACTTGCTAGTATACAAAAAAAGGATGGTGGTCTCCGCCATAGATCACTCGTCATCGAACTTGAGCATGTAAGCCTGCATCTTCTTGAACCATGGCCAGCCTCTTCCTGGGCGACGGCGTGCTCAAGTCCACCTTCATGATCTCCACCCCCATCATCATGCTAGCGAGCGCCACTTCTTTTGCCTTGGTCTTGAAATTGGCGGCCTCGATCTCGAGCATCTTCACTTGCTTCTCCGCCTCCATCTCGAGCATCTTGGCTTGCTTCTCCGCATTGAGCTCAAGCCTCCTCCTTTGAATCTCCATGAAGTCATTCATTTGCTCTTGCTTGTCTCGCCGGCGCTTCTCCTCCCTTGTGTCCTTCTTGCTCATCATGCCCTTCAAAGTGGCATGCAAGGGAATCGACGCTGCTTGTCCTCCTTCTTGGAGTTGGTCTTCCCCCGCAGCCATGGCTTTCGCCCTCCCCATGCTCCTCGACGTCTTCCTCCCCCCTCCCCCCCACCCACGCGCCTTGGCAGCGACATATTGCGCCTTAAACTTCTCCTCCCCATTGATGATCATCCAACAATGGGTAAAGTTGAAGGACTTGCCGTCATGTTGGGCCTTGAATGCTCCAAAGCTTGGAATGCCTACAAATTAATAGCATGCAAGCATATGGGCAAAGGGACATGCAAACAAAAATGAAAACATATGTGAAGAGGGGTGCATGTATACCATATCTTTGAGACCGAGGCCACTCACAGGACGTGTCTGGATGCTCTCAAGGGTTGCACAAAACTTGTTGCACT
Organism: Triticum dicoccoides; assembly: GCF_002162155.2. Taxonomy (NCBI): domain Eukaryota; kingdom Viridiplantae; phylum Streptophyta; class Magnoliopsida; order Poales; family Poaceae; genus Triticum; species Triticum dicoccoides. The sequence goes on from NC_041390.1 coordinate 152,765,368, forward strand.
CTTGTTGTATCACCCTCCATCGCTTCGAAGAGACACCCACCCGCGCTTGCTCTCCATTTAGTATGTCGCGAACTTCTTGTGTTCATGGTACTCACAATGAACACGAATCCAAAAGGTAGATGCCTTTTGCTCGGCGTCGACCTTAGGGGTCTTGTCCAATGTCCCTCCAACACACACAAAGGAGTTTGTCCTCCGGTTGCGAGTATGCCTTCATATGCTTGCTTTTGCGCTTCTTATTTGCATCGGCTTGGTTGGCGAGCTCGTGCTCGAACAAAGGCTCCCTGTCGATGTCCACTTCATCCTCTTCCTCAAGGCCATAGTCCTCCGGGAATTCGTGGTCGAGCGGGAAGGTGCTGCCCATGCCGTCCTCGTCTTGCATGAAGCGATCGTCCATGCCAGCTTGATCAAAGGTGGCGGGCATGAAGGGCGCTCGGACGTCTTGGCGTTGGGTCTCGTCGGGATCAAAGGCAGCCGCGCCAGCACCGTCTGCAAAGGCAGCGGCTCCCGCACCGCCTTCGAAGATGATGTTCTTGATGATGAAACGGTTGTTCGTCTCATTATCACTGGTGGCCCGCATTCTGTCGAATTAGGTTGCGGGTGCCGGGATGCATGCCGGTTGGTATCTGCCGTGAGCGTTTCCTCGCCCCTCCGGAGGATGATCCACCGACCACCGGTGTGGCTTTGAGATCGATGGCCATGGGCGCGGGCACGGACATGGACGGCCCCACCACACTCACCTCCGGTGAGCATTCCTCGGAGAAGCTGGAGGCTTGCAGATAGACATGGAAGCCAGGAATCGGCTGCGTGGCAGACGCGCGCGACAACTCTGACAGTACCACTTGAGGAAATGCAGACGAGCCCGTGCTGGCGGCGACCACGGCCGCGTCGACGAGCCTGTGATGGCTAGTGTTTAACCCTAGGTAGAGCAGGGTCTCCCTTGTTGCCGCGGCGACTCGGGCATTGGTTTTCTCCTGCTGTGCGGCGCCGGAGAGGGCGGCGGCGGCAGCGGTGTAACACCCTCGATGCGACTATATCTCCCACGTGTCGAGGCATGACTTAGAGGCATAATCGCATTGAAGGCATATGTCGCAAGTTAGGCAATCTTCACAACATCCCATGTAATATAGATAATAAAAGGGGAGATAACATAGTTGGCTTACACTCGCCACGTCAATCAAGTACATAAATAACATTACATCAACCAAACACTCATGGCCCGACTACGGCGCCAAAATAAAAGATAACCCAACATGTGACACGGTCCCGACCACCCCCAACTGGGCACCACTACTAATCATCAGGAAAGGAAACATAGTAACGTTGAGAGTCCTCGTCGAACTCCCACTTCAGCTCAAACACGTCTCCTGGAGCGGAAACATCAGGCCCTGCATCTGGTGTAATAGTAATCTGTGAGCCACAGGGACTCAGCAATCTCGCACCCTCGCGATCAACACTATTTAAGCTTATAGGTATGGCAAGGTAAATATGTGGAGCTGCAGCAAGCGACTAGCAAATATGGTGGCTATCATGTTCGCAAAAGAGAGCGAGAAGAGGAGGCAAAGCGCGAGCGAGAAAACTAGAGAACAACCTGCGCAAACATTACTCCAACACCATGTCCACTTCCCGAACTCCGCCGAGAAGAGGCCATCACGGTAACACACTCAGTTTATTCATTTTAATTAAGTTAAGGTTCAAGTTATCTACAACCGGACATTAACAAATTCCCATCTGCCCATAACCGCGAGCATGGCTTTCGAAAGTTCAAAACCCTGCAGGGGAGTCCCAACTTAGCCCATGACAAGCTCTCACGATCAACGAAGGAATAGACCTCCTCCCAAGACGTTCCGATCAGACTCGGTATCTCGGTTCTTCTAGACAACTCGACAGGTTAAAACAAGACCAGCAACACCGCCCGAATGTGCCGACAAATCCCGATAGGAGCTGCACATATCTCTTTCTCAGGGCACACTTTTTTTACTCAGATGAACACTACGTACAACTAAAACCAACCCTCGAGTTGCCCCGAGGTGGCGCTGCAAGTGGCTCTATTTTAGACCAACACTTAGAGGAGCACTGGCCCGGGGGGGTTTAAAATAAGATGACCCTCGGGCTCCGGAAACCCAAGGGAAAAGGGGCTAGGTGGCAAATGGTAAAACCAAGGTTGGGCATTGCTGGAAAAGCTTTAATCAAGGCGAACTATCAAGGGGTTCCCATTATAACCCAACCGTGTAAGGAACGCAAAATCCAGGAACATAACACCGATATGATGGAAACTAGGGTGGCAAGAGTGGAACAAAACACTAGGCGAGAGGCCGAGCCTTCCACCCTTTACCAAGTATATAGATGCATTAAGATAACAAGATAATATACTGATATCCCAACAAGTAAATAAATGTTCCAACAAGGAACGGCCTCCAATCTTCACCTGCAACTAGCAACGCTATAAGAGGGGCTGAGCAAAGCGGTAACATAGCCAATCAACGGTTTGCTAGGACATGGTGGGTTAGAGGTTTGACACGGCAATTTGGGAGGCTTGAAAGCAAGTGGTAGGCATCGTAGCATTGCCATAGCAAAAGAGCGAGCAAACTAGCATAGCAAAGATAGTAGTGATTTCGAGGGTATGATCATCTTGCCTGCACAGCTGTCAGAGTTGACTGGATCCTCGAAACCAAACTCAACGGGCTCCTCGTTAGCGAACTCATCTCCCGGCTCTACCCAAACAAGACAAACAAGCAACAAGGACACAATCAACCTCGTGCAAGGATCAAACAAGATGATGCAAAGATGATATGCTATGCGGGATGCGATGCGGGATGCATATGCAAGATATGACAGGAAATGCAAGAACCTGGCCTCAACTTGGAAATCCAAGTGTGCCACTAGAAAGATGAGATGAAATCGCTTGAAAACGATATAAAGAACACGGAATCGAAGTTATGGTTTGGAAATGGCAAGCGATTCAAATATGACATCGGTCTGCGATTTACAGCAAGTAGCCATCTAAAAGCAATGAGATGAACAAGCTACAACACCCAAATATGACAACAAAATACATGGCAGGGATGCATTCATGATGCTTAACAAAAGTCTAGCACTGAGCTACGGCCAATTCATCCATTAACAGGTTCAAACAAGCATGGCAAAAATGCATATGGTAAACAGATCTCAGACTTAGTGAAATTAACACTTGTCTGAAATTTCAGATCAGGTAGCAATCTTCGGAGCAACAAAACTACATGCTACAGGACCTGAACATGGCAAGGTAAAGCATAGCATGGAGATACTCAAAGAGCTTAACAAAAGTCCCTTAGTGACCTTGAGCCAAAAGGGATCAGAAAATACAATTGCAAGCATGTGAACATAGCAAAAACATAATCAGATCACAGACTTAGAGAACTGGAGCATGCTGGAACATAACTCAAGTAGGCATGTTTACGAGCTCGATGCACTCACTACGGTGCAAGTCATGACAAGCTAAGCATACACCCATCAAGAACACACAAAATAAAAAATAGACATGGCAATAACAATAGCATAGCATGCACGGATCAACTACAACAACATCGGCAAAATTGCAAACAAGTTGACAATCTGCCCAGATTCACAAAGTAGCAAAAGTAGAGCTCGACTGACTCAAGCTAGGGTGCTCCATAATTGCAAACAAAGACATGGATGGATAGAGCACTACAAGATTAACAAAACATCCTTACTTATCATCCTCAAAAGAGGCACGGATCACTAGGAAACAACATGAACATATGGCATCATGAGATAAACAACTCAAGGACTTAGTGGAAATACTAAGTCCCTAAAATCAGAATTACCAAGTGCACCACTTTGCAAGCTTGTATTAGTCACCATACACATCACAAAAATACATGGGTTGCACCTATGGAAAGATGAAAAAACCCTTAACAAAACATATGTAGAACATCAGGGCATAACATGCACACAATAATCATGGCAAAAATGACAAAAAGCTAAATGGAGTAGCAGATCTGACAATAATCTCAAGTAGCCCTCTTCTAACAGCATTTCGGGCATCAAGATGAACTCAAATGAAAATGATGCAATGGAATGAAATGATGTACTCTCGGAGATGAACATTTTGATATGCTATATGCATGAATCGGAGCTACGGATGCAAAGTTACGAGGCCATGAACATCAGCATATGAACTAGAAAATTCCGGGGACTTGGAGAAAAAAAAGGACCACCAGATCTAGGGTTTCTTCGGCGGTTACTGTAGCCGACGGGCTCGAGGTCGCCGGCGACGGATCCAGCCGGAGGGAGCTCGCCGGCGGCTCGGGGACGCGGGGGCCGTCGTGGGCGCGGCCGGCGACGGGGCTGGCGACAACGGAGGGTGGCCGGAGAGGGGATCCCGGGGCTCGGGCGCGGCGAGGTGGTGGCGGACGGCGGGGCGCGGCGCCGATGAAGCGGGGCGAGGCGGCGGCCGAGCGGCGCGGCGGCGAAGGCGAAGCGGGGCGGCGCGGGCGGCGGGGAGACGACCGGGCGGCGCGAGGCGGCGGAGATGGGCCGCGCGGGCCCGCTGCAGGCCGCGGCAGGTGCGGGCGGCGATGTGGGCGCGCGGCGCCACGTGTCGGCGCGGGACTGGGCGGCGGTGGCGGCGCCGACGCGTCTGGTCCGGACGGACAATGTCCGGCGCGGCGCGAGGGGTGGATCTAGGGTTTCTCGGGAGGAAGGAGAAGGAGATTTTCGGGGTTTTTTTTAAATAGGCATAGAGGGAGCTAGGAGAGTCCAAATGAGGTGCGGTTTTTGGCCACACGATCGTGATCGAACGATCTAGATGATGGAGGAGGCTTAGATGGGTTTTGGGCCAAATTGGAGGGGTGTTGGGCTGCAACACACAAGAGGCCTTTTCGGTCCCTCGATTAACCGTTGGAGTATCAAACAAAGTCCAAATGATACAAAACTTGACAGGCGGTCTACCGGTAGTAAACCAAGGCCGCTTGGCAAGTCTTGGTCCAATCCGGAAATATTTAATCCCCACACACAAAAGAAAGCTAGAAATGACCACCGGAGGAGAACGAAGCGCCGAAATGCAAAACGGACAACGGGGAAAATGCTCGAATGCATGATATGAACACGTATGCAAATGCAATGCACATGATGACAAGATATGAGATGCATGACAACGATAACAACACACGGAGACAAAAAACCCGAACCCGAGAAAATAAAATAACTTAACGCTGGAAACGGCAAGAGTTGGAGTACAAATTGGGAAAGTTACATCCGGGGTGTTGCAACACTCCACCACTACGAAAGGATCTCGTCCAGAGATCTAGGACTGAAAAAACGCCGGGTACTCAGAACGGAGGTGATCCTCGTGTTCCCAGGTAGCTTCACGGTCGGAATGGTGTGACCACTTGACTTTGAGAAATTTGATTGACTTGTTGCGAGTCTTGCGTTCAGTCTCTTCAAGAATAGCAACTGGGTGGTCACGATAGGAGAGATCTTCTTGGAGCTCAATGTCCTCGAAGTTGACGGTGCAGTCAGGAGTCTTGAAGCACTTTCGGAGCTGAGAGACATGGAACACGTCATGAACATTTGCAAAGTTTGAAGGAAGCTCGAGTTGATAGGCGAGGTCGCCTCTCTTGCTGACAATCTTGAAAGGTCCCACGTATCTAGGGGCAAGCTTCCCTTTGATACTGAAACGACGAGTACCTTTCATAGGAGAGACGCGGAGGTAAACATGATCTCTGATCTCGAAAGCCAAATCACGGTGCTTACTATCATAGTAGCTCTTCTGACGGGATTGGGCTGCTTTGAGGTTATCACGAATGACTTTGCACATTTCCTCTGCCTTTGTGATTAAGTCATTACCCAAAAGCTGACGTTCACCGGTTTCAGACCAGTTGAGAGGGGTACGGCACTTCCTTCCATACAAAATTTCAAATGGTGCCTTGTCCGAACTTGCTTGAAAATTGTTGTTGTAGGAGAATTCAGCATAAGGAAGACAATCCTCCCACTTCATGCCGAAGGAGATCACACAAGCCCTGAGCATATCTTCAAGAATCTGGTTGACACGCTCGACTTGTTCGCTAGTTTGAGGTTGGAAAGCTGTGCTGAAGCGGATGTTGGTGCCCATGGCCTTCTAAAAAGAATCCCAAAACTTGGATGTGAAAATGCTGCCACGGTCTGAAGAGATCACTTGTGGAATACCGTGCAGAGAGACAATCCGAGAGGTATAGAGTTCCGCCAATTGAGCTGCAGTGATCGACTCTTTGATAGGCAGAAAGTGAGCCACTTTGGTGAGTTTGTCGATGACAATGAATATAGCATCATTGCCACGCTTGGACTTTGGAAACCCAGTCATGAAGTCCATTTCAATGTGGTCAAACTTCCATTCTGGAATGGCAAGAGGTTGGAGGAGACCAGCTGGCCTTTGGTGTTCTGCCTTCACTCTTCTATAGACATCACACTCATTCACGAATTGAGCAATCTCGCGCTTCATTCGAGTCCACCAATAAGCTTGCTTGAGGTCCTGATACATCTTCGTGCTCCCAGGGTGGATGGAGAGGAGAGAATTGTGAGCCTCGTTCATGATCACTTTACGAAGGTCACCTTTGGGTACAACAATACGATCCTCGAAGAAGAGAGTATCCTTGTCATCAAGGCGGTAGCACTTGTACTTGGGTTGACTCTTGGCAATCCCAATCTTCACCTTTTTCACCATAGCATCAAGAAGCTGGGCTTGGTGAATCTGGTCTTCCAAGGTAGGAGAGACTTGAAAGTTGGCGAGGAAGCCTTGAGGAACAACTTGCAGATTAAGTTTGCGGAAAGCTTCACAAAGCTCGGGTTGATAAGGCTTGAGAATCAGACTGTTGCAGTAAGCTTTCCTGCTCAAAGCGTCAGCAATCATATTGGCCTTGCCTGGAGTATACTCGATACTCGGATTATACTCTTGAATCATTTCGACCCATCGAGTTTGTCTGAGGTTGAGATTAGGCTGAGTGAAGATGTACTTGAGACTCTTGTGATCAGTGAAAATGTCCACTTTTCTTCCCAATAGAAGATGTCTCCAAGTCAAAAGAGCATGCACAACTGCCGCCAACTCGAGATCATGAGTGGGGTAGTTCTTCTCATTGGGCTTCAACTGGCGAGAGGTATAAGCAACAACTTTCTTCTCTTGCATCAACACTGCGCCAAGGCCTTGGAGAGAGGCATCACAAAAGACCTCGTACGGCTTGGATTCATCAGGTGGAGTCAGAACTGGAGCAGTGATCAATTTCTCTTTCAAAGTGTTGAAAGCAATGTCACACTCCGGAGACCAAACGTACTTGACGTGCTTCTGAAGAAGATTTGAGAGAGGCTTCGCGATCTTAGAAAAGTTTTCAATGAATCTTCGGCAGTAGCTTGCGAGACCGAGTAAGCTACGGAGTTGCTTCACGTTCTGAGGAGGTTCCCAATTCACAATTGCAGACACCTTCTCAGGATTCACAGCAATGCCCTTGGCAGAGATGATATGACCAAGATAAAGAACCTCATCGAGCCAAAATTCACACTTGGAGAACTTAGCGTAGAACTGATGTTCCCTGAGCTTATCGAGTACCAAACGCAAGTGCTTGGCATGATCTTCCTTGTTCTTCGAGAAAACCAGAATGTCATCGAGATAGACCAAAACGAAGTCATTGGTGTAGGCGTTGAAGATGAAGTTCATCATGCGAGAGAAAGTCGGAGGAGCGTTGACGAGGCCAAAAGACATGACAGTGTATTCATATGAACCATAGCTTGTCCTGAAAGCCGTCTTGGGAATATCTTGCTCACGGATTCGAATCTGATGATAACCCATACGGAGATCAAGCTTGGAGAATATTTGGGCACCTTTGAGTTGTTCGAACAACTCATTGATGTTGGGAAGTGGGTATTTATTCTTGATGGTCTTCTTGTTCAATGGACGGTAATCAACACAAAGTCGGTCCGTTCCATCCTTCTTCTTCACAAAAGAACACCACAACCCCACGGAGAAGAACTAGGCCGGATGAGACCCATTTTCTCTTGAATATTGAGTTGCTTATTCAGCTCCTTTAACTCTTCAGGTCCGAGCTTGTAAGGACGCTTGCACACAGGTTCTGTGCGAGGCTCAAGATCAATAACGAATTCAACTGGCCGGTGTGGAGGCATTCCTGGGAGCTCTTCTGGAAAGACGTCTTGATATTCGCAAATGACTGGAATTTGCGAGATGGCATCGAGTTCACCCTTCTCATTGAGAGAAAATAGACGGATGTTATCATCACGAGCGGCAAAGACAATAACATCCTCAGACGAATGAGTCAATTGAATCTGCCTGGCTGCACAATCAAGATGTGCCTTGTGCTTAGTAAGCCAATCCATTCCGAGAATAAGATCAATATCCGAGTTACCAAGAACCACCGGAGAAGAGAGAAACTTGTAATCACCCAACGTGATAGAGACATCCGGGACGCAATTGTTAGAAGTCATTTGCTTGCCCGAAGACACAATCTTCAACGGAACAGGAATCCTTTCGGTCACAAAATCATGCTTGGCCACAAATGGAGTTGAAATAAAAGAAAGCGATGCACCAGTGTCAAAAAGAACTTTTGCAGGAACATCGTTAATAGGAAGGTTACCCATAATCACATCTGGTGAATCCTCTGCCTGAGCTGCATTCAGCAAATTTACCTTGGCGTGCTTGGGATTATGCTTGACCACAGCTGTACTTGCCGATCTGACAGGAGGAGGAGGCGGAAGACGCCTCTGATTGAAACACTTGTTGGCATAGTGACTCTTCTGTTGGCACTTGTTGCACGTGACCTCTGAAAGCGGACGGTGATACGGAGCACTCGATCTTGGAGCTTGAGACGAAGTCTTGTTCTGAAAGCCAGGGTTGGGTGGGTGGGAAGATCCACTACCACCTTTGCTCTTCTGCTGATACGGCTGACGGAACGGAGGAGGAGGAAGCCAATACTTCTACTGCTTGGCCACTTGAGTAGAGGAAGAAGGAGTAACATCTCGGACTCGCTTCTTGGAAGCATCACACCTCAACTGAGCAGCCTCTTGCTTCAGTGCCATGTTGTAGAACTCATCGTATCTCAAGGGCTCGAAGAGAATAAGAGCTAGCTGGATTTCTTCACTGAGACCACCCCTGAACTGATATATCATGCTCTTCTCATCAGGGACGTCCTGCTTGGCAAAGTGGGCGAGCTTCTGAAACAACTTGTTGTAGTCATAGACAGACAAAGAGCCTTGCTTCAGGTTGCGGAATTCCTCACGCTTGCTTTCAAACACGCTCTGGGGAATATGATGAGCTCGGAAATCTTGATGGAATTCATCCCAACTGATAACACGTCCACCTCTGTAATCCTTATACTGCTGGAACCATTCTGCAGCTTGATCTTTGAGTTGGAAGGAAGCGAACTTAACAAAGTCCTCAGGCCTGACGTTACTGCACTCGAAATGCTTGCACAGATCCACAAGCCAATCATCAGCATCGGTTGCCTCAACACAATTGCTGAAAGTCTTTGGCCCGTTAGCAAGGAACTGGTTGAGTGAAGCAAAGTGATTCTAATTGTTGCCTTGGTTCCCTTGGTTGCCTTGATTGCGCTCTTGGAGAATTTGCATGATCAACTGTGTGTTTGCATTGGTTGCGGCCATCATAGCTTGCCATGCCTCCGGGGGAGGGGGAGGTGGTGGCGGATCAGGATTCGGAGTCGTGCGCGTTGGAGGAGCCATCCTGAAGAGGTTGACATCCATTAGCACCATGATAGCCATATATTGAAGCTGAATCCAACGGAATGAAAATTGCAACAAATTGTCTTCACATCCGAACAAAATGCTCGAATGCATTCCTCTTGAAATGGTCACATATCCATAAATTGAGAAGCCACGTAGAATTCAGGTAGAGAAATAAATCAACAAGGTATGGATCAAGAACGAATAATCGGTAAGAAATCCCAATCTCAAACCAATATCCGTGGAAGAAGAACTAGAGCTACAAGAATTCCCACCTATGAAACTCCCGAACCTTTCCGGTTATGCAATCAGGTGTTGGGGATACAGGGGAAGCATAATATCTCACCCAAACTAGCAAATCCTACATCCAGCTGTATCCATCCTTCAACACATAACCAGGAAAAACTTCGGAAACCATCTACCTCAACCTTCGAAAAGCATCCGTTATACAAGTTATGGCGATACTTCCGAACTCCCGCCCCAGTACTGGGTGGCGTCGAGGTTATCTCACCAACGAACTGCATAAAAGAGATTTTCGATGTTGGCGTACTAAACTCAGGTATTCCAGAACTGCAACGATAAAATTATGACGATAACACCTCAGAGCTCAACTCCCTGGGACACTTCCACAAAACCCCTGACAGGAGGCACCAAGACGATGTTCTCATCATAAAACCATCGGAACGATTCCAAGATACCCGCGTGATCCTAATTTTTTTTAGTGAAATTTGAGAAGAGAAGAGTCAAAACTCTATGTCAGGATGCCTTACCAGAGCGATGAGGAGACTGGGAAGTAAAAAGAATTCCTAAACTCTCCGATATATAATTCCTAAATGACTCAAAACATTTTTCTAGACACAACTCGGCCGCTAAAAATGATCAAGCAATGGGGCTCCTAAGGTCGGGGAAGGCTCTGATTACCAACTTGTAACACCCTCGATGCGACTATATCTCCCACGTGTCGAGGCACGACTTAGAGGCATAATCGCATTGAAGGCATATGTCGCAAGTTAGGAAATCTTCACAACATCCCATGTAATATAGATAATAAAAGGGGAGATAACATAGTTGGCTTACACTCACCACGTCAATCAAGTACATAAATAACATTACATCAACCAAACACTCATGGCCCGACTACGGCGCCAAAATAAAAGATAACCCAACATGTGACACGGTCCCGATCACCCCCAACTGGGCACCACTACTGATCATCAGGAAAGGAAACATAGTAACATTGAGAGTCCTCGTCGAACTCCCACTTCAGCTCAAACACGTCTCCTGGAGCGGAAACATCAGGCCCTGCATCTGGTGTAATAGTAATCTATGAGCCACAGGGACTCAGCAATCTCGCACCCTCGCGATCAAGACTATTTAAGCTTATAGGTATGGCAAGGTAAATATGTGGAGCTGCAGCAAGCGACTAGCAAATATGGTGGCTATCATGTTCGCAAAAGAGAGCGAGAAGAGGAGGCAAAGCGCGAGCGAGAAAACTAGAGAACAACATGCGCAAACATTACTCCAACACCATGTCCACTTCCCGGACTCCGCCGAGAAGAGGCCATCACGGTAACACACTCAGTTGATTCATTTTAATTAAGTTAAGGTTCAAGTTATCTACAACCGGACATTAACAAATTCCCATCTGCCCATAACCGCGGGCACGGCTTTCGAAAGTTCAAAACCCTGCAGGGGAGTCCCAACTTAGCCCATGACAAGCTCTCACGGTCAACGAAGGAATAGACCTCCTCCCAAGATGTTCCGATCAGACTCGGTATCTCGGTTCTTCAAGACAACTCGGCAGGTCAAAACAAGACCAGCAACACCGCCCGAATGTGCTGACAAATCCCGATAGGAGCTGCACATATCTCTTTCTCAGGGCACACTCAGATGAACACTACGTACAACTAAAACCAACCCTCGAGTTGCCCCGAGGTGGCGCTGCAAGTGGCTCTAT
>NC_041390.1:152777280-152779634 GCF_002162155.2 Triticum dicoccoides
CCTCGGGCTCCGAAAACCCAAGGGAAAAGGGGCTAGGTGGCAAATGGTAAAACCAAGGTTGGGCATTGCTGGAAAAGCTTTAATCAAGGCGAACTATCAAGGGGTTCCCATTATAACCCAACCGCGTAAGGAACGCAAAATCCGGGAACATAACACCGATATAATGGAAACTAGGGCGGCAAGAGTGGAACAAAACACTAGGCGAGAGGCCGAGCCTTCCACCCTTTACGAAGTATATAGATGCATTAAGATAACAAGATAATATACTGATATCCCAACAAGTAAATAAATGTTCCAACAAGGAACGGCCTCCAATCTTCACCTGCAACTAGCAACGCTATAAGAGGGGCTGAGCAAAGCAGTAACATAGCCAATCAACGGTTTGCTAGGACATGGTGGGTTAGAGGTTTGACACGGCAATTTAGGAGGCTTGAAAGCAAGTGGTAGGCATCATAGAATTTCCATAGCAAAAGAGCGAGCAAACTAGCATAGCAAAGATAGTAGTGATTTCGAGGGTATGATCATCTTGCCTGCACAATTGTCAGAGTTGACTGGATCCTCGAAAGCAAACTCAACAAGCTCCTCGTTAGCGAACTCGTCTCCCGGCTCTACCTAAACAAGACAAACAAGCAACAAGGACACAATCAACCCCGTGCAAGGATCAAACAAGATGATGCAAAGATGATATGCTATGCGGGATGCGATGCGGGATGCATATGCAAGATATGACAGGAAATGCAAAAACCTGGCCTCAACTTGGAAATCCAAGTGTGCCACTGGAAAGATGAGATGAAATCGCTTGAAAACGATATAAAGAACGCCGGAATCGGAGTTACGGTTTGGAAATGGCAAGCGATTCAAATATGACACCGGTCTGCGATTTACAGCAAGTAGCCATCTAAAAGCAATGAGATGAACAAGCTACAGCACCCAAACATGACAACAAAATACATGGCAGGGATGCATTCATGATGCTTAACAAAAATCTAGCACTGAGCTACGGCCAATTCATCCATTAACAGGTTCAAACAAGTATGGCAAAAATGCATATGGTAAACAGATCTCAGACTTAGTGAAATTAACACTTGTCTGAAATTTCAGATCAGGTAGCACTCTTCGGAGCAATAAAACTACATTCTACAGGACCTGAACATGGAAAGATAAAGCATGGAATGGAGCTACTCAAAGAGCTTAACAAAAGTCCCTTAGTGACCTTGAGCCAAAAGGGATCAGAAAATATAATTGCAAGCATGTGAACATAGCAAAAACATAATCAGATCACAGACTTACAGAAAACTGGAGCATGCTGGAACATAACTCAAGTAGGCATATTTACGAGCTCGATGCACTCACTACGGTGCAAGTCATGACAAGATAAGCATACACCCATCAATAACACACAAAATTCAAGCTAGACATGGCAAGAACAATAGCATAGCATGCACGGATCAACTACAACAACATCGGCAAAATTGCAAACAAGTTGACAATCTGCCCAGATTCACAAAGTAGCAAAAGTAGAGCTCGATTGACTCAAGCTAGGGTGCTCCATAATTGCAAACAAAGACATGGATGGATAGAGAACTACAATATTAACAAAACATCCTTACTGATCATCCTCAAAAGAGGCACGGATCACTAGGAAACAATATGAACATATGACATCATGAGATAAACAGCTCAAGGACTTAGTGGAAATACTAAGTCCCTGAAATCAGAATTACCAAGTGCACCACTTTGCAAGCTTGTACTAGTCACCACACACATCACAAAAATACATGGGTTGCACCTCTGGAAAGATGACAAAACCCTTAACAAAACATATGTAGAACATCAGGGCATAACATGCACACAATAATCATGGCAAAAATGACAAAAAGCTAAATGGAGTAGCAGATCTGACAATAATCTCAAGTAGCCCTATTCTAACAGTATTTCGGGCATCAAGATGAACTCAAATGAAAATGATGCAATGGAATTAAATGATGTACTCTCTGAGATGAACATTTTGATATGCTATATGCATGAATCGGAGCTACGGATGCAAATTTACGAGGCCATGAACATCAGCACATGGACTAGAAAATTACGGGGACTTAGAGAAAAAAAGGACCACCAGATCTAGGGTTTCTTCGGCGGTTACTGTAGCCGACGGGCTCGAGGTCACCGGCGACGGGTCCGGCCGGAGGGAGCTCGCCGGCGGCTCGGGGACGCGGGGGCCGTCGTGGGCGCGGCCGGTGACGGGGCTGGCGACGGCGGAGGGTGGCCGGAGAGGGGATCTCGGGGCTCGGGCGCGGCGAGGTGGTGGCGGACGGCGGGGCGCGGTGCCGGCGAAGCGGGGCGAGGCGGCGGCC
>NC_041390.1:152779852-152793740 GCF_002162155.2 Triticum dicoccoides
CGGGCGGCGGGGAGACGACCGGGCGGCGCGAGGCAGCGGAGATGGGCCAGGCGGGCCCGCTGCGGGCCGCTGCAGGTGTGGGCGGCGATGTGGGCGCGTAGCGCCACGTGTCGGCGCGGGACTGGGCGGAGGTGGCGGCGCGGACGCGTCCGGTCCGGACGGACAATGTCCGGCGCGGCGCGAGGGGTGGATCTAGGGTTTCTTGGGAGGAAGGAGAAGGAGATTTTCAGGGGTTCTTTAAATAGGCATAGAGGGAGTTAGGAGAGTCCAAATGAGGTGCGGTTTTCGGCCACGCGATCGTGATCGAACGATCTAGATGATGGAGGAGGCTTAGGTGGGTTTTGGGACAAATTGGAGGGGTGTTGGGCTGCAACACACACGAGGCCTTTTCGGTCCCTCGGTTAACCGTTGGAGTATCAAACGAAGTCCAAATGATACGAAACTTGACAGGCGGTCTACCGGTAGTAAACCAAGGCCGCTTGGCAAGTCTCGGTCCAATCCAGAAATGTTTAATCCCCACACACGAAAGAAAGCTAGAAATGACCACCGGAGAAGAACGAAGCGCCGGAATGCAAAACGGACAACGGGGAAAATGCTCGAATGCATGATATGAACACGTATGCAAATGCAATGCACATGATGACAAGATATGAGATGCATGACAACGATAACAACACACGGAGAAAAAAACCCGAACCCGAGAAAATAAAATAACTTAACGCCGGAAACGGCAAGAGTTGGAGTACAAATTGGGAAAGTTACATCCGGGGTGTTACAAGCGGCTTCGAGCTTGCGGTCCTGTGCGTGCCTCCGGCCCTTCCTCTTGGCCGACTGCGCGACCCGCTGCTCGGGTGTCAACTGCTTCTTCTTGGGCGGCGCCGCAGTCTTGCGGGACGTGCGAGGCTTTCCTTTGTTGAAGGCGACAGTGGTGAGGCCGGAGGAGGCGAGGGAGGCGAGGCCGGTGGCGGCGTCGAGTGTCGGCACGTCGTTCATGGCAAGCGGTTGGGAGCTCGAGCAGGAGGGAGTTTTTGGGAAAGTGAGGGGAAATGGTGGTGGCTATGATGCCGATTGGCGGGCCAGATGAAGGAGTAGGCGGGCATTGCACGCGTCCGTTTCGTGTCCGCACCGACTCAAATGAGGCCCAAATTTGGGTCGGAAATAGGTTAGCAGGCGGACAAAAAACGGACATGCGTCCATTTGGGTCGGCGCATTGGAACGATTTTTATGTGTGTTTTGATCATAACAGATACGCATGGATGAAATGGATCAGCGCATTAGAATTGCTCTTAGTAGTATACTATTGGGACTTGTTAGCCGTGTTGCGCTTATTTTGTCATTTTTCTTTGATCAACTTCTATCAAGATTTTCTCAAGAACTTTATCAATCGACCGTGTGGTTTTACTTATAAAGCAGTGACAACCTATTTTGAGAGCCAGCCCTAGCCACCGCGAGCTATGTCCTGCACCTCCAAACCTCTGGTTGGTACCCTTCTCGTCCTAGTTCCGTATGTCATGGGCCCTTGTCGTCGCCGCGACTGCAAGAATCCCAAGCCGTCGGCATCCCTGTTGAAGAACGCCCTTGCTAGCTCTAGAGAGCAATTCACTGCCCTCATGCTGGAGCTCTTTCACCGTGTGTACCTCCCGTTGCGGCACACTGCAAGCCCACATCCGTCCACTAAGACGCGACGCTCACACATGGGCGCCGACTGAAGGACGACTCTGTTGTTCCCGTCATCAGTTAGAAGCACGAGGTGACGATGCTGGGGTTAGGCCCGTCACCATGAGAGTATTACATGTAGTATCATGTATGTCAATTAAGCATTTTTTCTAAAATGGCACATAATTAAATGAGAAAAAAGATTGTTGAGTATCATAATATGATATCGTATCATATTAAATGATGTACTAGTATATGTCATGCATAACAATTAATAAGACAATATAATACCAAAATATGATACTATGCATTACGAAGATATAGTAGTATCGTATACTAATATATTATACTTTCATTGTGACCAACATTAGTAGTTGTGATGCAGGCATGCGGCTAACAGATTGCGGATTGCTCGACACTGCGAGATTGGGCCAGATGATGATTATTTAGGTTTTTATTGTTTTCGTTTTTACGACGGGAGGCCAAAAAAGTTACGTCTGATGGTGGTGGAAAATCCGGATGGAACTCATCTCACAGTTTTGAATGCAGCATAGGTTGATTCGTTGATCGTAATTCCTTAACTTTTAGGATTAGTGTGGGGGCAAATAATAGTGTAGAGTCCATGTTTTGCTTCAGATATTATTACATGTTTTAGTGAGTCTATTTTCAGATATAGGATATATAGAGAGAGTTTGTACTTCTGTAAAACATAAACTTTTAAAGTTCAAATGTTATTGAAGTGCATAAACAAATAGAAATAGTATATTTTGGTACATTAGTTTACTAGCATAGTTAAGACAATTTCAATTGCCGCATCTATCGGAAGTTGCAAAGTGAATTTTGCAACATGTAAATCTAACAATTATTTTGCTTTTCTATTCTTTTATAATATGTATTTCCATGTGTATCTATAATTGAAGTGAGGGGTTTTCACCAATGGGTGTGTCTTTCCCATGAGAAGACATCATTTCGCAAAAGGATGTGCATTCAACCAAATGACATGACTGAAGGAAATATGCCCTAGAGGCAATAATAAAGTTATTATTTATTTCCTTATATCACGATAAATGTTTATTATTCATGCTAGAATTTTATTAACCGGAAACATAATACATTTGTGAATACATAGACAAACAGAGTGTCACTAGTATGCCTCTACTTGACTAGCTCGTTGATCAAAGATGGTTATGTTTCCTAACCATAGACATGAGTTGTCATTTGATTAACGGGATCACATCATTAGGAGAATGATGTGATTGACTTGACCCATTCTGTTAGCTTAGCACTTGATCATTTAGTTTGTTGCTATTGCTTTCTTCATGACTTATACATGTTCCTATGACTATGAGATTATGCAACTCCCATTTACCAGAGGAACACTTTGTGGGCTACCAAACGTCACAACGTAACTGGGTGATTATAAAGGTGCTCTACAGGTGTCTCCGAAGGTACTTGTTGGGTTGGCGTATTTCGATATTAGGATTTGTCACTCCGATTGTCGGAGAGGTATCTCTGGGCCCTCTCGGTAATGCACATCACTTAAGCCTTGCAAGCATTGCAACTAATGAGTTAGTTGCGGGATGATGTATTACGGAACGAGTAAAGAGACTTGCCGGTAACGAGATTGAACTAGGTATTGAGATACCAACGATCGAATCTCGGGCAAGTAACATACCGATGACAAAGGGAACAATGTATGTTGTTATGCGGTTTGACCGATAAAGATCTTCGTAGAATATGTAGGAGCCAATATGAGCATCCAGGTTCCGCTATTGGTTATTGACCGGAGACGTGTCTCGGTCATGTCTACATAGTTCTCGAACCCGTAGGGTCCGCACGCTTAACATTACGATGACAGTTTTATTATGAGTGTATATGTTTTGATGTACCGAAGGTTGTTCGGAGTCCCGGATGTGATCACGAACATGACGATGAGTCTCGAAATGGTCGAGACATGAAAATTGATATATTGGAAGCCTATATTTGGATATCGGAAGTGTTCCGGGTGAAATTGGGATTTTACCGGACTACCGGGAGGTTACCGGAACCCCCCGGGAGCTTAATGGGCCTACATGGGCCTTAGTGGAAAAGGAAGCAGCAAGAGGAGTATGGGGTGCGCCCCCCTAGGCCCAAACCGAATTGGTTTATGGCAAGGGGGCCGGCCCCCCTCTTTCCTTCTTCCCCCTCCCAAGTCCTAATCCAAATAGGAAAGGGGGGAGTCCTAGGGAGTAGGACTCCTCCTGGCGCGCCTAGCCCTGGCTGGCCGCACCCCCCCCTTGCTCCTTTATATACAGGGGCAGGGGGCACCCTAGAGACACAATATTAGATCATTGATCTCTTAGCCGTGTGCGGTGCCCCCCTTCACAATAGTCCACCTCGATAATACTATAGCGGTGCTTAGGCAAAGCCCTGCGTCGGTAGAACATCAACATCGTCACCACGCCGTCGTGCTGACGAAACTCTCCCTCAACACTCGGCTGGATCGGAGTTCGAAGGATGCCATCGGGCTGAACGTGTGCTGAACTCGGAGGTGTCGTACGTTCGGTACTTGATCGGTCGGATCGTGAAGACGTACGACTACATCAACCGCGTTGTGCTAACGCTTCCGCTTTCGGTCTATGAGGGTACGTGGACAACACTCTCCCCTCTCGTTGCTATGCATCTCCATGATCTTGTGTGTGCGTAGGAAATTTTTTGAAATCACTACGTTCCCCAGCAGCGGCATCCGAGCCAGGTTTTATGCGTAGATGTCATATGCACGAGTAGAACACAAGTGAGTTGTGGGCGATATAAGTCATATTGCTTACCAGCATGTCATACTTTGGTTCGGCGGTATTGTTGGATGAAGCGGCCCGGACCGACAATACGCGTACGCTTACGCGAGACTAGTTCTACCGATGTGCTTTGCACATAGGTGGCTGGCGGGTGTCAGTTTCTCCATCTTTAGTTGAGCCGAGTGTGGCTACGCCCGGTCCTTGCGAAGGTTAAAACAGCACCAACTTGACAAACTATCGTTGTGGTTTTGATGCATAGGTAAGAACGGTTCTTACTAAGCCCATAGCAGCCACGTAAAACTTGCAACAACAAAGTAGAGGACGTCTAACTTATTTTTGCAGGGCATGTTGTGATGTGATATGGTCAAGACATGATGCTAAATTTTATTGTATGAGATGATCATGTTTTGTAACCGAGTTATCGGCAACTGGCAGGAGCCATATGGTTGTCGCTTTATTGTATGCAATGCAATCGCCCTGTAATGCTTTACTTTATCACTAAGCGGTAGCGATAGTCGTGGAAGCATAAGATTAGCGAGATGACAACGATGCTACGATGGAGATCAAGGTGTCGCGCCGGTGATGATGGTGATCATGACGGTGCTTCGGAGATGGAGATCACAAGCACAAGATGATGATGGCCATATCATATCACTTATATTGATTGCATGTGATGTTTATCTTTTATGCATCTTATCTTGCTTTGATTGACGGTAGCATTATAAGATGATCCCTCACTAAATTATCAAAGTATAAGTGTTCTCCCTGAGTATGCACCGTTGCGAAAGTTCTCCGTGCTGAGACACCACGTGATGATCGGGTGTGATAGGCTCTACGTTCAAATACAACAGGTGCAAAACAGTTGCACACGCAGAATACTCAGGTTAAACTTGACGAGCCTAGCATATAACAGATATGGCCTCGGAACACGGAGACCGAAAGGTCGAGCATGAATCATATAGTAGATATGATCAACATAGTGATGTTCACCATTGAAACTACTCCATCTCACGTGATGATCGGACATGGTTTAGTTAATTTGGATCACGTGATCACTTAGAAGATTAGAGGGATGTCTATCTAAGTGGGAGTTCTTAAGTAATATGATTAGTTGAACTTAAATTTATCATGAACTTAGTACCTAATATTATCTTGCTTGTCTATGTTGATTGTAGATAGATGGCCTGTGTTGTTGTTCCGTTGAATTTTAACGCGTTCCTTGAGAAAGCAAAGTTGAAAGATGATGGTAGCAATTACACGGACTGGGTCCGTAACTTGAGGATTATCCTCATTGCTGCACAGAAGAGTTATGTCCTGGAAGCACCGCTAGGTGTACCTCCTGCGCCAGCAACTGCAAACATTGTGAATGCCTGGCAGTTGCGTGTTGATGACTACTCGATAGTTCAGTGTGCCATGCTTTACGGCTTAGAACCGGGACTTCAACGACATTTTGAACGTCATGGAGCATATGAGATGTTCCGGGAGTTGAAGTTAATATTTCAAGAAAATTCCTGGATTGAGAGATATGAAGTCTCCAATAAGTTCTACAGCTGCAAAATGGAGGAGAATAGTTCTGTCAGTGAACATATACTCAGAATGTCTGGGTACCATAATCACTTGACTCACCTAGGAGTTGATCTTCCGGTTGATAGTGTCATTGACAGAGTTCTTCAATCACTGCCACCAAGCTACAAGAGCTTCATGATGAACTATAAATGCAAGGGATGAATAAAACAATTCCCGAGCACTTCGCAATGCTAAAGGCTGCGGAGGTAGAATCAAGAAGGAGCATCAAGTGTTGATGGTCAATAAGACCACTAGTTTCAAGAAAAAGGGCAAAGGGAAGAAGAAGGGGAACTTCAAGAAGAACAGCAGGCAAGTTGCCGCTCAAGAGAAGAAACCCAAGTCTGGACCTAAGCCTGAAACTGAGTGCTTCTACTGCAAGCAGACTGGTCACTTGAAGCGGAACTGCCCCAAGTATTTGGCGGATAAGAAGGATGGCAAGGTGAACAAAGGTATATGTGATATACATGTTATTGATGTGTACCTTACTAATGCTCGCAGTAGCACCTGGGTATTTGATACTGATTTTGTTGCTAATATTTGCAACTCGAAACAGTGGCTACGGATTAAGCGAAGATTGGCTAAGGACGAGGTGACGATGCGCGTGGGAAATGGTTCCAAAGTCGATGTGATCGCGGTCGGCACACTACCTCTACATCTACCTTCGGGATTAGTATTAGACCTAAATAATTGTTATTTGGTGCCAGCGTTGAGCATGAACTGTTGGGGAACGTAGTAATTTCAAAAAAATTCCTACGCACACGCAAGATCATGGTGATGCATAGCAACGAGAGGGGAGAGTGTGATCTACGTACCCTTGTAGACCGACAGCGGAAGCGTTAGCACAACGCGGTTGATGTAGTCGTACGTCTTCACGGCCCAACCAATCAAGCACTGACACTATGACACCTCCGAGTTTTAGCACACGTTTAGCTCGATGACGATCCCCGGACTCCGATCCAGCAAAGCGTCGGGGAAGAGTTCCGTCAGCACGACGGCGTGGTGACGATCTTGATGTTCTACCGTCGCAGGGCTTCGCCTAAGCACCGCTACAATATTATCGAGGATTATGGTGGAAGGGGACACCGCACATGGCTAAGAAAACGATCACGAGGATCAACTTGTGTGTCTAGGGGTGCCCCTTGCCCCCGTATATAAAGGAGTAAGGGGAGGAGGCCGGCTGGCCCTATTGGCGCGCCAAGGAGGAGTCCTCCTCCTAGTAGGAGTAGGACTCCTACTAGGAGGGGGAAAGGAAGTGGGGAGGGAGAAGGAAAGGGGGGCGCCGCCCCCCCTCTCCTAGTCCAATCAGGACCAAGGGGGGAGGAGGCGCGCGGCCCACCCTGGCTGCCCTTCTCTCTCTCTCCACTAAGGTCCATATGGCCCATTACTTCTCCCGGGGGGTTCCGATAACCCTCTGGTACTCCGGTTTTCTCCGAAATCACCCGGAACACTTCCGGTGTCCGAATATAGTCGTCCAATATATCAATCTTTATGTCTCGACCATTTCGAGACTCCTCGTTATGTCTGTGATCACATCCGGGACTCCGAACTAACTTCGGTACATCAAAACTCATAAACTCATAATATAACTATCATCGAAACCTTAAGCGTGCGGACCCTACGGGTTCGAGAACAATGTAGACATGACTGAGACATGTCTCTGGTCAATAACCAATAGCGGAACCTGGATGCTCATATTAGCTCCCACATATTCTACGAAGATCTTTATCGGTCAGACCGCATAACAACATACGTAGTTCCCTTTGTCATCGGTATGTTACTTGCCCGAGATTCGATCGCCGGTATCTCAATATCTAGTTCAATCTTGTTACCGGCAAGTCTCTTTACTCATTCCGTAATACATCATCTCGCAACCAACTCATTAGTTGCAATGCTTGCAAGTCTTATGTGATGTGCATTACCGAGAGGGCCCAAAGATACCTCTCCGACAATCGGAGTGACAAATCCTAATCTCGAAATACGCCAACCCAACATTTACCTTTGGAGACACCTGTAGAGCTCCTTTATAATCACCCAGTTACGTTGTGAAGTTTGGTAGCACACAAAGTGTTCCTCCGGCAAACGGGAGTTGCATAATTTCATAGTCATAGGAACATGTATAAGTCATGAAGAAAGCAATAGCAACATACTAAACGATCAGGTGCTAAGCTAATGGAGTGGGTCATGTCAATCACGTCATTCTCCTAATAATGTGATCCCGTTAATCAAATGACAACACATGTCTATGGTTAAGAAACATAACCATCTTTGATTAACGAGCTAGTCAAGTAGAGGCATACTAGTGACGTTTAGTTTGTCTATGTATTCACACAAGTATTGTGTTTCTAGATAATACAATTTTAGCATGAATAATAAACATTTATCATGATATAAGGAAATAAAATAATAACATTATTATTGCCTCTAGGGAAAATTTCCTTCAGTCTCTCACTTGCACTAGAGTCAATAATCTAGATTACACAGTAATGATTCTAACACCCATGGAGCTTTGGTGCTGATCATGTTTTGCTCGTGGAAGAGGCTTAGTCAACGGGTCTGCAACATTCAGATCCGTATGTATCCTGCAAATCTCTATGTCTCCCACCTGGACTAGATCCCGGATGGAATTGAAGCGTCTCTTGATGTGCTTGGTTCTCTTGTGAAATCTGGATTCCTTTGCCAAGGCAATTGCACCAGTATTGTCACAAAAGATTTTCATTGGACCCGATGCACTAGGTATGACACCTAGATCGGATATGAACTCCTTCATCCAGACTCCTTCGTTTGCTGCTTCCGAAGCAGCTATGTACTCCGCTTCACATGTAGATCCCGCCACAACGCTTTGTTTAGAACTGCACCAACTGACAGCTCCACCGTTTAATGTGAACACGTATCCGGTTTGCGATTTAGAATCGTTCGGATCAGTCTCAAAGCTTGCATCAACGTAACCATTTACGATGAGCTCTTTGTCACCTCCATATATGAGAAACATATCCTTAGTCCTTTTCAGGTATTTCAGGATGTTCTTGACCGCCGTCCAGTGATCCACTCCTGGATTACTTTGGTACCTCCCTGCTAGACTTATAGCAAGATGCACATTAGGTCTGGTACACAGCATTGCATACATGATAGAGCCTATGGCTGAAGCATAGGGAACATCTTTCATTTTCTCTCTATCTTCTGCATTGGTCGGGCATTGAGTCTTACTCAATTTTACACCTTGTAACACAGGCAAGAATCCTTTCTTTGCTTGATCCATTTTGAAATTCTTCAAAAATTTGTCAAGGTATGTGCTTTGTGAAAGTCCAATTAAGCGTCTTGATCTATCTCTATAGATCTTAATGCCCAATATGTAAGCAGCTTCACCGAGGTCTTTCATTGAAAAACTCTTATTCAAGTATCCCTTTATGCTATTCAGATATTCTATATCATTTCCGATTAGTAATATGTCATCTACATATAATATCAGAAATGCTACAGAGCTCCCATTCACTTTCTTGTAAATACAGGCTTCTCCAAAAGTATGTACAAAACCAAATGCTTTGATCACACTATCAAAACGTTTATTCCAACTCCGAGAAGCTTGCACCAGTCCATAAATGGATCGCTGGAGCTTGCACACTTTGTTAGCTCCCTTTGGATCGACAAAACCTTCCGGTTGCATCATATACAACTCTTCTTCCAGAAATCCATTCAAGAATGCAGTTTTGACATCCATCTGCCAAATTTCATAATTATAAAATGTGGCACTGCCGTCTGGGAACATTATATCTGGATCTTGTTTGATGCGAGACGATTATTCATTTAAATCATAGAATAATGGTTGTTCTATTTATATGAGTAATATCTTTTATGGTCATGCACCCGTAAAGAGTGGTCTATTCTTGTTGAATCTCGATAGTGGTGACATACATATTCATAATGTTGAAGCCAAAAGATGCAGAGTTGATAATGATAGTGTAACTTATTTGTGGCACTGCCATTTAGGTCATATCAGTGTAAAGCGCATGAAGAAACTCCATACTGATGAACTATTGGAACCACTTGATTATGAATCACTTGGTACTTGCGAACCGTGCCTCATGGGCAAGATGACTAAAACGCCGTTCTCCAGAACTATGGAGAGAGCAACAGATTTGTTAGAAATCATACATACAGATGTATGTGGTCCGATGAATGTTGAGGCTCGTGGCGGACATCGTTATTTTCTCACCTTCACAAATTATTTAAGCAGATATGGGTATATCTACTTAATGAAGCATAAGTCTGAAACATTTGAAAAGTTCAAAGAATTTTAGAATCAAGTTGAAAATCATCGTAACAAGAAAATAAAGTTTCTACGATCTGATCGTGGAGGAGAATATTTGAGTTACGAGTTTGGTCTACATTTGAACCAATGCGGAATAGTTTTGCAACTCACGCCACCCGGAACACCACAGCGTAATGGTGTGTCCGAACGTCGTAATCGTACTTTACTAGATATGGTGCGATCTATGATGTCTCTTATAGATTTACCGCTATCATTTTGGGGTTATGCTTTAGAGACGGCCGCATTCACGTTAAATAGGGCACCATCGAAATCCGTTGAGACGACACCTTATGAACTGTGGTTTGGCAAGAAACCAAAGTTTTCGTTTCTAAAAGTTTGGAGCTGCGATGCTTATGCGAAAAAGCTTCAACCTGATAAGCTCAAACCCAAATCGAAGAAATGTGTCTTCATAGGATACCCAAAGGAGACTGTTGGGTACACCTTCTATCACAGATCCGAAGGCAAGACTTTTGTTGCTAAATTCGGAGTTTTTCTAGAGAAGGAGTTTCTCTCGAAAGAAGTGAGTGGGAGGAAAGTAGAACTTGATGAGGTAACTATACCTACTCCCTTATTGGAAAGTAGTTCATCACAGAAAACGGTTTCTGCGACACCTACACCAATTAGTGAGGAAGTTAATGATGATGATCATGAAACTTTAGATCAAGCTATTACTGAACCTCGTAGGTCAACCAGAGTAAGATCCGCACCAGAGTGGTACGGTAATCATGTTCTGGAAGTCATGTTACTAGATCATGATGAACCTACGAACTATGAAGAAGCAATGGTGAGCCCAGATTCCGCAAAATGGCATGAGGCTATGAAATCAGAGATGGGACCCATGTATGAGAACAAAGTGTGGACTTTGGTTGACTTGCCCGTTGATTGGCAAGCAATTGAGAATAAATGGATCTTCAAGAAGAAGACTGACGCTGACGGTAACGTTACTGTCTATATAGCTCGACTTGTTGCGAAAGGTTTTCGACAAGTTCAAGGGATTGACTACGATGAGACCTTCTCACCCGTAGCGATGCTTAAGTCTGTCCGAATCATGTTAGCAATTGCCGCATTTTATGATTATGAAATATGGCAGATGGATGTCAAAACTGCATTCTTGAATGGATTTCTAGAAGAAGAGTTGTATATGATGCAACCGGAAGGTTTTGTCGATCCAAAGGGAGCTAACAAAGTGTGCAAGCTCCAGCGATCCATTTATGGACTGGTGCAAGCCTCTCGGAGTTGGAATAAACGCTTTGATAGTGTGATCAAAGCATTTGGATTTATACAGACTTTTGGAGAAGCCTGTATTTACAAGAAAGTGAGTGGGAGCTCTGTAGCATTTCTGATATTATATGTGGATGACATATTACTAATTGGAAATGATATAGAATTTCTGGATATCATAAAGGGATACTTGAATAAGAGTTTTTCAATGAAAGACCTCGGTGAAGCTGCTTACATATTGGGCATTAAGATCTATAGAGATAGATCAAGATGCTTAATTGGACTTTCACAAAGCACATACCTTGACAAAGTTTTGAAGAAGTTCAAAATGGATCAAGCAAAGAAAGGGTTCTTGCCTGTGTTACAAGGTGTGAAGTTGAGTAAGACTCAATGCCCGACCACTGCAGAAGATAGAGAGAAAATGAAAGATGTTCCCTATGCTTCAGCCATAGGCTCTATCATGTATGCAATGCTGTGTACCAGACCTGATGTGTGCCTTGCTATAAGTCTAGCAGGGAGGTACCAAAGTAATCCAGGAGTGGATCACTAGACAGCGGTCAAGAACATCCTGAAATACCTGAAAAGGACTAAGGATATGTTTCTCGTTTATGGAGGTGACAAAGAGCTCATCGTAAACGGTTACGTTGATGCAATCTTTGACACTGATCTGGACGATTCTAAATCGCAAACCGGATACATGTTTACATTGAACGATGGAGCTGTCAGATGATGCAGTACTAAACAAAGCGTCGTGGCAGGATCTGCATGTGAAGCGGAGTACATAGCTGCTTCGGAGTCTAGATTAAGGAGTCTGGATGAAGGAGTTCATATCCGATCTAGGTGTCATAGCTAGTGCATCGGGTCCAATGAAAATCTTTTGTGACAATACTGGAGCAATTGCCTTAGTGAAGGAATCCAGATTTCACAAGAGAACCAAGCACATCAAGAGACGCTTCAATTCCATCTGGGATCTAGTCCAGGTGGGACACATAGAAATTTGCAAGATACATACGGATCTTAATGTTGCAGACCCGCTCACTAAGCCTCTTCCACGAGCAAAACATGATCAGCACCAAGGCTCCATGGGTGTTAGAATCATTACTGTGTAATCTAGATTATTGACTCTAGTGCAAGTGGGAGACTGAAGGAAATATGCCATAGAGGCAATAATAAAGTTATTATTTATTTCCTTATATAATGATAAATGTTTATTATTCATGCTAGAATCTTAATAACCAGAAACATAATACATGTGTGAATACATAGACAAACAGGGTGTCACTAGTATGCCTCTACTTGACTAGCTCGTTGATCAAAGATGGTTATGTTTCCTAACCATAGACATGAGTTGTCATTTGATTAACGGGATCACATCATTAGGAGAATGATGTGATTGACTTGACCCATTCCGTTAGCTTAGCACTTGATCGTTTAGTTTGTTGCTATTGCTTTCTTCATGACTTATGTTCCTATGACTATGAGATTATGCAACTCCCGTTTATCGGAGGAACACTTTGTGTGCTACCAAACGTCACAACTTAACTGGGTGATTATAAAGGTTCTCTACAGGTGCCTCCGAAGGTACTTGTTGGGTTGGCGTATTTCGATATTAGGATTTGTCACTCCGATTGTCGGAGAGGTATCTCTGGGCCCTCTCGGTAATGCACATCACTTAATCCTTGCAAGCATTGAAACTAATGAGTTAGTTGTGGGATGATGTATTACGGAACGAGTAAAGAGACTTGCCGGTAACGAGATTGAACTAGGTATTGAGATACCGACGATCGAATCTCGGGCAAGTAACATACCGATGACAAAGGGAACAATGTATGTTGTTATGCGATTTGACCGATAAAGATCTTCGTAGAATATGTAGGAGCCAATATGAGCATCCAGGTTCCGCTATTGGTTATTGACCGGAGACGTGTCTCGGTCATGTCTACATAGTTCTCGAACCCGTAGGGTCCGCACGCTTAACGTTACAATGACAGTTTTATTATGAGTTTATATGTTTTGATGTACCGAAGGTTGTTCGGAGTCCTGGATGTGATCACGGACATGACGAGGAGTCTCGAAATGGTCGAGACATGAAGATTTATGTACTGGAAGCCTATATTTGGATATCGGAAGTGTTCCGGGTGAAATTCAGATTTTACCGAACTATCGGGAGGTTACCGGAACCCTCCGGGAGCTTAATGGGCCTACATGGTTCTTAGTGGAAAAGGAGGGCAGCAAGAGGAGTATGGGGCGCGCCCCCCTAGGCCCAAACCGAATTGGTTTAGGGCAAGGGGGCCGGCCCCCTTCTTTCCTTCTTCCCCCTCCCAAGTCCTAATCCAAATAGGAAAGGGGGGGAGTCCTACTCCCG
>NC_041390.1:152794054-152802408 GCF_002162155.2 Triticum dicoccoides
GGCATCCTAGAGACACAACATTAGATCATTGATCTCTTAGCCGTGTGCGGTGCCCCCCTCTACCATAGTCCACCTCGATAATACTGTAGCGGTGCTTAGGCGAAGCCTTGCGTCGGTAGAACCCAACATCGTCACCACGATGTCGTGCTAACGAAACTCTCCCTCAACACTCGGCTGGATCGGAGTTCGAGGGACGTCATCGGGTTGAACGTGTGCTGAACTCGGAGGTGTCGTACGTTCGGTACTTGATCGGTCGGATCGTGCAGACGTACGACTACATCAACCCCGTCGTGCTAACACTTCCGCTTTCGGTCTACGAGGGTACGTGGACAACACTCTTCCCTCTCGTTGATATGCATCTCCATGATCTTGCGTGTGCGTAGGAATTTTTTTGAAATTACTACGTTCCCCAACAATGACTTTCATAGGCCTCAACTACGAAGATCTAAAGCATCTGCAGCCGTTGCCCCCCTCCCCCCAAGGAGGCATAAAAATCGCCACCTGGGGGTGAGCCGGCGGTACAATCGGCGCTGGGACGGTTGGGCATCCAGCCGTCGCCCCCAGGCGCCGATATTGACCCAGTTTTTGGCCCACTTTCGACGAATAAAGGCCTCATATGGGCGAGAATCGGCCCATATTCGGTGTGGTTCGTCATGGCTCGGCATTGAATTCTCAACATAAATATTTTTTATCACATAGTTCATCACAGTAAATCAAATAGTTCAACAAAATAGTGCAACAACAAATAGTTCAATACAAATTATATAGTTCAACAAATAAAAAATCATTACACGTCGAGCTAGGCGTCGCCCTTAATCCTCCATAGGTGCTCCATCAGATCCTGCTGCAGTTGATGATGCACCTGTGGGTCTCGGATCTCTTGAAGCATACTGAGGTAGGTAGTCCAGGTTGTCGGTAGCTGGTGATCAACTTCGTTTAGAGGACCCTGCTTGTAGTATGGTTCAGTGTCAAACACTGGCTCTTCCTGCTAGCTCTCGATGATCATGTTGTGCAAGATGACACATCAAGTCATGATCTCCCACATTTGATCTTTCGACCAGGTCTAAGCAGGGTACCGGACAACAGCAAATCGAGATTGGAGCACACTAAATGCCCGCCTGCAAGCCTCCTGCACCTTGGCAAAGTGGGACTTCTTGCCTCCTGGCACAGCGTTTGAGATAGTCTTCACAAATGTAGACCATCTCAGATAGATGCCATCATCTCGGTAGTACCCCTTGTTGTAGTGCCACCCATTGACCTCGAAGTTCACCGAGGAGAATGACCTTCAACAAGCTTGGCAAAGACAGGGGAGCACTGCAGCACGTTGATGTCATTGTGAGTTTCTGACATACCAAAGAAGGAGTGCCAAATCCAGAGGTTCTGTGTGGCCACCACCTCAAGTACCACACTGCAACCGCCTTTGGCGCCTTTGTACATCCTCTGCTAAGCAATGGGCAGTTCTTCCATTTCCAATGCATGCAGTCGATGCTTCCGAGCATCCCAGTAAATCCTCTTGCCGCATTCTGTGCTAGGATCCGAGCAGTGTCTTCTGCATTGGGTGTTCGCAAGTATTGCGGTCCAAACACTGCCACCACTGCCCGACAGAATTTTTAGAAACACTCAATGGTGGTGGACTTGGCCATGCGCCAATAGTCATCGAGTGAACCATGGGGAGCTTCGTATGCAAGCATCCTCATCGCTGTCGTGCACTTCTTGATCGAGGTGAATCCAAGTTTGCCGGTGCAATCCTTCTTGCACTTGAAGTAGCTGTCGAACTCCCAGATGAAATTCACAATCCTGAGGAAAAGCTTTCGGCTCATCCGATAACAGCGCCGAAATGTTTTATCGCCGTGTAGTGGAGCGTTGGCGAAGTAGTCGGAGTAGAGCATGCAGTAGCCTTCGAGACGATGCCGGTTCTTTGCTTTCATCCGCCCCGGTGCCGAGCCACCTCGCCGCGGTTTTTCATTGCTCGCCAGCAGGGCGGCGAGGACCATGAGATGTTCCTCTTCCTGGATGTCGGCCTCGGCTTTCTCCTCCAGCAGCGCGGCGAGCGCTTCCTCGTCGTCCGAGTCCATTGCCGAGGCAGGCAAATCGCCGAACACCTTGCGGACGCGGTGGGCGCGTACCCGCCACTAAACTGCCCCTCCGCGTCAGGAAACGGCGGAAAAATCGCCCAGCTGTTGGTGGAAGGGCTGCCTCGGCGAAACCTTTGCTCTTTTTTCGGCGGGGATGAGCTATCTAGCGATGGCGGGACGATGGGCGGCGCCGGGATACAGCCGGTTGGCGGCCGATCTCCGCACGCAAGAGAACACCACCGCACAAGCAAACGCAAAGAGGAGAAACTCACACGATCGAGGAGACACACTTGAGCTTAAGGCAACTTTCTTCTTCTCGTGTTGCTATTCGGTGCTTCTACGAGTGATACAGTGAAAGCGTGACGAGAGAGTTTCGTGAGCTTATATGCTGCTACCAGTCAGGTCGTGTTTGGTGGACGGTTTAAATGTGCATGGCACCAATGGATCCTTTTACAGCACTCATCAAATGGTGAACTGCCAAACAACACAAATGGTATCCGTAGAGGCCGGTCGGCCAGATCGGGATGAATGGGCACGTTGGCCTCAATAATTTGTCAACTTAATTAGTTGTCTTCCTTTTTCTAGACCACCCGCCTAACGTAGCCATCCAGACTTAACTCGATGCCCCACTAAAAAAAGAATTAACTCAGATACTCCTACCATTTCATAATATAGCCGACTTTGCGGTACCTATGATAAAGGTGAAACGTGGAGGAAATGTAGAGTTTTCTTTTTGAGGGAAGGAGGAAATGTAGAGTTGAGTGGAAATCTTGGGGATTTCGTTTAGGATCTTGAAAGAAGTTCATTCCAAGTTTTTTTTCCGCATGTGCCTCTTAATAGTATAGCTGTCCTTAAACACAATGTGAATCTTTGACCCACTAAAATCCTTGAAATTACAAACTACTCTCTGTTCCCATAACGTAAACGTTTTTTTGACAAGGGTTAAAATAAAGTCTTATACTATGGGACGGAGGGAGTAAGAGATGCCTGTTCCTTTTCCTTGTTCCTTGGAAAGATGGCTTTTGTAAAGATGATGTTCCTTGGAAAGATGGTTTTTAGTGGACGGACGGAGGGGTTACAGAAGGGTGTGTTATGTCGGCTGGCGGGTCTTTTTAAAAGATCCACCGCCTTGCCAGCCATCTGATTCGATAATGCGAGCATTATGTATTATTCCTTTTCTTTTTTAATTTCCTGCAACAAAACCTTTGTTGCAAAACCTCCTCTTCTCTAATTTCCTGTAACAAGAACCATATTAGAAAACCTCTTCTTCTCTAATTTTCTGCAACAAGATCTTTATTGCAAAAACTGCAACATCTCCCGCGGCCGCGTCTTCTTCAACAACATCTCCAGCCACTTGCGCACTTGCACAATCATCATTCGTTGTTGTTGTTCTGCAACAACGTAACAATTCCGTTGTTGCAGAAACATGTGATGGTGGGCCGAGAGCTAGTAGTGGATGTATGCACATGGTGTTGTCTGTTTGTGGCCGCTGCCAGCGTCGGTGGTTACAGGATGGTGGCGAGGTTGATGGCGCTCCAGGACCGACATGGCGGACCTTGTCAAATCCTTTGATCCAGTTGGCGGGGAGGTGTTTGGCGGCGGATATCTGACATGGATGCGCTCGGCAGTGACAAACTACACGCAGCAGTGCTCGGCTTGGACACCTTCGCCCTCCCTAGTCTGTGCGCTGCGGGATCTAGCCATGTTCGGTTTGTAACAAAAGGCTAGTTGTAAACCCCCTTCATGAAACAAAGGATCGGTTGCAGAAACATGGAGACGGAAGGGTTACTCTCGACCGTCTGATAAAGACTGCATCCGACATACACGGAGGCGGCGTATTCGCTCGCACGGGATCAGCCGGCTGAAGGGAAACATTCTCAGAAAACAACCATTAGAAGATTCAAAAAGTATGGATGTAGGACAAAGGCGGTGGTGGTATGACATTCAATCCTCCTCATAAATTTAATTAGGCCTAGTTCTTTGGATGATTCTTTCAGAATCTTGAGAATCAGACCTTCCCCCAGCTTCTCTCAGAATTTTGAACCCATATTTTTCTAACAATCCTAGCTACTTCCTTCGTCCCATAATATAAGTATTTTTGACATAGTGTAGTGCCAAAAAATGCTCTTATATTATAGGATAGAGGAAGTAGTTAGGATGAAAACAACTGGGATTGTAAAAAATATATAGGTTCATGATTCTGGAAGAAGGTGAGTGAAGGTTCGATTCTTAAGGCTGTGTTTGATAGCGAAGAGTGAAATAAACTGAAGTACCCAAAACTACAGTAATTTTTGCTGTAGGTATTAGATACCATGGTTTTATCAAAACATAATATTTTGAAGTGTTCATAATACACAAAACCTGTTTGGTTATTGCCGTAAAAGACAATATTATTGCCTAGCCGTTGCGTTCAAACACTGGCAGCTACCCTACCTAGCCGTGAAACCCGAAAGCATGCTAGCCAGCCACCGCAGGTAGAACACACTCCAGGACATAACCAGAATCAGGGCGCAAAATATGCAAGCGAGAGAGTTATTAACTCAAACAAACACCAGCACAGGGAACTAGACAGTCTGAACAATGTGCAAGAAACTTCGACATGAAACTGATGCATCCGGACGCAGCCATCTTCAGAGCAGTGGTTGATGTGCAGGCAATGTTACAAATTGTGCGGGGTGTGGCGCCGACGACAACGGAGCAGCCGACCAGCCAGACTTCAAGCAATCAACAACAGTCCTTTATTTTGCTTGAGGCCAATCTATAGGTTACAGCGGGTGCTAAGAAACTAGGACGTATTGTTATACGAGAGTAATTGCCATGCGGTTTTTTTTTAGGGTCACTTGCAATCTGTCAAACTCTATTCTCCTCTTATTTAATGGATGAGGCAAATTTTTTGCCTCCGTTTCAAAAAAACAACGGTCCTTTCTTTTCGCCTGCTCTGTTTTTAAAAAACAGGTCTGGGGTTCTTTTTATTATACAGAGAAAAAATTACAGTTTGTCAAATACTATAATATTGAAACAACAGTTTTTAGGGGCAATCAAACAGCCCATTGTAAATAAAACTATGGTAATCTAAACAACTGCAGTATTTTTAAAATGCTTAGAAAATACTTTACTGTCAAGCGGGGCCTAAGAATATGAAGGAATGGGTGGAAAGAACTGGACCTTAATGGCTTGTCATGATGCCGGTCGTTCGGATCCAACAACCCTAACAATGGATGCTGCGTTTTATACGCTTGTACTGCAAGGGTGCAGCACACTGTACACCCCAGCAGGCAGCAGCTGCTCACCTCTTTGCTCACGCAGTCACGCTCCAGCCTCCAATGGCCTCCGCTTGCGATCGCCTCCGTTACCTCAAGGCCTTCGACGACACCAAGGCTGGCGTCAAAGGACTCATCGACGCAGGCATCACGTCCCGGCCATCTTCCGCCACCCGCCGGACACCCTGGCGCGGGCCCACGACGAAGACCGCTTCGCGATCCCAGTAATCGACCTTGCTGGAGTGACGACGGCGCCGTCCAGGCGGGCCGAGCTGGTGGCCGAGGTGAAGGCAGCCGCGGAGACCGTGGGGTTCTTCCAGGTGGTGAACCACGGCGTGCCGGGGCCGGTCATGTCGGAGATGCTCGCTGCGCTGCGGAGCTTCAACGAGGAGCCGGCGGAGGCAAGGCGCCCCTACTACTCGAGGGACGGGCAGAGCCGCGTGAGGTACCACAGCAACTTCGACCTGTTCCGGTCGCCGGCGGCCAACTGGCGAGACACGCTGTACCTGGACATGGCGCCGACGGGGCCGTCGCCCGGGGAGATCCCGGCGGCGTGCAGAGGCATCGCGGTGGAGTTCACGAGGGAGGTGCAGAGGCTCGGCGGCACGCTCTTCGAGCTGCTGTCGGAGGCCATGGGCCTCCACCGTGGGTTCCTGGAGCAGCACGAAGCCGGCTGCCTCGAGGGGCTGAGCGTCGTCGGCCACTACTACCCGGCGTCGCCGCAGCCGCACCTCACCATGGGCACGTCCAGGCACACCGACCCGTCCTTCCTGACGGTGCTCCTCCAGGACATCGGCGGCCTCCAGGTGCTCCACCGGCAACGGAACGATGAGCAGCCGGTCTGGGTCGACGTGCCCGCCGAGGCCGGCGCGTTCACCGTCAACGTCGGCGACTTCCTTCAGCTGCTCTCCAACGACAGGTTCAGGAGCGTGGAGCACCGTGTCCTCTCCAAGAGCGTGGGGCCTCGAGTCTCCGGGGCCTGCTTCTTCCGGCCGCATGGCGCGGCTGCAGCTGCCAGGGTGTGCGCCCCCATCCTCGTCGGCGACGGCGCCGCGAGTCCTCCAAGGTACAGGAGCGTCACAGTGGAGGAGTTGATCGTCCACTACAGGGACAAGGCTCTCGATGGCACCTCCATGCTTGACCACTACAGGATCTGATATCGATCTATCAAAGGCTACTCGATTGAATAAATTCTGTTATCACGGCAGCTAGCTGCAAATCTTTTTTTTCTGAGCATCAGTACAGACACAAGTGCTCATATACACGCGCATACACGCATCCCTATGAACGCACACACGCACACCCTACCCCTATGAGCACCTCTGAGAGACTGAGCCGGCATATCATTTTGAGATTTACGAAGTCAGCGTAGGCGCCTCGTCGTCGACGGGAACGTCTCCTCCCACTGAAAGCGCATCGCCGGAAATCCTGAAATAAATCCAAGAATAATGCGAGCACCAGGATTTGAACCCTGATGGGTTGGGGATACCACTGTCCACCTAACCATCTCAACCACAGATTGGTTCGCAGCTAATCGATGTACAACATTACATGCGTCCATAAAATGGGAAACAAGACTATGCATGTATACTTTGAACATTGGTTTCTTTTACGGGAAATAGGAGAGAGAAATCTCTTTTTTATTTTACTAGTTAATGTGTACGTGCAATGCATGTTAATTTGAAAGTATATTGAGTGCATGCGGATATTAAGTAGAATATTATTTGTGTGTTATTATGTGATTAGCAATATATTTGGTATGAAATTAAATGCATGCTAAACATGTTGAGCGCTCTTCAAGCAATCTAGGTCGTTGGATTGACATGATTTGATGGCCGAGATTAATTGAATCTGCCCCTTTGGGTCTTTTTATATTGGTATAGATTATTGGAAAAAAAATTATCCTGGGATTTCCGACACGGAGAGCGGCGTTTTAGTGCAGGTGTGGCTAGAATTCAGTCGACAGAGACTCGGTATTACGAGCGGCATGGCTGAATGCTGCAACGGTGACGGAAATTGTTGCAAGTAACGATAACGGACATTGCAACCGGTGTGCCTACATGTTGCAAGCAGTGATTGTGGATGTTGCGACCGGTGCGACGTGCTACAAATGATGAGTGCAGGTGTTGTGTCCGGTATGATGACATGCTACAATCAGCAATGACAGATGTGGCAACCGATGGGAGGGCATGTTGCAAATGGTAGGAATAAAAAGTTGCGAGGTCTGTTGGACGGTGCTAAGTCCAACACGATCCCCATGCAAAGATCCAACGGCTACGCAGTCAACTGAAACTTGATTAAACCCAATCGACTGAGTTTTACCAAACCCGTTTGGTGCTCTCGTGCTTGTGCACTTGTGTGAACAGTGAATTTGATAAAAGTAGGAAATAAATTTTAAAAAACATAATAAATGAGAGACTTCTATAAGTTCTTGCAAATTTTCGCATTGAGATGACACCATAGGAGCTTGATAAAAAGGAACAAAATCAGAGCTCCAAAATGTACAAAGCGGCAACAAAAATTCAAGCTTCGGTTTTTTTACCAAGCTCCTTGGACGTCTGCGCAAGAAGTGGTAAACACCTAAAAGAGTCTTCCATTTTTTTATGTGTAGAAGTATCAGTTTTTTGCCAATTGTTTTGGTATTTTAGTTGATTTTACAGTTCAAAAGGGGAGCATCTGAGCTCGAGATTAGCGTTGAATTTCTGACATTATATCTTTTAAATGACATTATAGAGAGAAGTATAAACCACCTACGTATCATGTGCCTAGAAAAAATATGTATCGGCCATCCCTAAACCATTGGATCTAAACCGAGCAGCCCAAATAATTTTCTTCTTCTTTCCATATCTACTGTTCATCATTGTTGTCAACCGTCAACGACCACCAACGGACCGCTTTCTCCGCCCCCACGGCCTACAGCATCCCGTCCGTCATCACGTTGTCGCCATCCTTGGCCATCCTCTAAACCTCCTGAGGCATCAAATTTTCTTCGACGTCCTGCACCCCCATGCAAACCCGT
>NC_041390.1:152802774-152811109 GCF_002162155.2 Triticum dicoccoides
ATCCACATGCGACGATGTTGTGAGTTGTCTCCGGGTCATTGTAATTTGTAACCTTGTTGACATGCTTACGGGTGTGTGCGTCAATTTATGTTTTCTTAGGCAAAAATTAAGTTTTCTTTTTTTTGCGGGGACAAGAATTAAGTTTTCACATGGAACAAAAACTCAATTACATGTCCCTTGGCTGTTGGCACTGTAAAAAGGTAACCCCCGCTCATTGACATTATGTGCTACCGCCGACAAGTGTAATGGCTTGCGTTTGATTAGTCATATTTTTATTACCATGTATGTGCCCGTGCATTGTCACGGGACCATATATTTTCTATCCTTGGACTAAAAATTATGAACGATCCAAAATAGTTGGGATCATTTTAAAATGCAGTTTTGCTAAAGCACATCTAGATGTGCCATAAGTATTGCACATCTAAGTCATATGTCATTGATCTTATATTGAGATTCGCGAGAATATTTTTTTTTTATTTTCTCTTTATGATTGATTCACTCACTTAGATGTGCAATAACTAGAGCACATCTAGATGTGCCCTAGACACATCCTTTAAAATGTGTCAATGATCTCAAATACGAATCCAACAGGATCAAGTTTGTCTCGTAACTCACATAGCGGTGGACTCATTGTTCAAGGTTCAATGAAACCTTACATTTTTTTTGCGAATACAATGAAACCTTACATAAATCAACCGATACAATCGTTAAGATATTTGGAATGGCATCAGTCCGTCAGGTCATGCTTTTCGCTCCAGGGGAAGAAGCTACTTTGCGGGGCGGTGGTATATTTTGCAGCACTCGCAGTCCCCCACACTGCCATCGAACTTGATCTCGCAAAGCCCGCCTGTCAAGCCGGCGGCTCTGCATCGCGCCACGCAGTCCTCGCGGCTGCGGCAGGTGGGATCCGAGGCTGTCTGACACGGGCCATCTGCATAAACTAGAATTAGTAGAGTAGTATCATTAGGGACTCGTTACCCCGCAATTACAAGCGGCGTGTTGCATCATACTTTGTCCGTTCTAAAATAGATGATTCAACTTTATATTAATTTTAGTATAAAGTTGGTTCCAAAATAAATGACCTAACTTTTTAAAACGGAGGGAGCACATGTCGTTTCGGATACTTATCCGGTCTTTGCAATTAGACTTCAACCATCAGTTTTCACAAAAAAAAAATGCTTCTCAAACAGAAATTAGTACTCCCTAGTTGTACAGAGGCCGCGTCAATTAATTTGGATCGAAGGAGTGCAAATATTGAAAATATAATTCATGTTGAACTTAATTAACATTATCACTATGGTGTGTTGGGAACTTCCTATATATATTGTCGGGCCTTACAAAACTACGAGTATTGTGACGCTGTTACGGCCTCCGTTCCCCCTGGCCCAATCACCACCGACGCTAGGGCCTCGACTACTGCTGCACCCGCTGGGTCGGAACGGCCCCGTCGACAAGTCAAGCCCAACAGCCGGCTGACGGCCCAAGTCTGGGACACCACTCGCTAGGGTTAAATATCACCGGTTCCCCTCCTGCGTGGGGTGGCGTTGATGTAACTGGCTAGGCGCGGCTCTCTTCTCCCGATCCCCCTTTCTTCCTCCGCCGAACCCCAAATCGGCCGGAATTCTTGTACCCTTGATCCTGTGTGAGAAATATTGTAGCGAGAGCCTAACAAGTGGTATCAGAGCCGTCCCGATCCACCATCAAACTTTTCTCCCCACCATCAATCTGGCCGGCCATTTCCCCTCTATTATCCAGACGCGGCGAGGTGCTATGGAGGAGATCAACAAGGCTCTGGCTGACCTGACGGCGGCGATCAGCGGCATGTCCGCCCAGATCAGTGAGATCCACCCGGTGGTTCTCGAGCTTCAAGGATGGCGCCCGGCGATCGAACGATCCGTCGAAGAGTTGCGGGCGGAGGTGACCGATCTTCGCCAACACATCCAGGCACCGCGCCCAGCGGCCGCGCAGGCGCCAGATCCGGCGCTGCTGAAGGAAACGGCGCCCCCGATCCGCCTCTCCGACCTGCCGCCCCTGCTTCCAGACATGGCCAGCACGTCTCTCATCGACCAGGCGAGCAGCCACACGCTCGCGGTGACGGCGGTCACGGGCCCGATGGCCACGGCGTCGCACATGATCTTCGGGGGAAATCGGTGGGTGAGATTCACACCCCATGATTGCCTCCGGCCACTTGTGAAAGGATCGATATGGTTGACTAGAGGGGGGGTGAATAGGCAACTACCAATTTTTAGCTTTTCTTTACCAAATTAAACTTTGCATCAAAGTAGGTTGTCTAGATGTGCAACTAGGTGAACAACCTATATGATGCAATAACAACAAGCATACAAGCAAGCAAGAGAAGTACCACTACAAGGCTTGCACAAGTAAAGGTAAGAGATAACCAAGAGTGGATCCGGTGAAGACGAGGATGTGTTACCGAAGTTTTTTCCTTTTGAGGGGAAGTACGTCTCCGTTAGAGCGGTGTGGAGGCACAATGCTTCCCAATAAGCCACTAGGGCCACCGTATTCTCCTCACGCCCTCACACAATGCGAGATGCCGTGATTCCACTATTGGTGCCCTTGAAGGCGGCGACCGAACCTTTACAAACAAGGTTGGGGCAATCTCCACAACTTAATCGGAGGCTCCCAACAAAACCACGAAGCTTCACCACAATGGACTATGGCTCCGCAGTGACCTCAACCGTCTAGGGTGCTCAAACACCCAAGAGTAACAAGATCCGCTAGGGATGAGTGGGGGAATCGAAAATCCCTTGGTGGAAGTGTAGATCGGGGCCTTCTCAACTACTCCCGAGCAAATTAGATAGATCGGGCGAAAATGGAGCTTGGAGCATTTAATGGAGCTTGAGCAATAAATGGAGCTTTGGGGAGGAAGAGATGGGTCAAAGAGAAGAAGGGGACTCCCTTTTATAGTGGGGGCAACAAACCAACCGTTGCCCCCCACCAACCAACCCCGCACAGAGCGGTACTACCACTGAGAGTGGGCGGTACTACCGCCAGGACAGCGGTACTGCCGCGCCAGCCAGCGGCACTGCCGCGCAGAGAGGACTAGTAGGGAAAGGACCCAAACGCGGTACTACCGCGGTGGTAGGGGCGGTACTACCACTCCTGGAACGGTGCTACCGCCTCTACAACCGCAGCTAGTGCCGCAAAATCCGACACGAGAAAAAGACCTCTCGAATCGAGGCAGTAGGAGCCAGACTGCCCAGTGGTACTACGGCAGCGGGGTCACGGGCGGTACTACCGCTGTGGAGCGGTGCTGCCGCTTGTGACCCTTCGCCCGTACTACCGCTGGAAGTGCGGTACTACCGCTGGGGCGCAAGAGAGAGAGAGAAACTCTCCAAAGATGCTGAGGACGAGGCGGAGGTGCCAGGTGTCGTGGTTCTAAGCCTGACAGTAGAGTGGGGGGTAGGTATGGAGAGGCAAGGTCCTAGCTATGGAGAGGTTGTAAGCACAAAGGATGTACGAGTTCAGGCCCTTCTCGGAGGAAGTAACAGCCCTACGTCTCGGAGCCCGGAGGCGGTCGAGTGGATTATGAGTATATGAATTACAAGGTGCCGAACCCTTCTGCCTGTGGAGGGGGGTGGCTTATATAGAGTACGCCAGGACCCCAGCCAGCCCACGTAGGTGAGGGTTTAAGGTGAGTTAAGTCTGGGGCGTTACTGGTAACGCCCCACATAAAGTGCCTTTACTATCATAAAGTCTACTTGATTACAGGTCGTTGCAGTGCAGAGTGCCTCTTGACCTTCTGGTGGTCGAGTGGGTCTTCGTGGTCGAGTCCTTCAAGTCAGTCGAGTGTGTCCCTCGTTGGTCGACTGGAAGGCGACCTCTTCTAAGGGTGTCCTTGGATAAGGTACTTAGATCAGGTCCATGACCCTACCCTAGGTACATAACCCCATCATTAGCCCCCGAATGGATTGAGGCTTCGAGTGAGGAAGGAGTTGATGTCGTTTCCGTTTAACCTTTGTGCCCTGGTCGTGCGTTGTCCTGGACCAAAGAATCTCTTCGTCGACAGTGAACGACTTGTCTTCAGTCGACTCGATCCATTCTATTCTTGCGTCGAGTGATCTTTCGGGCTTCGACGATATCCGAGCGACGGATCGCCGGAAACCCCGTGTCTGACAGACTGATCTGCCGTTCGCGGATTCCGCGGGATGCGAAATTTGGGGACGCGCGCGAAGCGGGATGGCCCGCGGCGTTCGGATGGGACGGGACATGGACGCCTCGATCTCCGCGCTGCCTTTTTCGCCACGTATCCCGTCTGCATAACTGTTCCTGATATGATTAGATCGACCGGGCCCACCTGTCATCCACTCGGAAGGGACCTTATAAATGCGCCCGGCGAGGATTTCTGTACTGCGCCTCAATCATTCTCTCTCTCTCTCTGCTTCCTTCTTCCCCGCCCAGCGTGCTCGCTCTCGCCCCCGCACCACTTCCCTTCGCGCATCTCGCCAGCAACCATGGCCAAGGAGAAGACGGCAGCGCTGGAGCGTGCGAAGAAGGCGTCGGCGTCGGAGAAGGCAAAGGGGAGATCCACCAGCCGCGGAGGGTCCTCGTCCAGATCCCGCCTGCCGAAGGGCTGGGTCCAAGGAGACTGGATCCAGTCGACCATCACCGAGAGTGACCTCCTCGACATGGCCAATGAGGGCTTGATTCCTCATGGAGCTGCGAGGCTTCCGGGGAAGGAGTGGCAGCCCCAGCCAGAAGAGGGTGAGTGTGTGCTCTTGGCCACCCATGTTGATCGTGGATTTTCCTTGCCGCCGAGTGTTTTCTTCCGTGGCTTCTTGAATTTCTTTGGGGCGCAGCTCCACCACTTTACCCCAAACTCTATTGCCTATCTTGCCACGTTCGTGTCCATGTGTGAGGGTTTCCTGGGCTGTCGACCGCACTGGGGTTTGTTCAAGCATATATTCACGTGTCGATCTCAGACCGTGAAGAAGGCGAGCCCAGGTGCTGAGAGAACCCGAGTCGTCCAAATGTGTGGGGGTCTGGGAATTCAGGTGAGGAATAAGAGCACCTTCCCGCCCATGACCTTTCCCGAGTCCGTCAGAGGCTGGCAGTCGACTTGGTTCTACTGCCAGGTCCAGTCGACGCCAGGGCAGTCGAGTGGACTCCCTCCGTTTACCATGGACCGAGTGAACAAGCCCTCCCCTCTGAAGCTGATTCCGGAGGAGAAAGCTGACGTGAAGATGTTGATGGAGCGCGTGGTGCAGTTGGTTCGGGAGGGAGTGACAGGCATGGACCTCCTGGAGGTTTTCCTCAGGCGTCGCATCCAGCCCCTTCAGTTCCGGAGCCACTGCATGTGGTTGTACCGTGGGACCGAATACGAGACTAGAGTCCATCCAGAAGCAGTCGACGACGTCACTCTGGAAAGATGGATGGTAGCCGTTACCGGAAACAAGGATAACCCACGCGGAGCCAGAAGGATTCCTCCACTCGACCACAACAGCGACCCAAACAAGGTACACTTGCCCTGCTCTCCACTGCGCCCTTGTCGCATTCATTTCTGTTTACCCTGCCGACTGGTCGACTGATCCTTGTCTGGACATCTGCTAGGCCCTCACCGAGCTGTACTCGATGCCCAATGGGGCACAAGCTTCGACTGAGGAGGGCGAGGCGAGCGGGGGCGAGAGCCAGGAAGAGGAGGAATGGGACTCGGATGTTGCAGAGGATGATGACGACGATGATGATGATGACGGTGATGAAGATGACGTCGAGGACGAGGAAGAAGAGGAGGAGGAGGTCGTACCACCGCGCTCAGAAAGGCGGTCGAAGCTTGTCCACGACCCTTCGACCGAACGTGGTAAGGGGGTTGCGACCGCCACTCAGTCGACCAAGCGCCCTCGGACCACCTCTCCGGTGCCGACTGAAAAGGCGCCGAAGCAGCCCAGGGCGGCCTCGTCGAAGCCGATCAAGCTCTTGCCGAAGATGAAGGTGTCCATCCCCACCATATCAGGGTAACCGTGCTGCTCATATTTTCTTATTCTGTGTGAACTTTGTCTCTGGTCGACGCTGAAGTTAGTCGACTGATCCTTCGGAGTTGCAGTGCTGCCACTTCTGAAACTTCGGCCCGGGCTGATGACCACGAGATGGAGGACGCAGCAACTTCGAACCCAGGTACTGTATTCTTAACGCCGTTCTTAGTCGACTGACTCGCGATCTTTGATCCTGATTTTTCTCCGTAGCTCCACTCAATACTGTTATCAATCTCCCTGATGATGATGAGGATGAAGAGCCGCTGAAGCGCAGGAGGAGTCGGAAAACGTCCGCCAGTAAGGTGCCTCAGGATGTGACGGCGCCTGAGATTCTGACTGTGGAGGAAGAGAACATCACTCGACACACGGTGTCCTTCGCAGATCCATTGACGAGTGCTCAGCAGCCCTTCCTCTTCACGACGCACCACGTCCCAGAGGACCAAGCTGGCGCAGCGAAGGAGGCGATACGCCAAGCGGGAATCATGATGGAGCAGCTGAAGACCATCCGGGATGCGAGCCAGGCGGCTTATGACGCCAGTTCTGCCCTCCAAAGCAATGTCCAGGTCAGTCGACCGCTGTTTGTTCTGTTGGATATGCTACCAAAAACTTTTCTTTTCCGGAATTTATAGTAGTCACCCACTGGGTGTGTCGAATAAACTCCGTGTTAGCGGGGGCACGCTGAGTGCACCCGCTGGGTGTAGTCCCCAAGGCTAAGGTCGACTGCTGGCAGTCGGCCTTAGCCTTTATGATGTCAATTTTTCTGTCAGTCGACTATGTCGACTGGATTTCACAAACCGGTGGGGGCACGCTGAGTGCACCCACTAGGTGTAGTCCCCGAGACTGTGGTCGACTGCTTGCAGTTGATCACAGTCTTAGAGAATGCATCTCTTTTTCTTTGAGGTCGACTGGTCGACTTTGTCTTCAACAGGATTAGTGGGGGCACGCTGAGTGCACCCACTGGGTGTAGTCCCCGATACTACGGTCGAATGCTTGTATTCGGCTGTAGTCTTAGAAACGTGTGTTTTTTCCTTTTTCACTCGGAAGTGAATTATATTTGACATTTAGTCGATTGGTTCTTCGCAGAACTCTTGTGATCTTGTGACTCGCTACTCTGAGCTGGAACACAAGCATACTCAACTCGAGATGAGCCTGAAGCTGGTTCAGGAGAAGCTGACAAAGGCAAAGGAGGAGACCGAAGGTATGTTTGGTGAGACCCTGACGACTGCTTTCCCCTTGCTTGTTTCAAAATCTGATCTTGCTGTAACTTGCAGGTAAGGTAAGGGAGGCCCAACAGAAGAAAGACCTTGAACTAGCTGAGAAGATCAAGCTTGCTGACGAGAAGTTGGCTTCAGTCACCAAGCTTGAACAAGACAATACCAATCTGAAAGCTGCTCTTGGGATCGCCAACAAGGAGATCAGTCGACTAAAAACTGACAAAGCTGCCCTGACCGACCAAGTCAGCAAATTGACTGGGAAGAAGACTGATCTGGAGGCCTTCCTGAGTAGTCTAGCCAAGAAGCTGTTTCTTATGCTTGAAGGTAAACCTCTATGCTTGGCAAACATTTCCAATTGTGGTTTTTCCATTCGACCATCCCCTTGATTTAGTGATCATCCTTGCAGAATTCTGTCAAAACTTTGAAGAAGAAACTAGCCGGCTGGAGCCAAACCTCGACCCTGTCAATTCTCCGGTGAACGACGAAGTTGCCATGGATGTTTTCCGACTGGAGTCTCGTGTCGCAGCTGTCGTGGACTATCTCGCAAGGCTGAAGGCCGCCACATCTCGCATCGACTCGACGCTTTGGCCTGAGGAGACACTTCAGAATGATCTTGAGTTGCTGATGGCCCGGTTGAACACGATCCCTGGTCGAGTGCAAGAATGGAAGAAGTCCTCGGCTCGG
Organism: Triticum dicoccoides; assembly: GCF_002162155.2. Lineage (NCBI taxonomy): Eukaryota > Viridiplantae > Streptophyta > Magnoliopsida > Poales > Poaceae > Triticum > Triticum dicoccoides. Next base: position 152,810,663 of record NC_041390.1, read on the forward strand.
TGTGGTGCAGATATTGCTCTGTGTCTGGCCCGAGTCCACTGTAAAGATGCGCGAGAAGAGAAGCTGGCGGCCCTTCGGGTGGCCAATACCAAGAAACACGACTTCAGGTCCTTTATGGAAACTTTCCTTGCAGCTGCCACTCGGATCGCCGACGGAATTGACCTTGATGAATTCGTTGCTCCTTCCAGCCCTCCACAGGAGGGGTAAAAAACTTCTTCTGGCTCGACGCTTTAAATTTGCCTCGGTATGCCGAGTGGAATTGTAACCGATAAACCTTAACAGGCTTAACGCCTGAGCACTCTCGGTTCCTTTAGATATCGATTCAAACTTGAATTTGGTGCTTGAATATGATTGCCTTTGGCTCGAAATGTCTTTTGCAGGTTCAAAGCAAGGCGCCTTTACTGCAATCGACATATTCTTCAGTCCACTTAGGCGAGCACTGGGCTG
>NC_041390.1:152812234-152832064 GCF_002162155.2 Triticum dicoccoides
GGTAGGATTTTTATAACTTAGGCGAGTGCTTCGACTACAGCTAAGCCCCCGAGTGAGAGGGTTGCTCTTCACTCGATAGGATTTTTATAACTTAGGCGAGTGCTTCGACTGCAGCTAAGCCCCCGAGTGAGAGGGTTGCTCTTCACTCGGTAGGATTTTGATAACTTAGGCGAGTGCTTGGACTGCAGCTAAGCCCCCGAGTGAGAGGGTTGCTCTTCACTCGGTAGGATTTTGATAACTTAGGCGAGCACAGGGCTGCAGCTAAGCCTCCGAGTGGAAGGCTGGCTTACCACTCGGTAGGATTTTGATAACTTAGGCGAAACGGATTCGCAGCTAAGCCTCCGAGTGGGAGTCTGGCTCACCACTCGGTAGGATTTTTACAAACTTAGGCGAAACGGATTCGCAGCTAAGTCACCCACTGAGGGGAATTTTATTGGACAAAAATAAAAAGTGACAGATATTACGGAGGAACTATGACACTATTATTTTGAGGTCCATGAACTACAGAAAGTACTTTATTGCAACTCATCTGAGTGATAAAACTTAAGTGTAAAACGGGCGGAGTAGTTCCGCGTTCCAAGCTCGGGGCTCGTCGATATTATGCTCGACGTTGTAAAGACGGTACGCCCCGTTGTGGAGAACCTTGGTGACGATGAAGGGGCCTTCCCAAGAAGGAGCAAGCTTGTGTGGTTTGTGCTGATCCACTCGGAGAACTAAATCCCCTTCCTGGAAGGCTCGACCTCTCACATTTCTGGCGTGGAAACGACGCAAATCTTGTTGGTAGATGGTCGAGCGGATCAAAGCCATCTCCCTTTCTTCTTCTAAAAGGTCGACTGCGTCCTGCCGCGCCTGTTCAGCCTCTGCTTCGTTGTAAATTTCAACTCGAGGAGCATTGTGGAGAAGATCACTCGGCAAGACTGCTTCAGCTCCGTAGACCAAGAAGAATGGAGTTCTTCCGGTCGACCGATTAGGTGTGGTCCGCAGCCCCCAAAGCACTGAGGGAAGTTCGTCTACCCAGGCTCCAGCCGCGTGTTTGAGATCACGCATCAGTCGAGGTTTCAATCCCTTAAGAATCAGTCCATTAGCTCGCTCTGCTTGTCCATTCGACTGCGGATGAGCGACTGAAGCGTAATCGACCCGTGTGCCTTGGGAGTTGCAGAAATCTCTGAATTCCTCTGAGTCAAAGTTCGACCCATTATCCGTAATGATGTTGTGCGGAACTCCATATCTGAATATTAGTTCCCTGATGAAGCTAACAGCAGTACCGGTGTCAAGGCTCTTGATTGGTTTAGCCTCGATCCACTTGGTGAACTTGTCGACTGCCACCAGTACATGCGTGAAACCACTTCGTCCTGTTCTCAAAGGACCGACCATGTCCAGTCCCCATACCGCGAAAGGCCAGACGAGTGGGATGGTCTTAAGAGCTGACACAGGCTTGTGCGACATATTCGAGTAGAACTGACATCCCTCGCACTTATCCACTATCTCTTTTGCCATTTCATTCGCCTTTGGCCAGTAAAATCCGGCTCGGTATGCTTTGGCCACGATGGTCCGAGAGGACGCATGATGACCACAGGTCCCCGAGTGAATATCATTGAGGATGAGTCGACCTTCTTCCGGTGTTATGCACTTCTGACCGACTCCAGTCGCGCTTTCTCTGTATAATTGTCCTTTGATTACGGTAAAGGCCTTAGATCGACGGACGATTTGTCGAGCCTCTTCCTCATCCTCCGGAAGCTCTTTTCTCAGGATATATGCGACATACGGAACTGTCCAGTCGGGAATGACCACCAAAACCTCCATGATCAAGTCGACCACCGCTGGGACTTCAACTTCAGTCGGATCTGTGGCACTCTTGGGCTGTGGAGTTTCTTCGGTGAAAGGATCTTCTTTGACTGACGGAGTGTGTATATGCTCCAAGAACACACCACTCGGAATGGCTTCTCTCTTGGAACCTATCTTTTCTAGATCATCAGCTGCTTGATTTTTCAGTCGGGGTATATGATGGAGCTCCAACCCCTCGAACTTCTTTTCCAGCTTCCTCACTGCACTGCAGTATCCAGTCATGGCTGGGCTTCTCACGTCCCACTCTTTCATCACCTGATTGACCACTAAATCCGAGTCGCCATAGACCATCAGGCGACGGACGCCGAGTGAAATGGCCATGCGCAACCCATATAAGAGGGCCTCATATTCTGCCTCATTGTTGGAGGAATCAAAGTGAATCTGGAGCACATATCTGAGCTTATCTCCTCTGGGGGAAACCAGGACAACCCCAGCACCGGAACCATTCAACATCTTAGAGCCATCAAAAAACATGGTCCAATGCTCCGAGTGAACTTCAGTCGGCTGCTGCTGTTCAATCCACTCGGCAAGGAAATCTGCTATTGCCTGGGACTTAATGGCTTTCTTTGCCTCAAACTTGATATCAAGGGGAAGAAGTTCAATCGCCCATTTGGCCACTCGACCAGTTGCATCTCTGTTGTGCAAAATCTCTGATAGTGGAGCGTCGCTGACGACTGTGATGGAATGATCAGAGAAATAATGAGCAACCTTCTTTGTGGTCATGTATATTCCATACACAAGCTTCTGATAATGAGGATATCTCTGCTTGGATGGAGTCAAGACTTCAAACAAATAATACACTGGGCGCTGAACTTTGAGAGCTTTTCCTTCTTCTTCCCGCTCGACCGTTAGCACAGTACTGACGACTTGTCCTGTGGCTGCGATATAGAGCAACAGAGGCTCTTTGCTGATTGGAGCATCAAGCACCGGCTGGGTGGAGAGCAGAGTTTTGAGCTCGGCAAACGCTGCATCAGCTTCTGGAGTCCACTCGAACTTGTCTGTCTTCTTCATCAGTCGGTAAAGAGGCAATGCCTTTTCACCGAGTCGTGAGATGAATCGACTTAATGCGGCCAAGCATCCAGTAAGCTTCTGGACATCGTGCACTCGCACAGGGCGTTTCATTCGGAGAATAGTGCCAATCTTTTCTGGGTTAGCGTCGATTCCCCGTTCGGAAACGAGAAAACCGAGTAACTTGCCACCAGGAACTCCAAATGTGCACTTTGATGGATTGAGCTTGATATCATATCTTCTGAGGTTGGCAAATGTTTCGGCGAGATCAACGAGCAGGTCGGAACCTTTTCGTGATTTGACAACAATATCATCCATATATGCTTCCACATTCCGACTGATTTGAGTGAGTAGACACTTCTGAATCATTCGCATAAATGTGGCTCCGGCATTCTTGAGGCCAAATGGCATGGTGATATAGCAGAAGCACCCGAATGGAGTGATGAAAGCTGTTTTTACCTCATCGGGTCCGTACAGACGGATCTGGTGGTACCCGGAGTAGGCATCTAAAAAGGATAGCCTCTCGCATCCCGCGGTCGAGTCAACAATTTGATCTATGCGAGGGAGAGGAAAATGATCTTTCGGGCAGGCCCGGTTGATGTGATTGAAATCAATGCACATTCGGAGCGACTTGTCTTTCTTGGGGACCATGACAACATTAGCAAGCCACTCGGAGTGGTATATCTCTCGGATAAATCCTGCCGCCAACAGTCGAGCCACTTCTTCGCCAATGGCTTTTCTCTTCTGGACGGCGGACTGCCGAAGATGCTCTTTGACTGGTTTTGCAGATGAGTCGACTCTTAGGCGATGCTCAGCCAGTCCCCTGGGAACACCTGGCATGTCAGCAGGCTTCCATGCAAAAATGTCCCAGTTCTCACGGAGGAACTGGATGAGCGCTTCTTCCTATTTTGGGTCGAGTGTTGTAGAGATGCGGGTCGGAGCTGCATCGGGGTCGGTCAGGTGAATGTGGACAGGCTTCGTCTCACCGGACGACTGGAATGCAGACTCTGTGGCGGGTTTCTTTGATCGCAGCAAGTCACTCAGATCTGCGTTTTGCTTGTATTCCTCGAACTCGACCGCTGTCACCTGGGAATCAGCAATCTTGGAGCCCTTCTGAAAGCACTCTTCTGCCTTTTTCCTATCACCGGTGACAGTGATCACTCCTTTGGGCCGGGCATCTTCAATTTGAGGTACACGTAACATGGTCGAGCCATGAACCGTGCGTAAGCTGGTCTCCCCAAAATGGCATGATATGCACTCTGAAAATCCACGACCTCAAACGTCAACTTTTCTTTGCGAAAATGCTTCGAATCACCAAACACCACGTCCAGGGCTATTTGGCCGAGTGACTCGGCTTTCTTTCCTGGAATAACCCCATGAAAGCTCATGTTACTAGTGCTCAGTCGGGACATCGGAATGCCCATTCCTTTCAGTGTGTCTGCATATAACAAATTCAGCCCGCTTCCACCATCCATCAGCACCTTTGTCAGTCGAGTGCCTTCGACAACTGGATCGACCACCAAAGCTTGCCTCCCAGGGGTGGCAATATGAGTCGGGTGATCAGATTGGTCGAATGTGATGGGTGTTTGAGACCATTTCAGATAATTTGCTTTCGCTGGGGCAACCATGTTCACCTCTCGGTTAATGACTTTCAGTCGACTCCTGCTTTCCACATCTACAAAGATCATCAGAGTGGAGTTGATATGCGGATATCCTTCCTCACTGTCCTCCTTGTCTTCGGCCTTGTCCGACTCCTTCTCCTTGTCCTTAGATTGTTTTCCTTGAAACTGCTGGATCAGGAGTCGACATTGGCGAGTGGTGTGCTTCGGGTAAATGATATTCCCCTCTTCGTCTTTCTTCGTGTGAATGTGACATGGCATATCCATCACGTCGTTCCCTTCTTTATCCTTTACCTTCTTGGGGTTCCAGGATCCTTTTGGTTTCCCCTTAAACTTTCCTTGAGTCACGGCCAGAGCCTCTCCAGGAGCTGCCGGTTCAGCCTTCCGCTTCTGTTTCCGACTGGTGTTTCCTTTTTCCGACTGACTCGGCTTGTGCTTGCCGCTTCGGAGTCGGTCTTCTTCTTCGCCGTTGGCGTACTTGGTAGCAATCTCCATCATCCGACTCAAGGTCATGTCACCGGTTCGACCAAACTTCAAACTCAGTTCTCTGTTCTTGACGCCGTCTTTGAAGGCGCAGACTGCCTGATGATCGGACACATTCTCCACAGTGTGGTGCAAAGTGATCCACCTCTGAATATACTCTCTGAGAGTCTCATTAGTTTTCTGCACGCAGACTTGCAACTCTGTCAATCCAGCTGGTCGCTTGCAAGTTCCTTCAAACGTCCTGACGAACACTCGAGACAGGTCTTCCCAAGTGTAAATGCTGCTAGGAGGTAACTGAGTCAACCATGCCCTGGCAGAACCTTCCAACATGAGGGGCAAATGCTTCATGGCCACCTCGTCGTTCCCACCACCAATCTGAACTGCCACTCGGTAGTCTTCAAGCCAAGTTTCAGGCTTAGACTCACCAGTGAACTTGCTGACTCCTGTTGCCAACCTGAAATTGGGAGGGATAACTGCGGCTCTGATAGCTCTGCTGAAACATTCAGGACCAGAAACATGCACTCGACTGCTTGTGGGTACATCTTTGTCGAGTCCACCTCGATGGGCTCTGTTCCGGTCAACCAACCCTTGCACGATAATGGATCGCGCGTCGAAGCCTGGTTCTCTGGGGTCGACTGGAACCCTACGCCCTGTACTGTACTGACGCCTATCATCTGGCTGCCGAGGAGCGTAAGACCCACCCCTCGGAGGGGAATAGGGAACTCGACGCCTATCATCTCGGTCGAGTCTGTCGCCATATTGATCTCGTCGATTCTCGCGCCCTTCACACCGCGGAGGCGATCTGGGGCTATGAGCCGACTGAACCGTATTCACAGTGACGGATCGACTGTGAATTCTGTTGCGCGACTGAGACACGGCTGAATTCTGATCTCCTGCTGCCCGGAGCAGATCCCTGATCTGCAGCAAACCTCTGCCAGCTTCCGACTGCGAAGGCTGGATGGACTCTGCTATACGGGTCGCAGCTGCTAAATTCTGAATTGGGGTTCGATATACCTGAGTCGGCGGGAAGAGTTGACGTCGACTGTTGTCGGGAACTCGTTGCCGCGCGCGCTCGTCGAGAGCTCGCTGAAGGTTCTCCAGTCGAGTGCGCTCGGCCAAATTGGCCAGACGCGCCTCCTCCAAGGCACGAGCCTCGGGGGTTTCTCCTGCGATGGGAATACGCAGGGGATCCTCGTTCCTGCGGCGAAGTTCCTCTCTTTGCAGAGAGTCGAGTGGCTCGGGCTGGTACTCTTCGTAGCCTCGTGTAGGGTCGCCGCCGTCACCTGCTCCACCACCACGGGCGAAGCCAGGGGGACTGTGGGGCTCGTCGACCATCAAGATTTCCGCCGCTGGATCACTGCTACCGCACTCGGATGCAGTCTCTACGGAGCCAGTCGATAGATCGAACAAGCCGTAGAGAGGTTCGTCGGGCTCGATTGCCGCAACTTGGGTGGTGGCCGATTGGCGAGCCACCACGTGCCTCACCCATCGCTGAAGCCTCGACCGGCCCGAGCGCTTGCGCTGGCGGGATACCGGGAGGGTGGACGATGGAGGGGCCGACCGATACTGGGTCGACGGTTGCCGCAGCAGAACGCCGCGGACATATGCATGAAAATGCGTCGCACCGCGGACGGGGAGCGCATCAACGTCGAGCGGAGCATCATGGAGCCACGCGGAGTCGTCGGCGAAGAAGGTGAGAGTGCCGGGACGGATCTCTTGACCCCCGACCAAAGCTCCAGCAGACACCATGATGAAAGTACTCGGAAGAATCGCAACTTCTCCACAAAATCGCTAAAACACCTGCCCCACGGTGGGCGCCAACTGTCGTGGTTCTAAGCCTGACAGTAGAGTGGGGGGTAGGTATGGAGAGGCAAGGTCCTAGCTATGGAGAGGTTGTAAGCACAAAGGATGTACGAGTTCAGGCCCTTCTCGGAGGAAGTAACAGCCCTACGTCTCGGAGCCCGGAGGCGGTCGAGTGGATTATGAGTATATGAATTACAAGGTGCCGAACCCTTCTGCCTGTGGAGGGGGGTGGCTTATATAGAGTACGCCAGGACCCCAGCCAGCCCACGTAGGTGAGGGTTTAAGGTGAGTTAAGTCTGGGGCGTTACTGGTAACGCCCCACATAAAGTGCCTTTACTATCATAAAGTCTACTTGATTACAGGCCGTTGCAGTGCAGAGTGCCTCTTGACCTTCTGGTGGTCGAGTGGGTCTTCGTGGTCGAGTCCTTCAAGTCAGTCGAGTGTGTCCCTCGTTGGTCGACTGGAAGGCGACCTCTTCTAAGGGTGTCCTTGGATAAGGTACTTAGATCAGGTCCATGACACTACCCTAGGTACATAACCCCATCACCAGGAACCCCAGCGGTACTACTGCTGTGGAGCCACGGGCGGTATTACCGCTGTGGAGCGGTACTGCCACTTGTGGCTCCTCAGCGGTACTACCGCTGGGTTGCGCGGTACTACCGCTTGGACCCAGATAGGACAAGGAAGAGAGGAGAGAACTCTATAAAGGAACGAAAAAGCTCGGAGGGTGAGAAGCTGATGTGTACGTGATGATTCCACCCATGCAATACCCCAGCGGACCCCCTCTTGATAGTACGGTGCCCTCTACGCAACTAGTCCATCGAGAAAGAAACGAAAGAACTACACCGTCTTGAAATACACTCCGAGGGGAAGAAAGCATCTCGTGCCAGGGGAGAATCTGTGAATTATTCAAAGCACAAGATTAGTCCGCAAACATGTTGTCATCATTCACCAAAACTACCTTGAGAGAGATATGCCATAACAATCTCCCCCTTTTTGGTGGATTGATGAAAACTAGGGATTTGCGCAAGGAAGAAATAAAACGAATAAAACTAAGAACTACAAAATATAGATGGGCTCCCCCAGAATGTGTGCACCTAGATATGGCAAGACACACACATTTCGATCAACACTCCCCCTATATCTTATAGTCCAACAATATTAAGCACAAGATATATGAGAGAAGAGAATAAACAGGACAAGCATGCATCTCATAATAAACTACAGTACTCTGAATAGACATAAGTAATAAGGTAGCGATAGGGAGCATATGTCTCACACCATATGTCTAGAACATAGGTCTCACACCAAACCAAACCAAATTAAAACACCGAGAGAACACACAAGAACCCACAAGACGACTCAAAGCACGGCAACAACACAAATCCCTACACTCTCTCCCCCTTTGGCAGCGAGACACCAAAAAGGGCAAAGAGTGACGCTACGACTCCAGATGATGGGAAGATGAAGATCTCGAACATCACATCTCTGCATCTTCATCGTGGGTCGAAAACTGCTCGGCATCAGAGTCGGTCCAAGGGCAGTGCTGATGAATCCACTCCTCCTCTTCAGTGATCTGTCCCTCAGAACCACTGGCAACTGTCGCTCCCAACTGACGCATGAGCTCCTTGTGGCGCATCCTGGTATGCTTCTCCGCCACATGAGTCATGTACTGACCATGAGACTCCATGCAGAAAAGCTTCTTCAATTTGTTTTTAAGCTTCTTCGCCCATGAGGGTTCAGCACTAGAGGGGCCAATATCCTCCTTGTGATCATTAGTGCTGCCCCACCCTCGGTCTCCATGGCAGCAGTAGCAGCAGCAGCGGATGGACCCCCTATGGTAGCAGCAGCAGACGGGGTGGTCCAATTATCCTTCTTCCTCAGACGCTTGATCTCATGAGAAACCAAGTCTCCGGTTTCTAGCAACACTCTGGGATAAGTCAGTGCCCAGGCCCGCTCAATGAGCCTCATGATGAATGGACCATATATGGGGCATTTGCGCTCAGACACAGCAGAGAGAAGTTCAGACCACATGACATGAGAAATATTTAGGCTCTCTCCAGTGCTTGCTTCCTTCTCATGCTGACAGAAAAGGAGCATGTCCACGAGGTAAGAGTGGACCATATCCAGATTCCCGATCCAAGGGAAGAGAGTCTCACGGAAGATGCGATGAAGAATGTCCAGATATGGAGACAGCTCATAGGTCTTCTTCTCAGTTACTGGGTGAACTTTCACAGTGTAGTAGGGCCAAAGGGCTTGCTTGTGGGTGGACGTAGCATTGTGGTGAGGGCGGAAACCGGCAGGAGTCTCAAGCCCGGTATCCACCACATCAAGTAACTCCATGAAAGCCTTCCATTTGACGGAAAGCAGCTTGCCATTGGTCATCCATGTCAAAGTCATGTCGCCATCCGTCTTAAGATGGACGGTAGCATAGAATTGAGCCACCAAATCCGCATCGAAATCCTTGTTGAATTGCATGATCCTGAGAATGTTCAGCTGAGTGCACATCTGAAGGGCTTCACCAAAGTACTCCGGGTCCTTCTCCATAGCATCAGTGTCAATGGAGCGAACATCAACAAACAGATTCTTCTTGGCCTTGATCACATCAAAGTAGATGGCAAACTGAAAACGGTTCCAGAACGGGCGGTTGACCAAAGTGGGTTCTTGGTCCACCGCATAGGGGTTGCGACGACACTTCTCCCAAAACTCCTTGTTGGTCATCTCAGTCATAGTTTTCCCTTTTGGCTTGTTGGCGGGTCGCTTCGATTGCTGAGGAGGTGGAGGAACACTGGCAGATGCACTTGTTGGAGGCGGTTGGGTGCTCGAGGAACCACCGGCTGGCTCAGAGGTGCGGTAGCGTTTTGATGTAGAACGCCCGGGGTTGATACGGCGACCTTGCTGCTCGGAATGGTCATCACCTGGAGCCAAACACAAGAACACGCAAAACAACCAGAAAGAACGAGCATAAGCCAACAAACACAACAAAAAAGATCAAGGTAAGGCAGGAATATGATGGAATTTGGCATGCAGTGGTAGTACCGTGACATGCCCGCGGTAGTACCGCCCCAAGCGGTAGTACCGCCCCAAAGAGAGCGGTAGTACCGCTCGAGGTCAAGCGGTAGTACCGCTCCAACGAGAGCGGTAGTACTGCTCGAGGCGGAGAAACAGTAGTTTCCTATAGCATGAGGCAGAGAAACAGCGGTTTCCTACTACCGTGGTCAGATCCGGCACTACCGGCCTGCCAAATTCAAAAATATTCCTACCAAACTCTAATCGAGATAGTCTAGTTGCCTTCTCCAACCAACTCAAGCCTATATTTAGCCAAACATCTAGAGATGCAACCACCATTGCCCCTAAGAAACAAGATCTGAAAACGAGACAAAAGGAAAGAAGGAACCGGGGCAATACCGGCATCCATGGCAAGAGAACGGGGTGGGGATCGACTCCACCAAAGGAAATGGAGAGGGACGCCCCGGAGACGGAGATCCACCGGAGCCCTCCCGCGGCGAGTGGAGGCTGGAGAGAGGAAGAGGAAAGAGGGGGCGAAGTGAATGGGTATGGGGGAGAAGAAACCTCCCCCTGTCCCGACTTAACCCCCTGGTCCCGTCCCTCCGCGGTAGTACCGTGCTGGGGGGCAGTAGTACCGCTTATGAGTGGTAGTACCGCGCACCACCAGCGGTAGTACCGCCCAACACGCCATGGCCAAACTAACAAGGCTTTTGCTCGAAGGAACGACAAAAACGGCAAGAAAAAGAGCACGCCAGCAAAACGACCAAGACACACCTCTTCAAAAGAGGGCGGTGGCCGAGGGCACCTATGTTTGAGTCAACAGGTATGGCGCCGCGAAGATTTTAACCTTGGGCCCATGACCAAAACCCGTCTTTGAAGCACAAGTACCATCAACAATGGCTAAAGTGAAAGACTTGATCAATTTATGCATGATGGGGGGAGGGAGAGTTCATTGAGAGAACAACACTCCCCCTATGTCCATGCCTACACCTACACTAGACAACAAAATGAGCGTGGTGGGGTGTGCAAGGGTTCAAGCCACATTGCTCGAATCAATGATATTTAGCTCATGCCTTAACTCGCGAAATCTTGCTTCATCCAAGGGCTTCGTGAAAATATTTGCAAGGTTGTCATGAGTGTTGACATAGTTGAGCTCGATCTCTCCTCGCCTAATGTGATCCCGGATGAAGTGCGAATCTCAATATTCTTCGTCTTGAAGTGTTGCACCGGGTTGAGAGAGATCTTGATGGCACTTTCATTGTCACACCAAAGAGGCACTTTGTCACAAGTGACACTGTAATCCTTTAAAGTTTGCCTCATCCATAGGAGTTGAGCACAACAACTACCGGCGGCAACATACTCCGCCTCAGTGGACGAGAGAGACACGCAACTTTGCTTTTTGGAAGACCAACTTACCAAAGAGCAACCAAGGAATTGGCACCCTCTGGAAGTGGACTTCCTATCCACTTTGTCTCCCGCCCAATTGGAATCCGAGTACCCTACAAGCTTGAAGTTTGATCCTCTTGGGTACCATAAGCCAAAGTTTGGGGTATGAGCCAAATATCAAAAGATTCATTTGACCGCCACATAGTGACTTTCCTTAGGTGCGGCTTGAAACCGTGCACAATTTCCCACACTCAACATGATGTCCGGTCTAGATGCACAAAGATAAAGCAAGGATCCAATCATGGAATGATATACCTTTTGATCCACCACTTTACCATTGGGATCTAAGTCAAGTTGTCACTTGGTGGGCATTGGAGTGGAAGCCGGCTTGACGTCACTTAGCTTGAATCTCTTGAGCATGTCTTGAGTGTATTTGGATTGATTGATGAAGGTTCCTTCTCTTCTTTGCTTCACTTCGAACCCTAGAAAGAACTTCAACTCTCCCATGGAGGACATCTCGAACTTTGAGGTCATGAGAGCGGCAAATTTCTCATCGAAAGCTTTGTTAGGAGAACCAAAGATAATATCATCAACATATAATTGGCACACAAACAACTCCCCTTTGACCTTCTTAGTAAAAAGAGTGGGGTCGATTAGCCCAACTTCAAAACCACAGTCTTGTAACAACTCGGTAAGGTGGTCATACCATGCACGTTGGGCTTGTTTAAGGCCATAGAGTGCCTTATCGAGTTGATACACATGATCGGGAAAGTAGGGATCCTCGAACCCGGGGGGTTGCTTGACGTAAACCAATTCATTAATAGGACCATTAAGAAAAGCACTCTTCACATCCATTTGTTGTAACTTAAAGTTATGATGAGAAGCATATGCAATCAACATGCGAATGGATTCAAGACGAGCAATGGGAGCAAAGGTTTCACCGTAGTCGATACCCTCGACTTGGGAGTAGCCTTGTGCTACCAAACGAGCCTTGTTGCGAATGATAATCCCATGGGCATCTTGCTTGTTCTTAAATATCCACTTGGTTCCTATGACATTGTGATTCCCGGTTGGTCTTGGCACTAATCTCCACACTTTGTTGCGCTCGAAGTTGTTAAGTTCTTCATGCATGGCATTGAGCCAATCCGGATCTTCTAGCGCTTCATAGACCTTGTGGGGTTCCACACAAGAGACAAACGCGTGATGCTCTCAATAATTTGCTAATTGTCTACAAGTGCTTACCCCCTTTCTTAAGCTTCCAAGCACATTCGTCATGAGATGATCCTTGGTGGAGAGCTTAGAAGCAACCTTGATGGCACGACGCTCTAATTCCTCCTCGGGGGTGAGACGAGGAGAGGTCACTTGATCATCTTGAGCGTCGTCTTGGGCTTGTTCTTATTCTTGAACTTGCTCGGAGGAGAGAACTTGACCTTGGGCATCACTCGATGTGTCAACATCGTCTTGAGCGTGATCTTGCCCTTGGTCATGTCCTTGAGGATGAGGGACTTCATGTTGTTCTTCGGAAGTGTGTGGGCCTTGGGTTGGTGATGGCTCCACTTGAGTGGAGCTTTGTCCTTATCCTTCGGCCACAAGGGGTTCCTCAATGGGTAGGATAAAGCCAACACCCATTCTTCTTATGGCTTGGGGAGGAATTTCATCACCTACATCACAAGTGCCACTTTGCTCCACTTGGGAGCCGTTATTCTCATCAAACTCCACGTTACACGTCTCCTCAATAAGTCTCGTGGATTTATTAAGGACACAGTAAGCATGAGAGTTTGTAGCATAGCCAACAAATATGCCCTCATAATCTCTAGCCTCAAATTTAGACAACCGAACACCTTTCTTGAGAATGAAACACTTGCACCCGAATACCCGGAAGTACTTGAGGTTGGGCTTGTTACCGGTGAGTATCTCGTATGGAGTCTTGTTCAAGCCCTTGCGGAGGTAGAGCCGATTGGATGCATGACACGCGGTGTTGATGGCTTCGGCCCAGAAGTTGTACGGAGACTTGAACTCCGCCATCATGGTCCTTGCCGCATCCATCAACGTCCGGTTCTTTCTCTCTGCAACACTGTTTTGTTGAGGGGTGTATGGTGCGGAACATTGATGCTTGATTCCCTCATCACTAAGAAATTCATCCAAGGTGTAGTTCTTGAACTCGGTGCCGTTGTCACTTCTTATTGTCAAGATCTTTGCATTGTGTTGACATTGTGCTTCATTTGCAAAGTCAATGACGGTTTGTTGGGTCTCGCTTTTCCTCTTGAAGAAATACACCCACGTGTACCTTGAGTAGTCATCCACAATCACCAAGCAATACTTGCTACCTCCAAGACTATCAAAGGATGGGGGCCCAAAGAGATTCATGTGAAGGAGCTCCAAGGGCCTCTTTGAATAAATGATAGTTGTGGGAGGGTGAGCCTTCTCATGTAGCTTTCCTTCGATACATGCACTGCAAGCACGATCTTTAGAAAAACTAACATTCGTTAGTCCACGGACATGGTCCAACTTGAGGAGACTTTGCAAAGATCTCATATTGACATGGGCTAAACGGCGATGCCAAAGCCATCCCACATCAAATTTAGCCATTAGGTATGTCGCGGTCTTAGTGGGTCGCTCCGAAAAGTTAATCACATATAGACCGTTCTCGACATGCCCAACAAAAGCTACTTTAAGAGTCTTGCTCCACAAGAGGGCCACGGTATCGATATCAAAGAAAGTGGCAAAGCCCATGATTGCAAGTTGACGAACGGAAAGTAAATTGTATGCAAGGGACTCAACAAGCATGACCTTCTCGATCGTGAGATCATGAGAGATGACCACCTTGCCAAGTCCCAATACCTTAGAAGATGAGGCGTCACCCCACTCGACATTGGTGGGCATAGATGGAACTTTTTGCACGTCCACCACCAAGTCCTTGCTTCCGGTCATATGATTTGTAGCTCCGCTATCGAGCAACCATGATCCACCACCGGAAGAAAACACCTACAAGAGATCAATGCTTGGTTTTAGGTACCCATTTTGTAATGGGTCCTTTGATGTTAGTAACAAGGGTCTTAGGAACCCAAATAGACCATTCAATGTACTCATGAAGAGAACCAACAAATTTGGCATAAACATGCCCATCACTAGCACGGCATAACACATAAGAAGGGTTAAAATCGCCAGCTTTGTTGGGAGGGGTGACATTTCCCTTCTTGACATTGTTCTTCTTCTTCTCCTCGGGGGCACTCTCTCCCTCCCTCATAAAGGTTTGCATGAGAGGAGGAGGTAGTTTGGTCTTGTCATTCTTCTCCTTGTTCTTGGAGTCGGGCACGTACCCAACCCCTTCCTTGGCCACAACTCCCTTTTGGTTGATCAAGAGATCGTTGAGGTTCTTCTTGCCTTGTATGCAAGTCGCAAGACCTCTCTCAAGTTGCTCCTTCAACTTAGCATTTTCCTCAACAAGATGTATATGCTCACAACACGGGTTAGTAGCATTTGCATTATCAATTAAAACCATATGAGGAAAAGTTGCTTTCTCCTTAGTTAGCTTCACTTGGAGTTGATCATGATACTCCTTGAGACTAGCGTGAATACCCTTCAAGGCCTTGTGGGCCTTGTCAAGTATATCAAACTCCTCTTTGAGTCTAGCAAGATCAACCCCGAGTTTGGCCTTCTCGGAATTTAGCACACGAGAAACAATGAGAACATGATCATAATCTTTCTTTAACTTAGCATGATCAACGTTGTGTGACTCCTCAAGAGCCAAACGAAGACCACGCTCTTCCTCAAGAGCATTGGAAAGATCCGAAATCTCATCGGCATAGTCACGACTATGCCCTTCCATCTTATAGATGGTGTCTTTGTGAGCCTCGATCATGTCATTGGCTTCACCAAGTTGTTCCAAGAGAGCAACAAAGTGCTTCTTGGATTTTCCCTTGAGTTTGCCCATAAAGGCCTCAAACTCGTTAGCCTCCACATTATCTCCCTCAAGTTCATTAATGCTATCCGTCGGAGAAGGATGATTAATGATGGTAGTTTTGATATTGGGGGTTACCTTGTTGGTGGCTTTAGCCATGAGGCACTTGGTGGTGATGCTCTCATTGGGTGAGTCGAAGAGAGACACCCGTGAAGTCGTCGCAATGGAAACGGAGGCCATGGCAACCGACTTATCATCTTCGTCATCTTCATCATCCTCATTGTACTCTTCTTGAACAACCAATGCCTTGGGAGGAGTCTTCTTGGTGAAGTTGTTCTTGTTGGGGAACGACTTGGCCTTGTCCTTTCGGATGAGCTTGCCACCATTGTCTTCCCTCTCCTCATACGGGCATTCCGCAACAAAATGACTCACGTTGCCGCAATTGTAGCAAGTCCTTACACGTTGCTTGCTTCTCGTGCCACTCGAGTTGTTTTTGCTAAAGTTTGGCCTCGAGTTTTTCTTGCTCCAAAATTGCCTTGAAGCAAGTGCCATGTGTTCATGATATGCATACTTCGTATCTTCGGGGTTGCTCTCCTCTTATTCCTCTTCTTCTTCTTCAACGATGAGCTTGGCCTTCAGTGCAAGGTTAGGCTTCTTTGCCCGTTGAGAACGGAGCACCGCATTGTCGGCGGTCTTGTCCAAAATGTTCATGGCCACAAACTCATCCAACACTTCGCTTGAGGTCAAAGTGTGGAAGTCCGGTCTTTGATGAATGACGGAGGACATTGCCTTGTGGTAGGGAATCATTGCCTTGAGGAATTTGCGCTTGATCCAATTGTCATCCGTGTCCTTGCTCCCGTGATCTCGTAGTGAGACCGCGAGTTTGGTTACTCTCCAATAAAGCTCACGAGGTTCTTCATCTTCTTTCATAGCAAACTCATCGGCCTCATCTTGTACCACTTCATAGTTGGAGCGTTGAATGCTTGCGCTTCCCCGGTAGAGAAAGACAACACAATGCCATGCATCTTTGGCCAAGGCGAAGGGACGAAGATGAGGTAGGTCTTCAGGTGGAATTGCATCTTGAATGATGAAGAGAGCATTCTCGTTGAATTGATTGTCTGCGGATTCTCGAGGAGTGAAGTTGCTTGGATCATGTGGATAGAAACCTTCTTCAATGATTCTCCAAAGGATAGTGTTCACATGATTTAAATGACGTTTAAAGCGGTAAACCCAAGAATCAAAGTCCTCATTTTTCACAATCTTAGGGGGAGGACCGGCATGATTCAAATGAGTGGAACGAACCGGTCCACCATAAACAAGTGGTGGTTCCACATGGGCAAAGATGCCAGTGCCATTCTTACCACTAGAAGAAGGAGCCTTTTCACTACTAGCTTCCCCCTTGTCGGGGAGAGCATCCGTCACCTTGTTGGCGGGGTCACCCACTTTCAACGGTGCAGTGGATAGTTTAAGCCCCTCAAGAAATTTAGTAAACATGCTTTCAACTTCGGTCGTCATGGAGGTTTTCAATGTCTCCAAGGCCACATTGAACTCCTCGCGAGAGACCGAGGTTCCCCCATCGCCTGTAGACGAGATAGGATTCACACCGGAGTGTTCCTCCACACCGTCTACGTTATCAACCATACTCTTTGGACGGTAAAGTCCTTAATAAAGAGACGAGGCTCTGATACCAATTGAAAGGATTGATATGGTTGACTAGAGGGGGGAGTGAATAGGCAACTACCAATTTTTAGCTTTTCTTTACCAAATTAAACTTTGCATCAAAGTAGGTTGTCTAGATGTGCAACTAGGTGAACAACCTATATGATGCAATAACAACAAGCATACAAGCAAGCAAGAGAAGTAACACTACAAGGCTTGCACAAGTAAAGGTAAGAGATAACCAAGAGTGGATCCGGTGAAGATGAGGATGTGTTACCGAAGTTCCTTCCTTTTGAGGGGAATTACGTCTCCGTTAGAGCGGTGTGGAGGCACAATGCTCCCCAAGAAGCCACTAGGGCCACCGTATTCTCCTCACGCCCTCACACAATGCGAGATGCCGTGATTCCACTATTGGTGCCCTTGAAGGCGGCGACCGAACCTTTACAAACAAGGTTGGGGCAATCTCCACAACTTAATCGGAGGCTCCCAACAAAACCACGAAGCTTCACCACAATGGACTATGGCTCCGCGGTGACCTCAACCGTCTAGGGTGCTCAAACACCCAAGAGTAACAAGATCCGCTAGGGATGAGTGGGGGAATCGAAAATCCCTTGGTGGAAGTGTAGATCGGGGCCTTCTCAACTACTCCCGAGCAAATCAACAAGTTTGATTGGCTAAAGAGATAGATCGGGCGAAAATGGAGCTTGGAGCATTTAATGGAGCTTGAGCAATAAATGGAGCTTGGTGGAGGAAGAGATGGGTCAAAGAGAAGAAGGGGACTCCCTTTTACAGTGGGGGAAACAAACCAACCGTTGCCCCCCACCAACCAGCCCCGCACAGAGCGGTACTACCGCTGAGAGGGGGCGGTACTACCGCCAGGAAAGCGGTACTGTCGCGCCAGCCAGCAGCACTGCCGCGCAGAGAGGACTAGTAGGGAAAGGACCCAAACGCGGTACTACCGCGGTGGTAGGGGCGATACTACCGCTCCTGGAACGGTACTACCGCCTCTACAACCGTAGCTAGTGCCGCAAAACCCAACACGAGAAAAAGACCTCTCGAATCGAGGCAGTAGGAGCCAAACTGCCCAGCGGTACTATGGCAGCGGAGTCATGGGCGGTACTACCGCTGTGGAGCGGTACTGCCGCTTGTGACCCTTCGGTCGTACTACCGCTGGAAGTGCAGTACTACCGCTGGGGCGCAAGAGAGAGAGAGAAACTCTCCAAAGATGCTGAGGACGAGGCGGAGGTGCCAGGCACCCCATCGGTACTACTGTTGTGGAGCCACGGGCGGTACTACCGCTGTGGAGCGGTACTGCCGCTTGTGGCTCCTCAGCGGTACTACCGCTGGGTTGCGCGGTACTACCGCTTGGACCCAGATAGGACAAGAAGAGAGGAGAGAACTCTATAAAGGAACGAAAAAGCTCGGAGGGTGAGAAGCTGATGTGTACGTGATGATTCCACCCATGCAATACCCCAGTGGACCCCCTCTTGATAGTACGGTGCCCTCTACGCAACTAGTTCACCAAGAAAGAAACGAAAGAACTACACCGTCTTGAAATACACTCCGAGGGGAAGAAAGCGTCTCGTGCCAGGGGAGAATCTTTGAATTATTCAAAGCACAAGATTAGTCCGCAAACATGTTGTCATCAATCACCAAAACTACCATGAGAGAGATATGCCATAACAACTGGTACGTCCGATCTCCTTCCGTATGGCGAGCATTCGTTCTCAGGGGACCGGGGATATCACCGTTTGCCACCACCGCCGCGGTTCGATTCCCCTGTTTTCGACGGGACCAACCCGAAGGCTTGGCATCTTAAATGTGAAGCTTACTTCCGCGTTTGCACCCTTAGTCCTGACACTTGGGTCAGTTGCGCCGCCATGTATTTCACAGATGGGGCTCTCACTTGGCTCCAATCCTCCCAAGCTCACTTGCATTATCAAGATTGGGGGGTTTGCTGCCGTGATCTGCGCCCAGTTTGGGCGTGAGGAATTCCAGAACCTGTTAAGGCAGTTTAATAGGTTGAAACAAACGAGCACAGTGGCAGAATATGCAGAGCAATTTACTCAAATTATGCATCACCTCCTAGCACACCACCCCTCTGAAGGAAATATGCCCTAGAGGCAATAATAAAGTTATTATTTATTTCCTTATATCATGATAAATGTTTATTATTCATGCTAGAATTGTATTAACCAGAAACATAATACATGTGTGAATACAAAGACAAACAGAGTGTCACTAGTATGCCTCTACTTGACTAGCTCGTTGATCAAAGATGGTTAAGTTTCCTAGCCATTGACATGGGTTGTCATTTGATTAACGGGATCACACCATTAGGAGAATGATGTGATTGACATGACCCATTCCGTTAGCTTAGCACACGATCGTTTAGTATGTTGCTATTGCTTTCTTCATGACTTATACATGTTCCTATGACTATGAGATTATGCAACTCCCGTTTACCGAAGGAACACTTTATGTGCTACCAAACGTCACAATGTAACTGGATGATTATAAAGGTGCTCTACAGGTGTCTCCGAAGGTACTTGTTGGGTTGGCGTATTTCGAGATTAGGATTTGTCACTCCGATGATCGGAGAGGTATCTCTGGGCCCTCTCGGTAATGCACATCACTTAAGCCTTGCAAGCATTGCAACTAATGAGTTAGTTGCGGGATGATGTATTACGGAACGAGTAAAGAGACTTACCGGTAACGAGATTGAACTAGGTATTGAGATACCGACGATCGAATCTCGGGCAAGTAACATACCGATGACAAAGGGAACAACGTATGTTGTTATGCGGTCTGACCGATAAAGATCTTCGTAGAATATGTAGGAGCCAATATGAGCATCCAGGTTCCGCTATTGGTTATTGACCGGAGACGTGTCTCCGTCATGTCTACATAGTTCTCGAACCCGCAGGGTCCGCATGCTTAACGTTACGATGACAGTTATATTATGGGTTTATATGTTTTGATGTACCGAAGGTTGTTCGGAGTCCCGGATGTGATCACGGACATGACGAGGAGTCTCGAAATGGTTGAGACATGAAGATTGATATATTGGAAGCCTATATTTTGATATCGGAAGTGTTCCGGGTGAAATAGTGATTT
>NC_041390.1:152832428-152839284 GCF_002162155.2 Triticum dicoccoides
CCTCCTTCCCCCCAAGTCCTAATCCAACTAGGAAAAAGGAGGGGAGTCCTACTCCCGGTGGGAGTAGGACTCCTCCGGTGCGCCCTCTCCCCTGGCCGGCCGCACCCCCCTTGCTCCTTTACATATGAGGGCAGGGGGGCACCCTAGAGACACAACAATTGATCATTGATCTCTTAGCCGTGTGTGGTGCCCCCTCCACCATAGTCCACCTCGATAATACTGTAGCGGTGCTTAGGTGAAGCCCTGCGTCGGTAGAACATCAACATTGTCACCACGCCGTCGTGCTGACGAAACTCTCCCTCAACACTCGGCTGGATCGGAGTTCGAGGGACGTCATCGGGTTGAACGTGTGCTGAATTCGGAGGTGCCGTACATTTGGTACTTGATCGGTCGGATCGTGAAGACGTATGACTACATCAACCGCGTTGTGCTAACGCTTCCACTTTCGGTCTACGAGGGTACGTGGACAACACTCTCCCCTCTCATTGTTATGCATCACCACGATCTTGCGTGTGCGTAGGAATTTTTTTGAAATTACTACGACCCTCAACAGTGGCATCCGAGCCTGGTTTTATGCGTTGATGTTATATGCACGAGTAGAACACAAGTGAGTTGTGGGAGATATAAGTCATACTGCTTACCAGCATGTCATACTTTGGTTCGGCAGTATTGTTGGATGAAGCGGCCCGGGCCGACATTACGGGTACGCTTACGCGAGACTGGTTCTACCGACGTGCTTTGTACACAGGTGGCTGGCGGGTGTCAGTTTCTCCAACTTTAGTTGAACCGAGTATGATTACGCCCGGTCCTTGCGAAGGTTAAAACAGCACCAACTTGACAAACTATCATTGTGGTTTTGATGCGTAGGTAAGAACGGTTCTTGCTAAGCCCGTAGCAGCCACGTAAAACTTGCAACAACAAAGTAGAGGACGTCTAACTTGTTTTTGCAGAGCATGCTGTGATGTGATATAGTCAAGATGTGATGCTATATTTTATTGTATGAGATGATCATGTTTTGTAACCGAGTTATCGGCAACTGGCAGGAGCCATATGGTTGTTGCTTTATTGTATGCAATGCAATCGCCCTGTAATGCTTTACTTTATCACTAAGCGGTAGGGACAGTCGTAGAAGCATAAGATTGGCGAGACGACAACGATGCTACGATGGAGATCAAGGTGTCGCGCTGGTGACGATGGTGATCATGACGGCGCTTCAGAGATGGAGATCGCAAGCACAAGATGATGATGGCCATATCATATCACTTATATTGATTGCATGTGATGTTTATCTTTTATGCATCTTATCTTGCTTTGATTGATGGTAGCATTATAAGATGATCTCTCACTAAATTTCAAGATAAAAGTGTTCTCCCTGAGTATGCTCTGTTGCCAAAGTCCTCGTGCCCAGACACCACGTGATGATCGGTTGTGATAAGCTCTACGTCCATCTACAACGAGTGCAAGCCAGTTTTGCACATGCAGAATACTCAGGTTAAACTTGACGAGCCTAGCATATGCAGATATGGCCTCGGAACACTGAGACCGAAAGGTCGAGCGTGAATCATATAGTAGATATGATCAACATAGTGATGTAAACCACTTAAAGCTACTCCATTTCACGTGATGATCGGTTATGGTTTAGTTGATTTGGATCACGTGATCACTTAGAGGATTAGAGGGATGTCTTTCTAAGTGGGAGTTCTTAAATAATATGATTAATTGAACTTAAATTTATCATGAACTTAGTACCTGATAGTATCTTGCTTGTCTATGTTTGATTGTAGATAGATGGCCCGTGCTGTTGTTCCATTGAATTTTAATGCGTTCCTTGAGAAAGCAAAGTTGAAAGATGATGGTAGCAATTACATGGACTGGGTCCGTAACTTGAGGATTATCCTCATTGCTGCACAGAAGAATTACGTCCTGGAAGCACCGCTGAGTGCCAGGCCTGCTGCTGATGCAACTGACGACGTTATGAATGTCTGGCAGAGCAAAGTTGATGACTACTCGATAGTTCAATGTGCCATGCTTTACGGCTTAGAACCGGGACTTCAACGACGTTTTGAACGTCATGGAGCATATGAGATGTTCCAAGAGTTGAAGTTAATATTTCAAGAAAATGCCCGGATTGAGAGATATGAAGTCTCCAATAAATTCTATAGCTGCAAGATGGAGGAGAATAGTTCTGTCAGTGAGCATATACTCAAGATGTCTGGGTATTGTAATCACTTAATTCAACTGGGAGTTAATCTTCCGGATGATAGCGTCATTGACAGAATTCTCCAATCACTTCCACCAAGCTACAAGAGCTTCGTGATGAACTATAGTATGCAAGGGATGGATAAGACAATTCCTGAGCTCTTCGCAATGCTAAAGGATGCGGAGGTAGAAATCAAGAAGGAGCATCAAGTGTTGATGGTCAATAAGACCACTAGTTTCAAGAAGAAGGGCAAAGGGAAAAAGAAGGGGAACTTCAAAAAGAACAGCAAGCAAGTTGCTGCTCAAGAGAATAAACCCAAGTCTGGACCTAAGCCTAAAACTAAGTGCTTCTACTGCAAGCAGACTGGTCACTGGAAGCGGAACTGCCCCAGGTATTTGGTGGATAAGAAGGATGGCAAGGTGAACAAAGGTATATGTGATATACATGTTATTGATGTGTACTTTACTAGAGCTCGCAGTAGCACCTGGGTATTTGATACTGGTTCTGTTGCTAATATTTGCAACTCGAAACAGGGACTACGGATTAAGCGAACACTGGCAAAGGACGAGCTGACGATGCGCGTGGGAAATGGTTCCAAAGTCGATGTGATCGCGGTCGGCACGCTACCTCTACATCTACCTTTGGGATTAGTAATAGACCTAAATAATTGTTATTTGGTGCCAGCGTTGAGCATGAACATTATATCTGGATCTTGTTTGATGCGAGACGGTTATTCATTTAAATCAGAGAATAATGGTTGTTCTATTTATATGAGTAATATCTTTTATGGTCATGCACCCTTGAAGAGTGGTCTATTTTTGATGAATCTCGATAGTAGTGATACACATATTCATAATGTTGAAGCCAAAAGATGCAGAGTTGATAATGATAGTGCAACTTATTTGTGGCACTACCGTTTAGGTCATATCGGTGTAAAGCGCATGAAGAAACTCCATACTGATGGACTTTTGGAACCACTTGATTATGAATCACTTGGTACTTGCGAACCGTGCCTCATGGGCAAGATGACTAAAACGCCGTTCTCCGAAACTATGGAGAGAGCAACAGATTTGTTGGAAATCATACATACAGATGTATGTGGTCCGATGAATGTTGAGGCTCTTGGCGGATATCATTATTTTCTCACCTTCACAGATGATCTAAGCAGATATGGGTATATCTACTTAATGAAGCATGAGTCTGAAACATTTGAAAAGTTCAAAGAATTTCAGAGTGAAGTTGAAAATCATCGTAACAAGAAAATAAAGTTTATACGATCTAATCGTGGAGGAGAATATTTGAGTTACGAGTTTGGTCTACATTTGAAACAATGCGGAATAGTTTCGCAAGTCATGCCACCCGGAACACCATAGCGTAATGGTGTGTCTGAACGTCGTAATCGTACTTTACTAGATATGGTGTGATCTATGATGTCTCTTACAGATTTACCACTATCGTTTTGGGGTTATGCTTTAGAGAAGGACGCATTCACGTTAAATAGGGCACCATTGAAATCCGTTGAGACAACACCTTACGAACTGTGGTTTGGCAAGAAACCAAAGTTGTCGTTTCTAAAAGTTTGTGGCTGCGATGCTTATGTGAAAAAGCTTCAACCTGATAAGCTCGAACCCAAATCGAAGAAATGTGTCTTCATAGGATACCTAAAGGAGACTGTTGGGTACACCTTCTATCACAGGAGAATGTATACCCGAAGGCAAGACATTCGTTGCTAAGAATGGATCCTTTCTAGAGAAGGAGTTTCTCTCGAAAGAAGTGAGTGGGAGGAAAGTAGAACTTGATGAGGTAATTGTACCTGCTCCCTTATTGGAAAGTAGTACATCACAGAAACCGGTTTTTGTGACACCTACACCAATTAGTGAGGAAGTTAATGATGATGATCAAGGAACTTCAGATCAAGTTGCTACTAAACCTCGTAGATCAACCAGAGTAAGATCTGCACCAGAGTGGTACGGTAAACCTGTTCTAGAAGTCATGCTACTAGATCATGATGAACCTATGAACTATAAAGAAGCGACGGTGAGCCCAGATTCCGCAAAATGGCTAGAAGCCATGAAATCTGAGATGGGATCCATGTATGAGAACAAATTGTGGACTTTGGTTGACTTGCCCGATGATCGGCAAGCAATTGAGAATAAATGGATCTTCAAGAAGAAGACTGACGTTGAAGGTAATGTTACTGTCTACAAAGCTCGACTTGTTGCAAAAAATTTTCGACAAGTTCAAGGGATTGACTATGATGAGACCTTCTCACCCGTAGCGATGCTTAAGTCTGTCCGAATCATGTTAGCGATTGCCGCATTTTATTATTATGAAGTTTGGCAGATGGATGTCAAAACTGCATTCCTGAATGGATTTCTGGAAGAAGAGTTGTATATGATGCAACTGGAAGGTTTTGTCGATCCAAAGGGACCTAACAAAGTGTGCAAGCTCCAGCGATCCATTTATGGACTGGTGCAAGCCTTTCAGAGTTGGAATAAACGCTTTGATAGTGTGATCAAAGCATTTGGTTTTGTACAGACTTTTGGAGAAGCCTATATTTACAAGAAAGTGAGTGGGAGCTCTGTAGCATTTCTGATATTATATGTGGATGACATATTACTGATTGGAAATGATATAGAATTTCTGGATAGCATAAAGGGATACTTGAATAAGAGTTTTTCAATGAAAGACCTCGGTGAAGCTGCTTACATATTGGGCATTAAGATCTATAGAGATAGATCAAGACGCTTAATTGGACTTTCACAAAGCACATACCTTGACAAAGTTTTGAAGAAGTTCAAAATGGATCAAGCAAACAAAGGGTTCTTGTCTGTGTTACAAGGTGTGAAGTTGAGTAAGACTCAATGACCAACCACTGCAGAAGATAGAGAGAAAATGAAAGATGTTCCCTATGCTTCAGCCATAGGCTCTATCATGTATGCAATGCTGTGTACCAGACCTGATGTGTGCCTTGCTATAAGTCTAGCAGGGAGGTACCAAAGTAATCCAGGAGTGGATCACTGGACAGCGGTCAAGAACATCCTGAAGTACCTGAAAAGGACTAAGGATATGTTTCTCATTTATGGAGGTGACAAAGAGCTCATCGTAAATGGTTACGTTGATGCAAGCTTTGACACTGATCCAGACGATTCTAAATCGCAAACCAGATATGTGTTTACATTGAACGGAGGAGCTGTCAGTTGGTGCAGTTCTAAACAAAGCGTCGTGGCGGGATCTACATGTGAAGCGGAGTACATAGCTGCTTCGGAAGCAGCAAATGAAGGAGTCTGGATGAAGGAGTTCATATCCGATCTAGGTGTCATACCTAGTGCATCGGGTCCAATGAAAATCTTTTGTGACAATACTGGTGCAATTGCCTTGGCGAAGGAATCCAGATTTCACAAGAGAACCAAGCACATCAAGAGACTCTTCAATTCCATCCGGGATCTAGTCCAGGTGGGAGACATAGAAATTTGCAAGATACATACGGATCTGAATGTTGCAGACCCGTTGACTAAGCCTCTTCCACGAGCAAAACATGATCAGCACCAAGGCTCCATGGGTGTTAGAATCATTACTGTGTAATCTAGATTATTGACTCTAGTGCAAGTGGGAGACTGAAGGAAATATGCCCTAGAGGCAATAATAAAGTTATTATTTATTTCCTTATATCATGATAAATGTTTATTATTCATGCTAGAATTGTATTAACCAGAAACATGATACATGTGTGAATACATAGACAAACAGAGTGTCACTAGTATGCCTCTACTTGACTAGCTCGTTGATCAAAGATGGTTAAGTTTCCTAGCCATTGACATGGTTGTCATTTGATTAACGGGATCACACCATTAGGAGAATGATGTGATTGACATGACCCATTCCGCTAGCTTAGCACACGATCGTTTAGTATGTTGCTATTGCTTTCTTCATGACATATACATGTTCCTATGACTATGAGATTATGCAACTCCCGTTTACCGGAGGAACACTTTGTGTGCTACCAAACGTCAAAATGTAACTGGGTGATTATAAAGGTGCTCTACAGGTGTCTCTGAATGTACTTGTTGGGTTGGCGTATTTCGAGATTAGGATTTGTCACTTCGATTGTCGGAGAGGTATCTCTGGGCCCTCTCGGTAATGCACATCACTTAAGCCTTGCAAGCATTGCAACTACTGAGTTCGTTGCAGGATGATGTATTACGAAACGAGTAAAGAGACTTACCGGTAACGAGATTGAACTAGTTATTGAGATACCGACGATCGAATCTCGGGCAAGTAACATACCGATGACAAAGGGAACAACGTATGTTGTTATGCGGTCTGACCAATAAAGATCTTCGTAGAATATGTATGAGCCAATATGAGCATCCAGGTTCCGCTATTGGTTATTGACCGGAGACGTGTCTCGGTCATGTCTACATTGTTCTCGAACCCACAGGGTCCGCACGCTTAACGTTACGATGACAGTTATATTATGAGTTTATATGTTTTGATGTACCAAAGGTTGTTCGGAGTTCCGGATGTGATCACAGACATGACGAGGAGTCTCGAAATGGTCGAGACATGAAGATTGATATATTGGAAGCCTATGTTTGGATATCGAAAGTGTTCCGGGTAAAATAGTGATTTTACTGGAGTACTAGAGGGGTTACC
>NC_041390.1:152839662-152957339 GCF_002162155.2 Triticum dicoccoides
TCCCCCTCTCTCCTCCTTCCCCGCAAGTCCTAATCCAACTAGGAAAAAGGAGGGGAGTCCTACTCCCGGTGGGAGTAGGACTCCTCCGGCGCGCCCTCTCCCCTGGCCGGGCGCACCCCCCTTGCTCCTTTATATACGGGGGCAGGGGGCACCCTAGAGACACAACAATTGATCATTGATCTCTTAGCCGTGTGCGGTGCCCCCCTCCACCATAGTCCACCTCGATAATATTGTAGTGGTGCTTAGGTGAAGCCCTGCGTCGGTAGAACATCAACATCATCACCACGCCGTCGTGCTGACGAAACTATCCCTCAACACTCGGCTGGATCGGAGTTCGAGGAACGTCATCGGGCTGAATGTGTGCTGAACTCGGAGGTGTCGTACGTTCGGTACTTGATCGGTCGGATCGTGAAGACGTACGATTACATCAACTGCGTTGTGCTAACGCTTCCGCTTTCGGTCTACGAGGGTACGTGGACAACACTCTCCCCTCTTGTTGCTATGCATCACCATGATCTTGCATGTGCGTAGGAAATTTTTTGAAATTACTACGTTCCTCAACACCCTCTTGGGATCCTGCATTTTTGGTTAGCCAGTTCATGGAGGGTTTGCAATGTGATATTCGTGCAGCTGTTGTTTTGCATAGACCACAAACTCTGGATACTGTTGTGGATCTTGCATGTTTGCAGGAGGAAGTGGTGGACTCATTCTGGTTGGATGATCGGCGTCACTCATTTCCACCATCGCTACCAGCGGTTGGACGCGCTACGCCGCGCACGGCGCTGCCGCTTCCACTACCCCCGCCGAAGCTAGGTGTCGGGGTACTGGATGCGCGACGAGAGGATCGCCGTGACAACGACAACAACAACAAGTCCACCTCTAATGAGTACAAGTTGTCGACTCTCCGTGCTTATCGTCGTGCCAAGGGTCTTTGCTTCACCTGCGGCGAGCGGTGGAGTTGCGAGCACCGGTGCGCCCCTACGGTACAACTACATGTCGTTGAAGAGATCCTTGAAATGCTCCAAGGCCAGCCTACCGAGCAAGAGCAAAGGGAAACTGCATCGAGCGAAGCGGACTACTGTGTTCTGTCCAAGGAAGCCCTCGAAGGTGCCGAATCACCCATGACAATGCGGTTGCATGGCTGGGTGCAGGACCGAGAGGTTTTGATGTTGGTGGATTCTGGATCCTCTCATAGCTTTGTCAGCTCGACCTTGGCTCATCATCTGCAAGGGGTCCAGAGTGCATGCCGGCCACTATCTGTGCGCGTCGCTATTGGAGGTGTTCTTCGCAGTGACCTGGAGATACCCAAGTGCGAATGGCGTTCCTAGGGGGTCAAATTCGCCACTGACATGAAAGTCTTGCCCCTGGGATGTTATGATGTGATATTGGGGATTGATTGGCTGGCTTGCCACAGTCCGATGCGGGTGCATTGGCTGGAGAAAACAATGGATTTCCAATGCAACGGAGTTCCCGTGCACCTCTGCGGTGCCCGTGCTGATGTTACTCGATGTGATCTCATCTCAGGGGTGGAATTGCACCACCTACTCGAGCAAGAGGCAGTCACCAGGGTGGTCCAACTATGTGCTACTGTACAAGATATGAAGTAGCCCCCATTACCGGCAGCAATTGGGAATCTCATCGAGCAGTATGGCGTGTTGTTTGAAGAGCCAAAAGGGTTGCCGCCACAGAGAGCTTTTGACCATTCGATTCCGCTGGTTCCCGGAGCACGTCCAGTGAATCTGCACCCATACAGACACAGCCCAACACAGAAGGATGAGGTAGAGAAGCAAGTGGCCGAGATGTTAGCACAGGGCATCATTCAGCCCAGGTGAGCCCTTTCGCATCTCCCGTCTTGCTGGTGCAGAAAAAAGACCTCAGTTGGCGATTCTGCGTCGATTACCGACACCTCAATGCGGTAACCATCAAGAATCGTTACCCCTTACCAGTCATCGAGGAACTCTTGGACGAGTTGGCAGGCTCCCGGTTGTTTACAAGCTTGGACCTACGAGCAGGCTACCATCATATTCACATGAGGCCGGAGGATGAGCACAAAACGGCTTTCAAGACGCATCACGGCCATTTCGAATTCAAGGTGATGCCATATGGTGTTACGGGAGGTCCATCAACCTTTCAAGGAGGCATGAACATTGTCCTATCACCACTGCTTCGCAAGGGCGTGCTGGTTTTCATAGATGACATCTTGATACATAACGAAGACGAGGATTCGCATCTCAGCCTGCTCTAGCAAGTCTTCCAACTCTTGAAGAAACATAGCCTGAAGGTCAAGCTTAGCAAGTGCTCCTTCGCGCAGCCAAAATTGGTCTACTTGGGCCATGAAATCAGTCGGGATGGTGTTCGCACAGATCACAAGAACATTCTATCCGTTCAGCAATGGCATGTGCCCAGCAATATCAAAGAAGTGTGTGGGTTCTTAGGCCTGGCACGGTATTACCGCAAGTTTGTTCGAGGATTCGCAATCACCAGTCGACCACTCACAGATTTTCTCAAGAAAGGTGTCGTGTTTCGCTGGACAGACCTCGAAGACGGTGCTTTCCATGCCCTTCAGCAGGCGCTGGTTACTGCGCCGGTGCTGGCGCTACCCAACTTCACAAAAACCTTCGAGCTGGAGACAGGGCATCAGATCAAGGCATTGGAGCAGTACTCTCCCAGGATGGGCACCCGATCGGGTACTTGAGCCGTGCGTTGGGGCCACGCAACTGGCTTCTGAGCACATATGAGAAGGAAGGCTTGGCGATCCTGATGGCAGTTGATCACTGGCGAACCTACCTCCAGAACGATGAGTTCATTGTGCATACCGATCAGTGAAGCCTCATCCACCTTGAAGATCAACGCCTGGCCACTCCGTGGCAACAAAAGATAATGGCAAAACTGTTGGGACTGCACTACCGCATTGTGTACAAAAAAGGAGTTGACAACCGCGCTGCGAACGCCCTCTCGCGCGTACCAGGGCCCCCCAGGGCGACTTGGTAGCTATTACCACTGCAGTATCAGCCTGGCTTGAGGCAGTCCATCAAGGGTACGAGGGCGATCCTGTGGCTCAACGCCTGCTGGCTCGCTTGGCCACACAGCAAGGCAACCTTGATGGGTATACATTACAGGAAGGCATTATTCGGCAACATGGGCGCATTTGGCTAGGTGACAATGTGGACTTGCAGAAACAAGTACTGGATGCGCTACACACAGGAGCAAATTGGGGGGCCACTCTGGATTTAATGCAACCTATCGACGAGTTCGGCGCTTGTTCACCTGGCCTGGACTGAAACACCATGTCAAGCTCTTCGTGGAGGCATGCCAGATATGCAAGCAAGCCAAACCGAAACGGGTCCGTTACCCCGGCCTCCTGGAGCCACTGTCGGTACCCAACCAAGCATGGCAGATGATCACAATGGATTTCATGGAGGGTCTTCCCCGCTCCTCTAGCTGCAACTCCATCTTAGTGGTTGTGGACAAGTTCTCCCGCTATGCCCACTTCATCGCCTTATCCCACCCATTCACAGCCTTCCAAGTGGTGCAGGCGTTTGTGGCTCACATCTACAGCTCCATGGGCTGCCCGAGTCCATTGTCTCTGACCGGGATCCAGTTTTCACGAGCACCCTGTGGAAGGAGCTGTTCCGTCTCACTCATACCAAGCTACGGATGAGCACGGCGCACCACTCGCAAACGGACGAACAAACGGAGCGGGTCAACCAGTGCCTTGAGACCTTCCTTCGCTTCTTTGTTCATGTGTGCCCTACCAAATGGTATGCCTGGTTGCCTCTTGCTGAATTTTGGTACAACACTTCACCGCACTCTGCTCTGGGTTCCACTCCCTTTGAGGTTCTCTATGGGTGTGCGCCTCGCTACTTCGGCATCATCGACCCAATCGCGTGTGCCTCCCCGGACTTGTCGGACTGGCTACAAGACCGCGCGCAAATGGAGGCTCTGATCCGTCAGCATCTTCTCCGCGCACGCCAAGCCATGAAGGACTCCGCCGACAAGCGTCGATCTGATCGGGTGTTCGTCGTCGATGACTGGGTCTTCCTCAAGCTGCAACCATACGTGCAACACTCGGTGGCCACTCGTGCCAATCAGAAGCTGGCCTTCCGTTACTTCGGGCCGTACAAGGTTCTTCGACGCATTGGCGCGGTCGCGTACAAGCTACAACTCCCAGACTCCAGCTCGATACACCCGGTTTTCCATGTTTCTCAGTTGCGTCAAGCTCTCCCGCCAATGGAACAAGTCCAAGACCAGCTCCCGGCAACAGGAGCGGCAAGCCTAGTTCCAGAGGAGATCTTGGAGCGCCGGACTATGCAACGCGGCCGTTCGGAAGTGCCTCAGCTGTTGGTGCGCTGGACCGATCAACCACCAGAGTTCGCGACCTGGGAGGATTCAAAAGAGCTTCAGCAGCATTGTCCCTGGGCACCAGCTTGGTGGCAAGCTGTGTCTCCAGGAGGAGGGGGTGTTACGGCCTCCGTTCCCCCTGGCCCAATCACCACCGAAGTTGGGGCTTCGACTCCTGCTGCACCCGCTGGGCCGGAACAGCCCCGTCGACAAGTCAAGCCCAACAGCCGGCTGACGGCCCAAGTCTGGGACACCACTCGCTAGGGTTAAATATCACCGGTTCCCCTCATGCGTGGGGTGGCGTTGATGTAACTGGCTAGGCGGCGGCTCTCTTCTCCCGATCCCCCTTTATTCCTCCGCCGAACCCCAAATCGGCCAGAATTCTTGTACCCTTGATCCTGTGTGAGAAATATTGTAGCGGGAGCCTAACAGGCGCATAGGAATTATATAGAAGAAAAGTGTTAGCAAAATGTAGTCATGTGGTTACCACAGGACACGAGGAGTACCAATATCAAGATAGAACCGATGGTGATTTTGTACGCCATGGCTTGCACTTGAGATTATTCCTTGATTACTTGGAGGTGCGGGGGTGCAATGGAGCAGTGTCTGCTTACCTGCCTCTTGTATATACACGGAGTAACTGTATTTCAGTGCATCATATCTTAAGCTGTATCTAATTGCATTAGGTAGGCATTTTGTACTTGCCAAAAATATTGTGTCGATAGAAAAGAAAACGTGCTTGATATGACAGCGACAACAGCTCCAGCAGTGACGGCCTAAGGAGGGGAGGGGAGGGGCGGCTAAATTTCATGTTTTGACCCTTTTTCCAAACCTATTCGAGATCTGACCCTAGTTTGAAATTTTTTCGAGATCTGACCTTTTGCTACCGCCGGGGACCATGGCGGTAGGGTATAACAGCCTACCGCCAAGGACCCTGGCGGTAGGGTCGCATGCCCTACCGCCAAAAACCTCCTAAGTATTGAACATAGTGCGTGCTCGTGCCTACCACCAAGCACCTTGGCGGTGGGGTTGTGCAGGCTACCACCAGCCCGTTTGGCGGTAGCGATGTTTCCTACCACCAAAGTCCCTGACGGTAGGCTGTTAGACCCTACCGCCATGGACTCTGGCGGTAGCAAAAGGGTCAGATCTCGAAAAAAATTCAACCTAGGATCAGATCTCGAATAGGTTTCGGAAAAGGGTCAAAACACGGAATTTTGCCAGGAGGGGCGACTAGGAGACAAAGTTGAGGCTTAAAAGCATCTACAGCTGGAACTCTCAAACCGTCCCTATACGTCCAAGCAGACAACCCGATCAGTGAACGGTCACATTTTTGCAACCCAACCCCCCCCCAAACAGGCTTTATACGTATGTGTTGTCCGGCACCTCCCCCCCCCCCAAAAAACTCAGCCCGTATCTATGGAGGACATGGGGAGGCCCGGATGTGGCTGGCACGTCCGATCAGGCCAACGCTAGATCACCCGGGCCCCCACAAATACCCCACTTCGACAAACCCTATTCAAAGTCTACTCTTCTAGACCTCTCTGTTCCACTGCTCGTCCCCTCCTCTTCCCTCCACCTTGTTCAGATCTGGCAGCCATTCGGCAGCGCATCTGCGGCGGATATGAGGGCACCTGAATCAGAGGCAGGGTGCAACGGAGGTCGGTTCCTCCCACACCTACGCGATCCTGGTAACCAGGCTGGCCCAATCTGGAGTGTATTCGATTGAGTCCTAGTCTCGTTGAGTGGAAAGTGGCATTGCCTCTCTGCTCCTTGCGAGCAGTTACCAGGATCGGCTCAGACCATTCTGGCATCCTTCCCTCTTTGGGGAAGGATCCACCCCCTCGGTTGAACCGCTTCCAATTTGAGAACTTGTGGCTTCTCCAGTCAAGGTTCATGGAAAGCGGATCAACTCAACTAAGCTAATGTATCCCGCCATTTCATATGGGGTTGGGGTGCAAATGTAGGGGCTGAATGGCGTCAGGGTAAGGGTGCTATCCTAGGCCAGATTCAGTCGCTTGATGTGGTGTCTAATTTGGTCAGCCTAACCACTGAGGAGTGGCTTCAGCAATACACCCTTGAGGCTTCCCTCATGGAGATCTAAAAGGTGAGATGGTTTTCTAGCGGTAGAGGAGTCGAGAGAATTGGGTTCTGCATGGAGAACCGCCTACTTCCATGCCATAGTGAATGGGCGGCATTGGAAGTTCTACATCAAGTGCTTATGGGTGGATGACGTCCTCTTGGATGATGCCAGAGATATCTCCACCCACATTTACTCTTCTATAGATCTCTTCACCGCGGGACCCCGTGTTGGGGTTGTGTTAGTTGTAGACTGTTAGCCAGCTAGGTCCATGGTCTTGGCTGACGAGAATGCGGAACTCACCTTTCCATTCATGTCGGAAGAAGTTATCCAGACGAATATGGAGATGAAGGCTAGTTTAGTGCTTGGACCAGATAGCCTTCTGGTAACCTTCTCCCAGAAAACATGGGAGCATCTTCAGGTGGCGATTATGCAAATGTTCAAGGAATTCCATGTTGGGATGTTGGCATGTCTCACCTGAATTTCCATGTTATTACCCTGATCCCCAAATTAGTGCAAGCCATGGATATTTGTCCCTTGGCCGATCATGATGATCAACGTCCTCCAGCAGATCTTTGCTAAGGTTTGCGTGACACGGTCCACCATATTGGTGGGACGCCTCACGCATCCTTACCAGTTGACTTTCCTTGAAGGGTGGTATATTCATCATTGGATCTTGGAACTTCATGGGATTGTTCATGAGGTAAGGGTTTATTAGAGCCGGAGAAGGCATGTGGCCACTTGGACTGGTCCTTCCTCCACCGGGTTCTTGAGCGGAGGGGGTTCGAGGATCGTTGGGTTAATCAAATCATGCAGATCGTCATGAGTGGTAGCACGGCCATCATTATTAATGGGGAAGTGGGCCCATGTTTTAGATTTTTGCATGGGGTGAGGCAGGGGAACCAATCTCCTTCTCTTTAACCTTGTGGTTGACCCCTTGGTGGCTATCTTGGTGTGGCTAGCCATATTATCCCTAGAGGTTGTGTGACCCACCTCCAGTATGCGGACAACATCATGATCGTGGTGGAGGGGTCTATATTAGATATTATCAATCTTAAGTCCCTTCTCCTCTGCTTTGAGGTTGTGTCGGGCCTCAAGATCAACTTCGATAAGAGTGAGGTTGTTGTTTTGGGTTATCCGCCCAAGGAGGAGCAGCAGATTGTGGACAATCGTAATTGCGGGTTGTCCTCTTTCCCAATCACATGTCTGGGGATACCATCTTTGCCACTACGACCCTGGTCCAAGACTTTGACCCGCTAGTAGGGTGGGTCAAGGCGAAGGCAGAGCTATGGTTCATCTTTAAAGGGAGTAAATATGTGTTCATTGACTCCTGCCTCTCTAGCCTCCCCATGTATTGACTCCTTCAAGGAGTTGTCGCGCTTCTTCTAGCAGGCGGCCAATGGGTGCACGAAATACCATATAGTGAAGAGGGCAGATGTTTGTTTCCCTAAGGACCAGACGGTCTGCATATTCCGCCATCTGGCATATGAATGTGACCCTCATGAAACGGTGAGTGGAGGATTCTTAGGGATGAGGGGGGGCTATAGCTACAACTTATAAAAGCTAAATATCGGCATTACCGCCCTCTTTTGACTTGCGATCAATGGGAGGGGTTGTGGTTCTAGAAATCTCCCAGATCGATCAAGCATGAGATTTGCCTGGGTACTAGGACCTCCATAGGCAATGGAGAAGGTACCCTTTTATGGCTCGACCCGTGGCTCGGTAGGAATCCGCTGCATGTCGAATTCCCGACTACTCTTGTGAGATGCTCAGATCTGATGCTTTTGGTTGCCTTGACGACCCATAATGGGAATTGGAATAACCCGTTTCGACGAACATTTGGCCTCGAGGAAGCCTTAGCATGGACTGAGTTACGGGTGGCCCTCCCTCCATCCCTATCGGTGTCGCCAAAAGTTCTATCCTGGCATCTGGCCCCCTTGGGGGCCTTCTCTGTCGAATCGGCATACCGCAGCCCGTGGTGTACACCGACTATTAAGTATGCCTTTCCTCGGGTACAAAGGTGGCGAAGCGGCATGGGTCGGATGATGGCAAAGCAAGGATTCCATCTATGATGGCGACTGGCAAGGGTGAGGGCAAGCATCAACTTCATGGAGGGCACGGCGCACCAAATTTCATCATTGATTTCTCGCATATCAGCTTTGCTCGTTCTTACAAGGACCGAACCGATGTTTTGGTGGACCAAAATCACAGTTGTTGCCTTTGAAAGAAACCAACAAGTCAACAGACCAAGGCCCCATTTGGTTTGGAGGAATTTTGTAGGAATTTCATAGGGTAGGATTTTTATAGAAAAAATTCCTATAGAGCTCTTTGGTTTGTAGGAATGGAATCTTATTCCTATGGAGGAAATCTTTCTATCCTCCATATTTCATAGGAAAATAAACATTAGCCTAGACTCAATGAAAAAAATTCTATGATGTGAAACAAAGAACAACTCTTCATATTTTTACTCATAGGATTTGAGATGCATGTCATCTCATTTTTTATGACTTTTCTATTTCTATAATTTTCCTGCCCTATGAACCAAAGAAGGCCCAAACTTCTCAATTACCCAAAGCACTGAACCGATCAGTGGAACCGGATGCCCAGCGTGACCGCTTTATCGCCACCTATACTCGAGCGGATGAAGGAGATGGGGGGTCTCAGAGGTAACTGGTGGAGAGGCACAAAAGGCTCAGCGACCGTGTCTGAGATAAGCCAGTAGCACTCGATCAGCTCCTAACCGTAAATACAGCACCACCACGTGACGAATGACCACAGAGAAGAGTTTTCGAGTGCTCTTGTTCCACACGCCACGCATGGATGCAGGGCAAATGCGTACGTCTACGCTCTAGGGATGGTAGTTGGGCTGGCCGTCCTCTTCCGGTCTTCATCTCTTCTTCCTCCCCGTCACCCAACCTCGCCTTACCGCCATCTTCTCCTTCCTGCCGCCTCCACCTCCACAACACACCATGGGCACAAGGGGTGCGTTTTTGCTCAACAATCCCCACCCTATGCGCGGAATAGGACCAAGACAAGCAGGATATGCAGACCAGATGCAAACTGATCCATCCACTTGATTCAATCGTCTACCGTGACCACGTACCACAGACATCCACTTGCTATGTGCAACCAAAAATGATTGCAAAAATAGGTTCAGATGACATGCGAGAGTTAAACTTGGATAAATTCATCTATAAGTTGTGGAAACAAAATAGGAAGGAATCATAGTACTACATGAGAAGTCCAAAGGGGACAATTTGTGATTTCTTTCTTTAGCAACAAATCAAACCACCGATACAAATGAGATTCGCTCAACAAATCCCACGACGTGCTCATAACGCTACGGTGTAAATTTCATCCACTGCTACAAGCAAGTCATGGATCCGAGTACCCATTTCTGCCTGTGCTCAAAAGGCACAACAAAGGCAATAATAAATTCTGAAAATAAAAAGAACCGGCAAAATTGCAGCCTATTAGTAGCACTCGGAGGTGATCAGTGCTTGGCGGAGACAAGAGCCATGTGGGCGATGAGATCAAGAACCCGGTTGCTGAAGCAAAAGAAAATGAGAACCCATTGGTTAACCAAAGATCTGAAAATGTGGGAAAAGAACTTTTATGCGGAGAGAAACAGACACTCACCTGTAGCCCCACTCGTTGTCGTACCACGACACGAGCTTCATGAAGGAAGAGCTCAGCCCCATGCCAGCATTAGCATCAAATATACTTGACCTGAGACGCGGGGAAAGGAGTGATTTTTTGGTACTATGGGTGCAGAGCATATTGTGTTACCATGCGAGCAGATGTGATTCTTACCTTGTGTCACCAACAAAATCGTTGGATACCACATCCTCATCTGTGTAGCCTAAAATGCCTTTCAGTGCACCCTCTGATGCCGCCCTGAAACACGGTGCATTCGAGTAAGGTTGATAATAGTGAAAGCAGTGTTACACATGATGACATCGACACATACAGTTGTTAGGTTCTACTCCCTCCGTCCGAAAAAACTTGTCCCAAGCTTGTCCATCAAATGGATGTATCTAGCACTAACTTGGTGCTAGATACATCCATTTGAGGGACAAGCTTTTTCAGACGG
The DNA here is from genome assembly GCF_002162155.2 of Triticum dicoccoides. Lineage (NCBI taxonomy): Eukaryota > Viridiplantae > Streptophyta > Magnoliopsida > Poales > Poaceae > Triticum > Triticum dicoccoides. The sequence goes on from NC_041390.1 coordinate 152,850,174, forward strand.
AGGGAGTATACATTAGCAGGAGAAGCTCGTTCAAGTTAATAAGTCCCTCCGATCCAAAATAAGTGTCGCAGTTTTAAACTAAGGTTGAACTAACCTTAGTTCAAAACTGCAAGACTTATTATGGATCGGAGGGAGTAACAGATAATTCTTGTCAAGCTAAGAGTTGAGTATAATTTTTGTAAGTGCAAAAGAATTTAACTGTATTTTGACATATTTGCTCATCAGCTCCTACTTCCTAAGTTCAAATATTTTCAGTTCGGATATGCATCTTAGATTTTGCTCAGAAGTGTCATGAGCATTCTGTTAATCTTCAAAATACTGGTAACTATTACATAAGCTAACAAGTTGCTTAACAAGACAAGCCAAACTGAAACTATGAAATGTAAAGAGCTGAACAGGTAATAAGGAAATGAGCATGAAAAATGTGATGGTTCTGCATACTTGATGGCTGCTTTCACATCATCATAAGAGGCACTTTTCTCAAGCCGGCAGGTCAAGTCAACCACAGAGACATTTGGTGTTGGAACTCGGAAAGCCATGCCAGTAAGCTTTCCATTTAGCTCAGGGAGAACTTTCCCAACAGCCTACAGGACAATAGAATCAGTCAATCAACAACGAAAATCGTAAATAGACACATGATATGCTTTCATCTCAAGTTACCTTTGCTGCACCAGTGGAGCTAGGAATTATGTTTTGACCAGCACCACGCCCTCCTCTCCAATCTTTCATTGAAGGACCATCAACAGTCTTTTGGGTGGCTGGACACAGAAGAACAAGCTTGCTATGACACCTGGTTTGAAAGTAACAAATACTCCACAAAGACTGCAAAATCACTAGTCTCCATTTGTGAGAACTGATAAGTTTACAGAACATGAGACAAAAACCTGTTGTGGCGTGAACAGTTGTCATTAGACCTTCAAGAATGCCAAATTCTTCATGAACAACCTGCACATGATGATTCATGGGCATCATGAGGACGGTAGAATAGATTAATCATCAAGAGCAGTTTTTTTCGAGAATACAGAGCAGTTTATTGTGATCGTATTGTGCAATTAACTTGGCAGTTAGTAAATACTAGTCAAGGAAACTGAAAACCAGCAGGATAAGGAATGGGGAAAAAGTTACCTTGGCAAGAGGAGCAAGACAGTTAGTGGTACAACTTGCATTAGAAACAACATTCATCTTGGGATCGTAGCTCATCTCATTTACTCCAACCACAAACATGGGAGCATCTGCGGATGGAGCAGATATCACCACTTTCTTAGCACCACCCTATATAAACAAGGTAGCAAAAGGCTCAACACAGTGTTCATTGCAAAAGGCATATTGTTCGCTAATTAGACGACATTACGAAAGAAATGGTATACAGACCTTCAAGTGTACCGATGCTTTATCGATGGTTGTAAAAACACCAGAAGATTCAACAACATAGTCAGCTCCAAAGTTACCCCAAGGAATCTCTGCGGGATCTCTGAAAATTGAGAAATAAAGATTAAAATCCTTCAATACGCATGTAGCGAAAAATGTCAAAATAAAGGATCTGAAGAAGAAAAAACTGACAAAAGCCACAACCCAGAAGTATAAGTTCAGTCACAACTGACATGAATATCAGAACCAGAGTATGAAAAGAAATACGCAGTACACCAGATGCACAGCAAGCTTCCGCTGGTATAGATATTTTATGTCCGTATGAATGTGCAAAAACATGCGTTTTTAAGAATCAGTTATTAAGTACTCCCTCAGTCCTTGCAAAAACGTCTTATATTGTGGGACGGAAGCTTGCAAAAACATCTTACATTGTGGGACGGAAGGTAGTAATAATGTTACTTTGGCCACTTCATTGCTCCACTTGTACTTATTTCAGGACAAAATGTCGTGTATATTCAGTGACCATGGCATTTACATGAACTGCACAAACATGGCAGACAATCGGCTAACCCTGGCATAATTACCTTTTGCTTGTTATAGTGATTTTCTTCCCATTGATCTCCAGGGTTGAATCATCCACAACATTGATGGATCCTTTAAAGGGGCCATGAGTGGAGTCATACTTGAACATATAGGCCTGGAAAAAAGGAACATTAACTTCGAACCAAAGAAAAGCACATCAAAATGCTACACCACATGCAAATACAGACTTGTTAATTTTACAGTGAAGAAAAAAATATAATGGCAGAATTAAATTTGCCAAATTCCAATGCAGTAGATCATCCCACTGGATGATTCTTGTCATGGCACCTAACAGAAAAAAATAGGAATCCCAATTGCATAAAATTGGATGCTTAACCAATGCTTATGTGCTTGAAATACAGAAATACAGTGCATTATAAACAAGATTTTGTGAATTGACTGAAGAAGTTGTCACATACAACATGAAGGTGAAACACAGGCAAAACATATTGTGAATGAATTAACAGGAAAGATACTTGGCACCGGACTAAATGGTACTATGAGAACTATCATTTCTCCTGGCTACCTCGCGGCACAGAGCTACATGGTACTTTGCACCTGTTATCAGCAAAAGTCCTCAAGGAAATCCGCACCAGGGGTGTGGGACATAATAGTTCTCCTATAGCTGCTTGTTAGCTTCACATGCTCATTCCAACATTGACATGTACTTTGCACACGGGAATCGTTCATGTGGCAAAATACATCAACATCATTCATGGTATCAGAGCATTCTCTAGCTCATGTTACCTTAATGAAAGCAATGTCGACTGCCCTCTACCTTCTGCACTGGAACTCCTCTTTACCAATGCCCACCGGTCTCTCCCATTTCCAGACTCACCTGCCTGTGCGGGGATGGGAGAGAGCAGTAGGTGGCGGTGAAAAGGAGGGGGATCGCAGAAGGTAGGAGACAGTGGTTTGGAAGTGTGAGCCAGATAAGCACTCATACCACGAGTGATGAATGACTGTGAGTATGCCACACAAACACCTGTCATACTCATTGATATGTAGATAGTACATTATATTTGAATGGGAATAATTTGTGTGCGAGTTATCTTGGAGACAAAATTACTACCTCGTTACATTTATATTAACTAAAAAAAGAATACTCATTAAATTCATGAGGTCTCTATCACACAGACAAAAGGTATGCCAGTACTATGCAACATGGTTTGAATCAATTTCGTACAAAGTAGTAAAGAACTAACTACTGCAAAACCATGAGTTCGACCCTTTAACTTTATAAATTTCAGGTGTAGAAGATCTCATAGCACAAAATATGCAAAGCATATAGCATTATTTCCTTACCATGTACTTAGCATCAATGAAAGGATCATTGACAGCCACAACTTCAATATCATCTCTACTGGTTGCAATTCTCAGAACCAACCTCCCAATCCGTCCGAACCCTGCAGTAATAAAAACAACAGGCTAACATTAAAAAATGCATATGAATTATTACTTCATCTACTTTTGACTCGTACAATACCAATGTATATAAGCTATCTATGTGTGCCTGGTGTGATCATCTGAGGAATAAAAATATGTTCCGAAGACATTACAAGATGATACTTAAACTACTTTATTTTGTCGACACAGTATATTATGAAACAAAAGAACATGGCTTAAGCATCCTGGACAAAAGATGCAACCAGCAAGGATTAATCTGTCTCATCTAGATTGCAACAGTATTTTGCATCAGTTATGTATACAAGAGGCTCACCATTGATGCCAACCTTCGTCTTCTCTCCACTCAAATATTCTGCAGAGAAAAACAAAAAGGGTAAAGATTATAAAATAATCAAATGCCACTAGAAGCTGCAACGTTTGCTGAGCCCAACAACTTACGTGGGACGGCCGGGGGTGCCTGTGTAGCTATAGCTCTAAGTGGCTCAATGTTCCTGGCACTTTATAGTATACACGAATTAGATGCAGTACATCCTAATTTGGTATACAGTTCACAAGGCAATGCGAATTATGCATCGGAAAGAGGCACTTACGATGAAGAGGAAGCCGCAATGGAGGGGAAGCTGCAGTCAAAATGAGCGGAGCGGGTGCTCCTCGCGCATGACACCTATGCCACAGCAGACAAGTCCCGTCAATATGAGTACAAAAAAGTTCAGGACTAACATAAAATCCATCAAAGGAGAAGGAGAGAGGCTTCTGGCGATGTAATAACACAACAACAGATTCCAAACAAAGGTGGAAATCAACGGAGCTACAGCAACGCTTACTGACATACAGACAAATCCACACCTTAATTCAGAGTTAATAAATAGGGTTGCCTCGGCTAAATTCCACGGAACAGGTGCTAAACAGCAGGGAACCTAAGTCCTACGCGCCGCTTGAACCCAATTCAGCCCGTAGGACGTATTGCGGCGCCAAACCGCTCAAATGGCTGAATTCACCACCGAAGAGATGACACTTTCGAGCGAATTACGACGGGAACCAAATCTAGACGCGGAAATGGACTCGCATCAACCCACCGGCGCCGCGTGTGCCAGCCCTTTGACGGAACCTCTAGGGCTTTACGCGTACAGACAGTGTGCGCGTGTGAAGGGGCAAGCAACGGATACCTTGGAGGGGTCGGCGGCGGCGCGGGATCCGGCGCCGGACGAGGACAGGGCCGCCGCGGTGCGGAGAGGCACGGAGAGCGCCGCCATGGGAGAACGGATTGACGGGTGGGTGGGTGGGTGCGCGCGTTAGGGTTTGACCGGCGAGGGAGGGGGGAGGGGCCGCAGGAGGGAGTCACGAGGAGGAGGAGCCAAGGAGGGGGGCAGAGGTTTGGCCTTTCGTTCGCGGAGGCGGGCGGGCGGGGGAAGCTGGCGGCCCGAGGCTTGTTTTATAACAAGAGGGAGGAGAAAAACAGCGGCTGCACACGATGACACGAGCGAGCGAGCTTCGCCTCGCCTACCCCCTCCACCGAATCTCTTGGTTGGCTGGCCGTGTTCATCGTCGTGTTTTTAAAAAGAGGAGGAGGATCTTACCAACTTTGGCTTGGTTTTTCCCACAGGAAGACCAACTGTTGTTCGTCTTTTTGCAAGGCGATTGTCATTTGTCCGACATTATTTAATTCTTTATGGACCGCCCGACATTTTAAAAGAAAGAAAAATGCACGTCCGCCTAGAGGTTTGGAGGGAGGCACGCGCTAACAGTATGGTCAAAGCAGACCTGTTGGGAAACGTAGCATACAATTTTAAAAAAAATCCTACGCTCACGCAAGATTTAACTTGAAGATGCATAGCAACAAGAGGGGAGAGTGTGTCTACATACCCTCGTAGACCGAAAGCGGAAGCGTTTGACAATGCGGTTGATGTAGTCAAACTTCTTCTCGTTTCGACCGATCAATCACCGAACGTACGGTACCTCCGAGTTCTGCACACGTTCAGCTCGACGACGTCTCTCGGACTCTTGATCCAGCAAAGTGTCGAGGGAGAGTTCCGTCAGCACAACGGCGTGGTGATGGTGATGGGTGAAGTGATCCGCGCAGGGCTTCGCCTAAGCACTATGTGAATATGACCGGAGGCGTAAACTATGGAGGGGGCGCCGCACACGGCTAACAACTGTTGATGTGTGTTCTAGCGGTGCCCACCCCCCATATATATAGGTTGGAGGGGAGGAGAGGCAGCCAAGAGGACGCCCCAAGTAGGACGAATCCTACTTGGGCGCCTCACAAATTGGCCTCCCCCTTCCATATTCATCCGGAGGGGGAAGGAAGGAGAGAAGGAAGGGGGGGCCGAATTGCTCCCCTTCCTTTCTCTCTTCTTTCTTCCCCCTTATTTTGGCCTACATGGGGCGCACCAGTCCCCTAGGGGCTGGTATGTCCCTTTCTTGGCCCATTAGGCCAATGTAGTTGTCGGGGGATGTCCGGAACCCCTTCTGGTGACCCGATATGTACCTGGTACCTCCGGAACATTTCCGGTGTCCGAATATCATCGTTCAATATATGAATCTTTACCTCTCGACCATTTCGAGACTCCTCGTCATGTTCGTGATCTCATCCGGGACTCCGAACAATATTCGGTCATCAAATCACATAACTCATATAATACAAAAATCGCCATCGAACGTTAAGCGTGCGGACCCTACGGGTTCAAGAACTATGTAGACATGACCGAGACACCTCTTCTGTCAATAACCAACAGCGAAACATGGATGCTCATATTGGTTCCCACACATTATACGAAGATCTTTATCGGTCGTACCGTAATGACAACATACGTTATTCCCTTTGTCATCGATATGTTACTTGCCAGAGATTCGATTGTTGGTATCTTCATACCTAGTCCAATCTCGTTACCGGCAAGTCTCTTTACTCGTTCCGTAATACATCATCCCGCAACTAACTCATTAGTCACAATGCTTGCAAGGCTTATTATGATGTGCATTACCGAGAGGACCCAGAGATACCTCTCCGATACTTGGAGTGATAAATCATAATCTCGATCTATGCCAACCCAACAAATACCTTCGGAGATACCTATAGAGCATCTTTATAATCACCCAGTTACGTTGTGATATTTGATAGCACACAAGGTATTCCTCCGGTATCCGGGAGTTGCATAATCTCATAGTCAAATGAATATGTATATGATATGAAGAAAGTAATAGCAATAAAACTTAACGATCATTATGCTAAGCTAATGGATGGGTCTTATCCATCACATTATTCTCCTAATGATGTGATCCCGTTCATCAAATGACAACACATGTCCATGGTTAGGAAACTTAACCATCTTTGATTAACGAGCTAGTCTAGTAGAGGCTTACCAGAGAACGGTGTTTTGTCTATGTATCCACACATGTATCAAGTTTCCGGTTAATACAATTCTAGCATGAATAATAAACATTTATCATGATATAAGGAAATTTAAATAACAACTTTATTATTGCCTCTAGGGCATATTTCCTTCAGTCTCCCACTTGCATTAGAGTTAATAATCTAGTTCACATCGCCATGTGATTTAACACCAATAGTTCACACTTGTTACTATCTACAAAGCTTGACTTGTCGCAAAAGGTTTTCGACAAGTTCAAGGTGTTGACTGCGATGAGATTTTCTCACTCGTAGCGATGCTTAAGTCTGTCCGAACCATGTTAAGCAATTGCCACATTTTATGAAATCTGGAAAATGGATGTCAAAACTGCATTCCTTAATGGATTTCTTAATGAAGAGTTGTATATGATACAACCAGAAGGTTTTGTCAATCCTAAAGGTGCTGACAAAGTGTGAAAGCTCCAGCGATCTATCTATGGGCTGGTGCTTTGATGAGGTGATCAAAGCATATGGTTTTATATAGACTTATGGTGAAGCCTGTATTTACAAGAAAGTGAGTGGGAGCTCTGTAGCATTTCTGATATTGTATGTGGATGACATATTATTAACTGGAAATGATATAGAATTTCTAGATAGCAAAGAGGATATTTGAACAAGAAATTTTTCAATGAAAGACCTCAGTGAAGCTACTTATATATTGCGCATCAAGATCTATAGGGATAGATCAAGACGCTTAATAGGACTTTCACAAAGCACATACCTTGACAAAATTTTGAAGAAGTTCAAAGTGGATCAGTCAAAGAAGGAGTTCTTGCCTGTATTGTAAGGTGTGAAGTTGAGTAAGACTCAAAGCCCGACCACGGCATAAGATAGAGAGAGAATGAAAGTCATTCTGTATGCCTCAGCCATAGGTTCTATAAAGTATGCCATGCTGTGTACCAGACCTATTGTGTACCTTGCCATGAGTTTGGCAAGGGGGGTACAATAGTGATCCGGGAGTAGATCACTGACAGCGGTAAAAAATTTCCTTAGAGGACTAAGGAAATATTTCTCGGTTATGGAGGTGATAAAGAGTTCGTCGTAATGAGTTACGTCGATGCGAGCTTTGACACCGATTTGGATACATATAGAAAGTGGGATCAATAAGCTAGAGTATCTCAGTGCAGAGCATTGTAAACATAGAAATTTGCAAAATACATACGGATCTAAATGTGGCAGACCCGTTGACTAAAAGTTCTCTCACAAGCAAAACATGATCACACCTTAGTACTCTTTGGGTGTTAATCACATAGCGATGTGAATTAGATTATTGACTCTAGTAAACCCTTTGAGTGTTGGTCACATGGCGATGTGATCTACATGTGTTAATCACATAAAGATGTGAACTATTGGTGTTAAATCACATGACAATGTGAACTAGATTATTGACTCTAGTGCAAGTGGGAGACTGAAGGAAATATGCCCTAGAGGCAATAATAAAGTTGTTATTTATATTTCCTTATATCATGATAAATGTTTTATTATTCATGCTAGAATTGTATTAACCGAAAACTTTATACATGTATGGATACATAGACAAAACACAATGTCCCTAGTAAGCCTCTACTTGACTAGCTCATTAATCAAAGATGGTTAAGTTTCCTAACCATAGACATGTGTTGTCATTTGATGAACGTGATCACATCATTAGGAGAATGATGTGATGGACAAGACCCATCTGTTAGCTTAGCATAATGATCGTTAAGTTTTATTGCTATTGCTTTCTTCATGACTTATACATATTCCTTTGACTATGAGATTATGTAACTCCCGAATACCGGAGGAATACCTTGTGTGGTATCAAACATCACAACATAACTGAGTGATTATAAAGATGCTCTACAGGTATCTTCAAAGGTGTTTGTTGGGTTTGCATAGATCGAGATTAGGATTTATCACTCCGAGTATCAGAGAGGTATCTCTGGGCCCTCTCGGTAATGCACATCATAATAAGCCTTGCAAGCAATGTGACTAATGAGTTAGTTGCGGGATGATGCATTACGGAATGAGTAAAGAGACTTGTCGGTAACGAGATTGAACTAGGTATGAAGATACCGATGATCGAATCTCGGGCAAGTAACATATTGATGACAAAGGGAATAACGTATGTCGTCATTACGATACGGCCGATAAAGATCTTCGTAGAATATGTGGGAACCAATATGAGCATCCAGGCTCCGTTGTTGGTTATTGACCGGAGAGGTGTCTCGATCATGTCTACATAGTTCTCAAACCCGTAGGGTCCGCACGCTTAAACGTTCGATGACGATTTTCTATTATATGAGTTATGTGATTTGGTGACCGAATGTTGTTCGGAGTCCCGGATGAGATCACGGACATGACGAGGAGTCTCGAAATGGTCAGGGGGTAAAGATTAATATATAGGACGATAGTATTCGGACACCAAAAGTGTTCTAGGGGTATCGAGTATGTATCGAGTCACCGGAAGGGGTTTCGAGCAAACCCTCGGCAAGCTATATGGGCCTAATGGGCCAAGAGTTGGACAGACCAGCCCCAAAAGGGGCTGGTGCGCCCCCTATAGGCTGAATAGGAGGAGAAGGAAAAGGAAGGGAAGGGAGACGGAAAGGGGAGGATTCGGCCTCTCCCTTCCCCCTCTCTTTCCTTCCCCTTCCGATGGATATGGAAGGGGGGAGGCCGACTTGGAGGAGGCGCCGAGGAGGCGCCCAAGTAGGATTACTCCTACTTGGGGTGCCCCTTGCAGCCCCTCTCCCTCTCCCACCTATATATATGTGGGGGCACCGCTAGAACACACAATATTGATTCCTAGCTATGTGCGGCGCCTCCCTCCACCATTTACTCATTCGGTCATATTGTCATAGTGCTTAGGCGAAGCCCTGCGTGAATCACTTCATCATCACCGTCACCACGCCGTCGTGTTGACGAAACTCTCCCTCGACACTTTGCTGGATCAAGAGTTCGAGGGATGTCATCGAGCTGAATGTGTGCTAAACTTGGAGGTGCCGTGCGTTCGGTACTTGATCGGTTGAATCGAGAAGATGTTCGACTACAACAACCGCGTTAAACTAATGCTTCCGCTTTGGTCTACGAGGGTACGTGGACACACTCCCCCCTCTCGTTGCTATGCATCTCCTAGATAGATCTTGCGTGATCATAGGATTTTTTTTTGAAATTGCATGCTACGTTCCCCTACACCGGCCGCAGTCAAATTTGATTCCACTAAAGTTGGAGAACCAGACACCCGCCAGCCACCTTTATGCAAAACTAGTTGCATGTATGTCAGTGGAACCGGTCTCATGAACGTGGTCATGTAAGGTTGGTCCGGGCCGCTTCATCCAACAATACCGCCGAATCAAAATGAGACATTGGTGGTAAGCAGTATGACGATCACCGCCCACAACTCTTTGTATTCTACTCATGCATATCATCTACGCATAGACCTGGCTCGGATGCCACTGTTGGGAAACGTAGCATGAAATTTCAAAAAAAAATCCTACACTCACGCAAGATCTAACTAGGAGATGCATAACAACGAGAGGGGGAGAGTGTGTCTACATACCCTCGTAGAACAAAAGCAGAAGCATTTGACAACGCGGTTGATGTAGTCGAACTTCTTCTCGTTTCGACCGATCAAGCACCGAAGGTACGACACCTCCGAGTTCTGCACACGTTCAACTCGATGATGTCCCTCGAACTCTTGATCCAGCAAAGTGTCGAGGGAGAGTTCCGTCAGCACGAGGGCGTGGTGACGGTATTGGTGAAGTGATCCGCGTAGGGCTTCGCCTAAGCACTACGTGAATATGACCGGAGGCATAAACTGTGGAGGGGGGCGCCGCACACGGCTAACAACTGTTGATGTGTGTTCTAGCGGTGCAACCCCCCCTCTCATATATATAGGTTGGAGGGGAGGAGAGGCAGCCAAGGGGCGCCCCAAGTAGGAGGAATCCTACTTGGGCGCCTCCCAATTCGGCCTCCCCCTTCCATATTCATCTGGAGGGGAAGGAAGGAGGAGGGAGGAGAGAAGGAAGGAGGAGGCCGAATTGCTCCCCTTCCTTTCTGTCTTCCCCTCTTTCCTTCCCCGTTTTTTGGCCTACATGGGGTGCACTAGCCCCCTAGGGGCTGGTCTGTCCCTTTCTTGGCCCATTAGGCCCATGTAGTTGCCGGGGGGATGCCCGGAACCCCTTCCGGTGACTCGACATGTACCATGTACCCCCGGAACACTTTCGGTGTCCGGATATCATCGTCCAATATATGAATCTTTACCTCTAGACCATTTTGAGACTCCTCGTCATGTCTGTGATCTCATTCGGGACTCCGAACAACATTCGGTCACCAAATCACATAACTCATATAATACAAAATCGTCATTGAACGTTAAGCATGCGGACCCTATGGGTTCGAGAACTATGTAGACATGGCCGAGACACCTCTTCGGTCAATAACGAACAATGGAACATGGATGCTCATATTGGTTCCCACACATTCTATGAAGATCTTTATCGGTCGTACTGTAATGACAACATACGTTATTCCCTTTGTCATCGGTATGTTACTTGGCCAAGATTCGATCATTGGTAACTTCATATTGTTGGGGAACGCAGTATTTCAAAAAAAAATCCTACGATCACGCAAGATCTATCTAGGAGATTCATAGCAACAAGACGGGAGAGTGTGTCCACGTACCCTCGTAGACCGAAAGCGGAAGCGTTTAGTAACGCGGTTGATGTAGTCGAACGTCTTCACGATCCAACCGATCCAAGTACAAAGCGTATGACACCTTCGTGTTCAGCACACGTTCAGCACGATGACGTCCCTCGAGCTCTTAATCTAGTTGAGGACGAGGGAGAGTTCCATCAGCACGACGGCGTGACGACGATGATGATGAAGTTACCGGCGCAGGGCTTCACCTAAGCACTACGACGATATGACCGAGGTGTTGAACTGTGGAGGGGGGCACCGCACACGGCTAAGAGATTGTATGTTGTGCTTTGGGGTGCCCCTGCCCACGTATACAAAGGAGGGGGAGGAGGAGACCGACCAAGGGGGGCACACGCCATAGGGGAGCCCAACTAGGATTCCCAATCCTAGTTGGAGTCCCCTTCCTTTTTCCAAGAGGGGGAGAGAGGGAAGGACAAGAGGGAGAAGGAAAGAGGGGGGCCGCTGTCGGTGTCAAAACCGGCGGATCTCGGGTAGGGGGTCCCGAACTGTGCGTCCAAGGCGGATGGTAACAGGAGGCAGGGAACACGATGTTTTACCCAGGTTCGGGCCCTCTTGATGGATGTAAAACCCTACGTCCTGCTAGATTAATATTGATGATATGGGTAGTACAAGAGTAGATCTACCACGACATTAGAGAGGCTAAACCCTAGAAGCTAGCCTATGGTATGATTGTATGTTGTCCTACGGACTAAAACCCTCCGGTTTATATAGACATCGGAGGGGGCTAGGGTTACACAAGGTCGGTTACAAAGGAGGAGATATACATATCCGTATTGCCTAGCTTGCCTTCCACGCCAAGTAGAGTCCCATCCGGACACGAGACGAAGTCTTTGAAAGATCGTGGATGTCGCCTAGAGGGGGGGTGAATAGGCGTTTTAAAATGATTACGATTTAGGCTTGAACAAATGCGGAATAAACCTAGCGGTTAATTTGTCAAGCACAAAACCTAAAGCAACTAGGCTCACCTATGTGCACCAACAACTTATGCTAAGCAAGATAAGCAACTATGTGATAGCAAGATATATGACAAGAAACAATATGGCTATCACAAAGTAAAGTGCATAAGTAAAGAGCTCGGGTAAGAGATAACCGAGGCACGCGGAGACGACGATGTATCCCGAAGTTCACACCCTTGCGGATGCTAATCTCCGTTTGGAGCGGTGTGGAGGCACAATGCTCCCCAAGAAGCCACTAGGGCCACCGTAATCTCCTCACGCCCTCGCACAATGCAAGATGCCGTGATTCCACTAAGGTACCCTTGAGGGCGGTCACCGAACCCGTACAAATGGCAACCCTTGGGGGCGGTCACCGAACCCGTACACTTTGGCAACCCTTGGGGCGGTCATCGGTACCCGTCAAATTGCTTGGGGAAATCTCCACAACCTAATTGGAGACCCCGACGCTTGCCCGGAGCTTTACACCACAATGATTGAGCTCCGAACAACACCAACCGTCTAGGGCGCCAAGGCACCCAAGAGGAACAAGCTCTAGGGTGCCCAAACACCCAAGAGTAATAAGCTTCTCAAACTTCACTTCCACGTATCACCGTGGAGAACTCAAACCGATGCACCAAATGCAATGGCAAGGGCACACGGAGTGCCCAAGTCCTTCTCTCTCAAATCCCACCGGAGCAACTAATGCTAGGGAGGAAAATGAGAGGAAGAACAAGAAGGAAAACACCAAGAACTCCAAGATCTAGATCCAAGGGGTTCCCCTCACATAGAGGAGAAAGTGATTGGTGGAAATGTGGATCTAGATCTCCTCTCTCTTTTCCCTCAAAAACTAGCAAGAATCCATGGAGGGATTGAGAGTTAGCAAGCTCAAAGAAGGTCAACAATGGGGGCAAAAACGAGCTCAAGAGATAGGGAACCATTGGGGAAGAAGACCCCCTTAAATAGGTCCCCACGAATCTGCCCGTTATGTACAGAACAACATAGGAGCGGTACAACCTCTATGAGCACCGGTACAACCGGTAACAGGCAATAAGCGGTACAACCGGCCCACAACCGCCCAACAACCGCACCACAACAGAGACCAGTCCGGTGGTAGAGCGGCACATGACCGGTACAACCTCCGGACCAATTTTGGAGCGGTACAACCGCTCCAAACACCGGTTGTACCGGTCAAGCGGTACAACCTCTCCATGGGGCGGTACAACCTCTCTGTGTAAAACAGGCAAAATCAAAACAGCCACAACTTTCGCATACGAGCTCCGAATTCAATGAAACCAAGTTTGTTGGAAAGCTAATGACAAGGGGTAACACAATCTTGAGAGAAATATAAATAAGAAGCAAATGAGAAAAGGACCATAATAAAATGGTGAGAACCCTTCCTCGGATAAGACTGATAAAACCTCCAACACCGAAAACATCATAGAAGATGCATGCGAAGTCCGTTTTCGATGAACTCAAGCGTGTCATCAAGATGACCATAAGCTCTAAGACTCACAAATGGAACCAAACAAGAACCAAGAAACATGATGCAAGGATGCAATGGTTTGAGCTCTCGACTAATGATACGATCAAGCTACTCCCTAGAGAGCCCCCCTTGATAGTACGTCAATCGATCCTACAACCCGGTCTCCCAACTACCACTATGAGACCGGTAAAATAGAAAACCTATCAAGGGCAAACCTTTGCCTTGCACATAGTCCACTTGAGCTAGATGATGACGATCTTGACTTCCTCAAGTTGGACCACCTTTCTTGATTGTGTTGGCTCGATGAAGACTAGTTGATTGCTCCCCCATACTCCACTATGGGTGAGCCACTCTTTGGCACATCTTCAAAATTCCATTGACACCACAATGGACGGCAAGCTTCAAGCTTGATTGCTCCCCCATACTCCATTATGGGTGAGCCACTCTTCGAGTTGCTCCACTTGAACTTGCACACTGCAAACTTGATGACGATCACCACTTGATGTCATCCTCCATGGGTTGTATGAGATCTTCCTCTTGACGCAAGACCATGGAAACATACCTAACCCCACAAAGAACTCTCACGTAGACCATGGGTTAGTACACAAAGCGTAATGGACAATGCTTACCATACCATGGGATCACTTGATCCCTCTCGGTACTTCTTCTATGCTTTGTGAGTTGATCAACTTGATTCACTCTCGACTTAGTCTTGATCAACATTGAATCTTTCCAACTCTCTTCATTTGGATGATGTCTTGAAGGTAAACATGAATGATCACACAATCTTCTTCTTCAAGACATGCTTGCAATAAGCTCAACTCACACATGACCAATCTTTGGATAATTCCTTGAAAAGCACTTTGGCCATCTCAACTCACACATGACCAATCTTTGAATAATTCCTTGAAAAGCACTTTGGCCATATCAACTCACACATGGCCAATCTTTGGATAATTCCTTGAAAAGCACTTTGGCCATCTCATAAGCTCCTTGAAACCAACACATGGACTTCAAGACAATCCTATGGACAAATGCTTCAAATATAACTCAAGGCAACCGTTAGTCCATAGAGATTGTCATCAATTACCAAAACCACACATGGGGGCACCGCATGTCCTTTCAATCTCCCCATTTTGGTAATTGATGACAATCACTTTCAAGGGAGTTTATATAAGGAATTATTTATCACCATGCAACGCAACAACCAATAATGCATGTGTATGAGATGCAAATGCTTAGGTACAAAACCAAAGCAAGAAAAAAAACTCTCTAAACTTATCCACAAAACTCTCTGAAACTTCTCCCCCTTTGGCATCGATTGCCAAAATGGGCGAAAAGCTTAGAAGGCCAATATAAATTATGTTCCTCCATAAGTTGTGTATTTCTCAACAAGAGAGTGGAATGCAATACACATATCCAACGGTAATACTTGGAGGAAGACCAACTATATTGAGGCACCAAGATTGCTAAAGGAATGATATGCCACAAGGACATAACAAAGAGAGATACAAGCAATCAAGCAATCAAAAGGTACCAATTGAAGCAAGCAATCAACGGGTATCAATTGAACCAACTAGACCAAAGATCCTACGAGCTACATGAATAAAGGATATTATGATATGAGCAAAGGAGTGTTCTAAAGAAACTAGAGAAGCTCCCCATGATTTGTGCACACATAAGAATTTTTTGTATTTGGATACAAAGTGCACAAAATAGGATCACAGCTCCCCCAAAATCAATAGAAACTTACAACAAGTGCAAGTGAGCATATAGGAAACAAAACCTAGTACTTGCAACAAACACATGGTTGAGCAACAAGTAAAAGAGGCAACTTAAGAAAGGGCTCAACAAAAATGATGTGTGTGAGTCAAGGCAAAACACTTGAGAAGACTAAAGTACGGATGAGCATTAAGCATCAATAAAGTCTTGAAAGAATGAGGCACACGGTGCAAGGCCTATCATTCCCACACACAACTACAAATGGGTTCACAAGCTTACTAATAAGGATATAAAGAACATATGCTTGTGACAACCCGTCGTGAAGATAGAAGATCAAAGCCTCATCAAGACGAGGGATACCAATTAAGATGGCAAAAGCCTCGTAAAGATAAGCATGGGGAAGATAATCTTCACCACACAAGAGTGCATCAAGATGCAACGATAGAAGACACGCACTTAAGGCAAAAGCTTTCACGGAGCCACCAAAGAAACAACATAAGAAAGACAAGGTGGACGTGAAAGAAAGGATATCAACTAGATATGCAACTTATCTCAAGTGTATAAGATTCTAGGTAGACGAAATCATGATGATATATATCTACAAAGAAGGATGTACACCCGAAATAGTTACAACACGAGGAACAAGATATCCAAAGGGAGGTCATACATATACCAATAAGATATTTGCTTGGAAGCATAGCACATGGCTAGATATGGTCTTGTTGTATATAAAAGAATTCCTACCACACACCCATCAGACATCACAACTAGCAACAAGAGATCATTGTTGGGATGCTTTGAGAAAGGGAACACGTATCACAAGAATGAATGAATAACATGCCATGATACAACCTACACAAGGTTGATGCAAGAAATGTGTGCATGAAGAATATGAAGATACTTGTTACCGAGTTAACATTGGAAGTATGTAGTAGATACCAATTGAAGGTAGATAGTAGTTCATTGATCATCCTAGCTCGACTCCAATAAGCACATGATGACAACACCTTCCTTGTGAGTGAGCCGAGCATCCAATGTATCTCCAATTGTTCCTAGAACAACAACACAAACAAAATGGTACCCAAACTCATTGGGACCAAAGAGTTAGAAACACCAACAATACATAGGACAAACTCCACATAAATATGTGCATATAGAAAAGGAAATGAAATTCATGCACATCTCATCCAATTTGAGACTTGGTGGAGTTTCCCCTATATATTGGGTCGAAGAAAGAAAGCATGCCAAAGATACTACATGAAGTTAATATGCACGCTCAAGACTTTCAAGAACCGATACCAAATGACAAAGAAAAAACAAGTGAAGAAAAGATGCCAAATGAATAAAACATCACTTGGAGGATATCCATAAAAGCTACATCAAGGAATGAGATATCCATTGATACACTCAAAAAAGGTATCAAACTCCCAAAAGAGAGGATGGTTCCAAACAAACAAAGCTCTCTACAAAGTTTCATGATGGCACAAAGTACCAAAATGAAAACGGCTTGCCTTCCACCAACACACACTTGATAAGGATCGCAAGACGAGTGTTTTATAGAAAATAGGATAGCTCCCCCGAGACTAGTGCATTGAGAGAATTTGCATTTGAATACAAAATGCACAAGGTGGGATCACCACTTTCACTATATCTAGAAAACACTAAACAAGATCCACAAGTGGTATGGAAGACAAAGGGAGATGATACAATCCTTGGCAAGAGAAATGGCAAATAAAAAACAAAATCCAATGTAAAGATGATCAATAAATTCTACCATAAAAGTGAGTACCAATTGTCAAAAGACAAGAAGTAAATGGAAATAATTCCCGGTGGTAGATAGCAAGGATATCCGACATCATCTTCACACCATACAAAAAGCAAATTGCAACTTGTAGAGCTAACATGCCACCTAGGAACAAGATAATTTACAATATCAACTCTAGATGACAATATCTCAAATGTACACATTTTCTAGGCTAGTAATATACACATAGCATATTACTCCCCCATAATGTGATACCAATTAAAGGTAGACAAGAGGCAATTAAAGGATCCAACAAGAGATAATTAATGGACTATTTAGAATTTGAATTTCTCATGAGAAGACATACCACATAGTGACTAGATAAGCTTGCAATATCAATACTAAGTGGTATTCCCCATGTACCCACCTTTATAGGATTGTGAAGTGCACAAAGCACATCGCTCCCCCATAATGGGATATTCCATTAATCTCTCACAAGAGCCAACTAAGAAATAAACAAGATGCAAAAGGCTCAACGCATGACACACACGTACATGATGTGCAAACCAACACACACATACTTGATTGCTCAAGATAATCAAGTTGGAAGCACAACATATACAAACACATGCAAGGAACAAAACCAAAACATGCAAGGGGGCAAGTAACTTTCAATGTAAGCAATTGAGGTACAAGTTACCGCAAGGAGGCACATTGGATATAAGATATAATCTTGATGATTCAATTGACTTGGCTTGAGACAATAAGAATGATGAAGTACCCTTAATTCTTCATAATGTAGCCAAGTCCCAAATGACCTCCAACATCACCTATTGATCAAGTTTGAGCTTGTTGGTCCCCAACCAAGTTGGGTCCTAAGAGATTAGTCACAATAGGCTTGTCTACCCAAATGGTTCTTTGCTTCAAACCACTTTGAGTACCAACAAACTTGGCAACCACATTGCCAACCTTATCCTTCCCAAGAGAATAGATATCATCAATAATTGGGTTGGATAAGTTACCACTAGTGCATGAAGAAGCGAGGTGACCTTTCTCGCGACATAGGTAGCAACGTCCACTCTTCACTTTCTTCTCACTTGATTTCTCAACTTGAGAAGCATAAGCTTGAGTCTTCTTGGGAAGAGGCTTTCCTTCAACTTGAGGTTGAGAATGAGAGTGTACTTGTGGCCGCTTCCCTTGTTGCTTGTCACTAATGGGCTTCTTCTTCAATGGGCAAGATCTAACATGATGCCCTTCTACTTTGCACTTGAAGCAAACAATCTTGGCCGAATTCTTGACTTGTTCTTGGCCCTTCCTTTTGTTCACCTTGGACTTCTTATTCTTGTTGGAGTTGAATCCAAGTCCATCTTTGTCATTGGGGGATTTTTGCACACTCAAGATATTGTTGAGTGTGGATTTCACTTCATGACTCTTTTCCAAGTCTTTCTTCAAAGAAGTGACTTGGGCCTTGAGCTCTTTGATTTCCTCTGCATGGTTAGTCTCAACACAAGTACTAGAGGAAGTATAAGCTTCATCGTTAGAGCAACAAGGCAAGGAAAGCAATTCATCACAAGATGTACCAACATTGTGAGTAGATGAATTACAAGGACTAGCACATGGCAATATAGCATTTTGACTAGAATTAGTGCTAGTATCCACATGAGGCTCACTAGGTGTTACCTTAGAAATCATGGCCTCATGAGATATCTTTAGCTCATTATGGGATACTAAAAGATCATCATGAGAGCTTGAGAGCTTTTCATGGTTTTCTTCCAATTTCCCATAATTGCTAGATAGCAACTCAAGTTGAGCCCGAAGCTCAACATTCTCCTTCAATATGGATGCTTCACAAGAGATAGAGTTAGTAGCACAAGCATCATCATTAGCAACAAGAGGAGAAGACACCTTGGCAAGCTCTTTTGAATAAGAAGCTTTAAGTTGAGCATGAGACTCAGTGAGTTTGATGAGCTCATCCTTAATGACCCTTGAGCCATTTTCGAGGTGCTCAAAGTCCTCAAGGAGTTTAGCATGCGCAACTTCAAGCTCCTCATTTTTAGTTTCAAAATCATTTGCCACCTCAAGAGCTCTATCACGAGATTCCCTCACTCTAGATAATTCTAGAGTAAAAGTCTCCTCAAGAGATTCCTTGGTGGTTTGTTCAAGTTCAAGAGCTTGAGAGAGGTCCGCGATCTCATTAGTGTAATCACGCTCATGACCTTCCATTTGATCAATGGTGACCTCATGCTCCTCAAGACGAGATTCCAACTCATCAATATATTTCTTGCCCTCAATAGCAATAGACATGATTTCCATGAAGTTGGAACGAGCAATTTTTTATTCTTAAGAAGAGCTTTAAAAATCATTTCCCCCTTAATTTTTAAGGAGGCAACATCATCATTCTCTTCATCATAATCAACATCATCATCACTCTTGCCATCATCAATATCATCACAAGATATATTGGGATTCAAAGTGGGAGATACCTTTGAAGCCTTGGCCATAAGGCAAAATGCAATAGATGATGATGTAGGATCCGTTGAAGGACCATTCAAGACCACATCTTGTTCCATGGGGTGTTGGGTTTCCTCTACATTGTTAGCACAACAATTCGAGGAAATATATGCATTTTTATCATGGCAACAAGACATAGTAAACATATCATCATGAGATTTAGTCAAGCAATTTCTACATGATATGAAAGGACTATCAACACAAGCATATGAAGCATTTCGAGTGCTCGAAGTGTTAAAGCCCAAAGAAGGAGCATTGCAATAAGATAGTGATGAAGGATCATCCACAATAAGCATACTATCGTCATTGCAATGATCAACACTACTCACCATATCATTACCTTGTGGCAAACCACATGTAGGTGAAGTAGAAGAAGTTGAGAAGACTATACAACCGGAGGTGGAGGGAGAACAATCATCCCCACAAATCTTGGACACACCATATTTTTCTTGAAGCTTCGTCCACAACTCATGAGCATCCCGGAACAGCATGAGTTGAAATATAACTACATTGCTCAAAGCATCGAAAAGCACATTAGAAGCTTGAGCATTGAGATAAGAGTTTTTCTCATCCTCTAAAGATAATCTTTGGGGATCCTTTGGAGGAGAAAAACCCATATCTACAATTCGCTCTAAATTTGGGTCCATGACCCTAAAGAGATTAAGCATGCGAATTACCCAAACATCAAAATTTGTGCCATCGAAACTAAGAGTGTCAGAGAATCCTAATCCCCTAGTCGACATCTTTACTCTCTAGGCGGTAAAGCCTAATAAAGAGAGATGAGGCTCTGATACCAATTGAAAGATCGTGGATGTCGCCTAGAGGGGGGGGGGTGAATAGGCATTTTAAAATGATTACGATTTAGGCTTGAACAAATGCGGAATAAACCTAGCGGTTAATTTGTCAAGCACAAAACCTAAAGCAACTAGGCTCACCTATGTGCACCAACAACTTATGCTAAGCAAGATAAGCAACTATGTGATAGCAAGATATATGACAAGAAACAATATGGCTATCACAAAGTAAAGTGCATAAGTAAAGAGCTCAGGTAAGAGATAACCGAGGCACGCGGAGACGACGATGTATCCCGAAGTTCACACCCTTGCGGATGCTAATCTCTGTTTGGAGCGGTGTGGAGGCACAATGCTCCCCAAGAAGCCACTAGGGCCATCGTAATCTCCTCACGCCCTCGCACAATGCAAGATGCCGTGATTCCACTAAGGTACCCTTGAGGGCGGTCACCGAACCCGTACAAATGGCAACCCTTGGGGGCGGTCACCGAACCCGTACACTTTGGCAACCCTTGGGGCGGTCATCGGTACCCGTCAAATTGCTCGGGGCAATCTCCACAACCTAATTGGAGACCCCGACGCTTGCCCGGAGCTTTACACCACAATGATTGAGCTCCGAACAACACCAACCGTCTAGGGCGCCAAGGCACCCAAGAGGAACAAGCTCTAGGGTGCCCAAACACCCAAGAGTAATAAGCTTCTCAAACTTCACTTCCACGTATCACCGTGGAGAACTCAAACCGATGCACCAAATGCAATGGCAAGGGCACACGGAGTGCCCAAGTCCTTCTCTCTCAAATCCCACCGGAGCAACTAATGCTAGGGAGGAAAATGAGAGGAAGAACAAGAAGGAGAACACCAAGAACTCCAAGATCTAGATCCAAGGGGTTCCCCTCACATAGAGGAGAAAGTGATTGGTGGAAATGTGGATCTAGATCTCCTCTCTCTTTTCCCTCAAAAACTAGTAAGAATCCATGGAGGGATTGAGAGTTAGCAAGCTCAAAGAAGGTCAACAATGGGGGCAAAAACGAGCTCAAGAGATAGGGAACCATTGGGGAAGAAGACCCCCTTAAATAGGTCCCCACGAATCTGCCCGTTATGTACAGAACAACATAGGAGCGGTACAACCTCTATGAGCACCGGTACAACCGGTAACAGGCAATAAGCGGTACAACCGGCCCACAACCGCCCAACAACCGCACCACAACAGAGACCAGTCCGGTGGTAGAGCGGTACATGACCGGTACAACCTCTGGACTAATTTTGGAGTGGTACAACCGCTCCAAACACCGGTTGTACCGGTCAAGCGGTACAACCTCTCCATGGGGCGATACAACCTCTCTGTGTAAAATAGGCAAAATCAAAACAGCCACAACTTTCGCATATGAGCTCCGAATTCAATGAAACCAAGTTTGTTGGAAAGCTAATGACAAGGGCTAACACAATCTTGAGAGAAATATCAATAAGAAGCAAATGAGAAAAGGACCATAATAAAATGGTGAGAACCCTTCCTCGGATAAGACTGATAAAACCTTCAACACCGAAAACATCATAGAAGATGCATGCAAACTCCGTTTTCGATGAACTCAAGCTTGTCATCAAGATGACCATAAGCTCTAAGACTCACAAATGGAACCAAACAAGAACCAAGAAACATGATGCAAGGATGCAATGGTTTGAGCTCTTGACTAATGATACGATCAAGCTACTCCCTAGAGAGCCCCCTTGATAGTACGGCAATCGATCCTACAACCCGTTCTCCCAACTACCACTATGAGACCGGTAAAATAGAAAACCTATCAAGGGCAAACCTTTGCCTTGCACATAGTCCATTTGAGCTAGATGATGACGATCTTGACTTCCTCAAGTTGGACCACCTTTCTTGATTGTGTTGGCTCGATGAAGACTAGTTGATTGCTCCCCCATACTCCACTATGGGTGAGCCACTCTTTGGCACATCTTCAAAATTCCATTGACACCACAATGGACGGCAAGCTTCAAGCTTGATTGCTCCCCCATACTCCATTATGGGCGAGCCACTCTTCGAGTTGCTCCACTTGAACTTGCACACTGCAAACTTGATGATGATCACCACTTGATGTCATCCTCCATGGGTTGTATGAGATCTTCCTCTTGACGCAAGACCATGGAAACATACCTAACCCCACAAAGAACTCTCACGTAGACCATGGGTTAGTACACAAAGCGTAATGGACAATGCTTACCATACCATGGGATCACTTGATCCCTCTCGGTACTTCTTCTATGCTTTGTGAGTTGATCAACTTGATTCACTCTCGACTTAGTCTTGATCAACATTGAATCTTTCCAACTCTCTTCATTTGGATGATGTCTTGAAGGTAAACATGAATGATCACACAATCTTCTTCTTCAAGACATGCTTGCAATAAGCTCAACTCACACATGACCAATCTTTGGATAATTCCTTGAAAAGCACTTTGGCCATCTCAACTCACACATGACCAATCTTTGGATAATTCCTTGAAAAGCACTTTGGCCATCTCAACTCACACATGGCCAATCTTTGGATAATTACTTGAAAAGCACTTTGGCCATCTCATAAACTCCTTGAAACCAACACATGGACTTCAAGACAATCCTATGGACAAATGCTTCAAATATAACTCAAGGCAACCGTTAGTTCATAGAGATTGTCATCAATTACCAAAACCACGCATGGGGGCACCGCATGTCCTTTCAGTCTTCAATCATGTATCTTCATAGTCCAACAGTCCGGCCAAAGGATATAGTCCGGCTGTCCGGAGAGCCCCTAATCCAGGACTCCCTCAGTAGCCCCCGAACCAGGCTTCAATGACGATGAGTCCAGCGCGCAGTGTTGTCTTCGATATTGCAAGGCGGGTTCCTCTCCAATTTTCAAGTGTTTGTAAGTAGTGTCCGGCCCCATAAATGTTGATCCTCTTGGCTTCTGTGCCCAATAAGGGCTATCTCTCATGCGTCGAACGAATACGAGGCGCCAGGGCATTTTTACATTTGCCCCTAGCTAGATAAATAAATTGTCTATTAAAGGGTTGGGGATTCTTAGATCCGATCCACACCATATTCCCCTCAGCGAGAATTCATCAGAGCGCATTTCGGAAAGATCCATTCCAGCATGGCCGACTTCCGCAGCTCCTCCTCCCACCCCCGTAGCCCTAAGCTCGGTGATTGGGAGAGGTGTTTAGTCCCACACAGTCGATTGGTCTAACTGCAGACCAAGGGATTTCTCCCTCCGGTGTATATGGTGCATGTTCGAGCCGGGCTTGCCACCTACAATGGTGGGGAGCAAGCGGAGAGCTTTCCCTATCCCTCCATGGGGGAACGGGTCTGCCTTGTTCCTTACTTACTAAGGGGACTCGGATTTCCAATTCATCCGTTCCTCCGCGGGCTCCTGGAGTTCTACGGCCTCCAATTACACAATTTCACCCTTGCCTCCATTCTACATATCGCCGGCTATGTTGCTCTCTGCGAGTTGTTCCTGGGCTGCGAGGCTCACTTCGAGCTATGGAAAAGGCTATTTTGCCTCGTCCCTCGCACATAGAGGGAATCACTTTATCAAGTGGGCGGAGCCGAAATATGGCGCATCGCCGATACCGGATACCTGTCTAGTACCCCGAAGAAGCCGTCCGAAGACTGGCCTTCAGAATGGTTTTATATGGAGGACGTTCCCCTTCCGGACCCTATTCGGCGGGGTCTTCCTGAGTTCAACAATGCTCCTCTGAAGAAGCGCCGAAGTTGGCGCCCACGCAGCCCCCAGGCGGAAGACAACAGAGAAGTCTTCTATCTGATGAACCGGATCAAAGCACTGGCTCAATCAGGATTGACAATAATCGAAGTTATGTCGATTTGCATAATTCGGGGAGTGCAACCACTTCAATACCGTGGGAACCCCTTGTGGTGTTCCAACGGGGCGGATGACGCCACCCGCTACGGGCGTAAGGGCCCAGGCGATGCTGCCGCTTTAGCCAAAATTCTGTCTGAATTGTTCAAGGGAGAGGAGGAGGAGTTCACCCGCATCAAGCCACGGGATGGATTCTCCATGTACAATCCTCCAAGCTGGGTAAGCTATATCCCCTTACTTCCATTTTCCCACATTCTTTGTCGTAAGTATTCACCTTGCCAGTTTGCGGCAGGAACTGCGAAAAGCCATAAAGGAGGTCAGCAGCCCCTCTCCACAACCGGAGGACCCTGACCGGGCCCTCGACTCCGGACTTGAAGAAGATCCGGTTATCTCCGTGGAGCTGATAGACCGACAGTTCTATCAGTTAAGCTGCGATGATGCCATGGTGGCCATTACGGCCGACTATCCCGGACTGCTCCCTGCATCCCATGTAAGAAAAACCAAAAAATCCTTACTCCAAAAACTAGGATCCCTTTTAAACACTTCGCCTACCATATACACATGGCATTTTTTTTACAGGGAAGGCATTCGGGACGCCCTGCCGAACCCGCAACAACTCGCCACAAGAGGCGCCGAGGCCGGGTAGGCCAAAAAGGAAGGCAGTCAGGACGGAGATGCCGGCGCAAAGGTATAAAAACCCCGCTCCATGGTTGTCGTCTTTCTCAAAATGTAATGACACCATGTTTCTTTAATAGAAAAAATGCTCGCTGGAATATGTCTGGCGATGTTGCCGATCACACTTCCACCAGTCGGGCCAGGACCGGACATAGAGGCGGAAGCCGATATGGGGCAGGCGCCGGATAATCCCCCTATAGAGGATGCAGATAGATTATCTGCTACTAACTCAGAAGTGGAAAGCGCCATGAATCATAGGCGCTGCCAGGCCATACTCCGCGACGCTTGTTTCTCACGAGAGGCATTTGATGCCTTTAATTCCGGAGAGGCGTACCTCCGTACTGCTCAAGATGGTCTAGCCAGAGCCACGGATCAGTATGTAAAGGATGTACGGGTAAGTAAATCTGGCGATTTATATGTATCAGTAGCCCCTGAGACTTGAAACAGTTAGTAGAACTGATTTAAGGATCATCTTTAATGTGCAGATTCTTACAGAGAAGAATATTAGGCTGTCCCAGGAGCTGGAGGAATGCAAGACCCAACTGCGGGCCGCTGTTGCCGCATTGCAGGAACAGAAAAAGCCTCCCGCTGGTAACATTTACTTTAAAGAATGATGGTTACCATATAGTGTGCAGCGTGGGTGCAGATCTAACAATAGATTTTGCAGATGAATCCGGAGAAAATCCGGGGGACCAGCATGTCGTGCGACAGCTAGAGGCTGGCAAACGCATGCTGACTAAGGTTAGGCGGGAGAAAAACAATCTCCAAGATGCCAATGTCAAGCTGAGCGTGGAACTAAAAGACGTTCGAGCCCAGCTTGCAGACTCCGAGAAGGAGAATAAGCGGCTTCAACGCGGCATTTTCAGTAAGTGCTTGAACGAATCCTTTTAAAGGAGTTAGGCGAAGAAGCCGACTAACAACATTATGTCTGTAGGTATGCTGACGGGTCGTCCCGCGGAGGAGATGCCCGGGTCTGCGGGTGATCTTCTGTCCGAGCTGTCACATCTGCACAAACAAGTTCGGCAGGTGATGCAGGGTGTTGCCCAGGCCTTGTGGCCGTCCGTCTCCCTGCCAGAGGGCGTTGTAGAGCTTGTGGAGAAGCTCAAGGGAGCACGGCGGTGCTTCCGATTATGGAAGATATCAGCCTGCCGACAGGGTGCCAGAGAAGCCTGGGCCATGGTGAAGACGTGGTATATCAAGGCAGACCCAAATCACATGGCCGAGGTCGGACCTGTGGGGCCCGACGGAAAAGAGATCCCCGTTAGCTTAGTTTATGGGCAAGTAGAATTAGCCTCAAAGTATTCCCAACAGGATTGCAAGCTAGACCGTCTGTTGGATGGTATAGAAGAGGAATTTAGTCAGTCTGCATGACTATGTAATTAAAGTGTCATGTATAATGCCTTCTAGCCGGGTTGTAGATCATTTGTCGTTGCGGACCTTTTCGCTTCAACCTCCGGGCCCAATAGTCCGGAGTGTATCCGAATACCAGCTCAGTTATATAAGAACCGGGGTATGCGTGGAGACTAGGCGTAGGGGTCATTAGTGCTTTATCAGACAAGTGCCCAACTAGTTATGTTATATTACATGGGTAGTAAGAAACATCTTCCAGGGAGAATAGTTCCGTTAAGGGTTCCTTTCCCTGGGTAAGCATGCCCTAAAGTGCATGTCCGGACTACGATAGGAAATGCAGGAAAAACATCTGGGGGCAGATATGGACAATAAATAACAATCATATTTTGTTCACCGACCGAATATTCCCTTAAGAACGCTAGCTTTCGGCTTCACCCAGTCTGAGGTACACATCCGGCTGACCCGGCAGTAAGAATCGCAGAGGTGCTCCCCTTATGCCCTAGCCGAATTAACGGAAACGTAGGGCATAAATACAAGAGCCAGGCAATCCAGCTTGGCCAAAACTTAAGTCATATCAATGCATATAATGGTGAAAAAAGGTACATGCGTAAGTATAACACATGTGTGGGGCATGAGGCCCAGATAAATAATTTAATCTTCTGTGAAAGAAGCCCCCAGGTATGAAGAGTGCGGCTAGCGCATCTGTAATGTGCAAGCGAGGCACAAGGTGACCCTTGAAGGCCTAGAGAAATAATAAAAGAAAGAAAGAAAGAGAAACAAGACAGATAATGTATATGCAAAAAATGGACAAACAGAGGGGACTAACATAGAGTCCGGTGCTAGGCGTAGAATCTCCGGAGCCTGGCCGCGTTCCATGGGTTCAGCTCGAGTCGACTAGTCGATGCATCCCGCAGTCGGTACGCTCCACCGGTCAGAACTTCGTCAATAATGAAGGGACCTTCCCATTTGGGCTCGAGCTTGTTCTTTTTCCTATCCGGCAGGCGTAGAACTAGTTCGCCAATGTTATAAGTTTTGGCCCGTACTTCTCTGCTTTGGTATCTGCGAGCCTGTTGCTGATAAAATGCGGAATGAGCTTTGGCTACGTCGCGCTCCTCCTCCAGGGTGTCCAGACTTTCCTGCCGATCAAGCTTGGCTTCTCTTTCTTCGTACATGCGCACTCGAGGTGAGTCATGAATTATGTCACAGTGCAAGACTGCCTCTGCGTCGTACACCATAAAGAAGGGTGTATATCCCGTACTACGGTTCGGCGTGGTCCGCAGCCCCAGAGTACAGAGTCGAGCTCCTCTACCTAGTGTGTGTTAGACTCCGTTAGGGAGCGCACTAATCTGGGTTTAATGCCGCTCATTATAAGACCGTTTGCTCGCTCGACTTGACCGTTGGTTTGTGGGTGATAGACTGAAGCATAATCGAGCTTGATGCCCATTTTGCTGCACCAGAGTTTTACCTTGTCGGCCGTGAAGTTCGTGCCATTATCAGTGATGATGCTGTGGGGGATGCCATAACGGTGTACAACCCCGGATATGAAGTCTATCACCGGTCCGGATTCGGCTATTTTAACAGGTTTGGCCTCTATTCATTTGGTGAATTTATCCACCATGACCAATAAGTATTTTTTCTTGTGGGTTCCCCTTTAAGGGGTCCAACCATGTCAAGCCCCTAGACCGCAAAGGGCCATGTAATGGGGATTGTTTGGAGGGCGGTGGGTGGCATGTGGCTTTGATGTGAAGAGCTGGCAACCGGTGCAGCGTTGGACCAAGTCTTGTGCATCTGCCCGGGCCGTTGGCCAATAGAATCCTGTACGGAAGGCCTTGCTTACAAGAGCCCGGGCTCCGGCGTGATGACCGCCGAGTCCGGCGTGAATTTCTGCCAAAAGAGTCTGCCCTTCCTCCTCGGAGATGCACCTTTGAAGAACTCCGATAGTGCTTTTTTTGTACAATTCTCCCTCATGGACCCTGTAGGCCTTGGGTGGGTGGGTGGAATTGAATCCGAACCCTTACCTGATCTGGGATCCAGGGGCCGAGGAATTTCCTAATTTTGGAAGTTCTGGTTCCGGGGTGTTACCCGATAATCCTGGCCCGCTGCCTGACTCTAAGTTCAGGGATTGGATGTTGTCCTCCCGCGAACAGGCGTCTGGCTCGGAGAGCTCGGGAATCCGGACATAGTTGGTCCTCAAGATAGAGGAAAGGTCGCCGCATTGTTCCTCCACCAGTGCAATATGATGGGTGACCGGTGGAGAGTTAATCTCCCTTTGATCGGGTTTAAGCCCAATCCGATCATAGTCCGTAGCGACTCCCAAGGCGGCGATGCGATCCAAGAGCTCGTTTAAGGAGGCGAGCTCCATTGGATCCATCTGTTCGGCGAGTGCCAATTCGACGTGGAGGCTGTTTTCTATGACCCGAGAAGTCATCGTCGGCGCGGCAGCCGAACAGGCGGTCATGATGAAACTGCCTAGCCGGAGAGTTTGGCCGACAGCCAAAGCTCCTCCAACAGTAGTACCGCCTTTAAAGACAAGACGAGACATCCTTCCTTCTGGCGATGACACAGAGGAACTCTCAATGAAAGCACCAATGTCGGTGTCAAAACCAGCGGATCTCGGGTAGGGGGTCCCGAACTGTGCGTCCAAGGCGGATGGTAACAGGAGGCAGGGAACATGATGTTTTACACAGGTTCGGGCCCTCTTGATGGAGGTAAAACCCTACGTCCTGCTTGATTAATATTGATGATATGGGTAGTACAAGAGTAGATCTACCACGAGATCAGAGAGGCTAAACCCTAGAAGCTAGCCTATGGTATGATTGTATGTTGTCCTACGGACTAAAACCCTCTGGTTTATATAGATACTGGAGGGGGCTAGGGTTACACAAGGTCGGTTACAAAGGAGGATATATACATATCCGCATTGCCTAGCTTGCCTTCCACGCCAAGTAGAGTCCCATCCGGACACGAGACGAAGTCTTCAATCTTGTATCTTCATAGTCCAACAGTCCGGCCAAAGGATATAGTCCGGTTGTTCGGAGACCCCCTAATCCAGGACTCCCTCAGTCGCCCCCTCCCTAGTCCAATTCAAACTTGCCATGGGGGGGGCACGCGGCCACCCCTTGTGGCCCTTCCCTCCTTTCCACTAAAGCCCATTAAGGCCCAATACTTCCCCGGGGGGTTCCGATAGCCTCCCGGTACTCAGAAAATTACCCGAATCACTTCAGAAAAATTCCGGTGTCCGAATATAACCTTCCAATATATCGATATTTACCTCTCGACCATTTCGAGACTCCTCGTCATGTCCGCGATCTCATCCGGGACTCCGAACAAACTTCGGTCATCAAATCACATAACTCATAATACAAATCATCATCGAACGTTAAGCGTGCGGACCCTACGGGTTCAAGAACTATGTAGACATGACCGAGACACATCTCCCGTCAATAACAAATAGCGAAACCTAGATGCTCATATTGGCTCCTACATATTCTACGAAGATCTTCTATCGGTCAAACCACATAACAACATACGTTATTCCCTTTGCCATCGGTATGTTACTTGCCCGAGATTCGATCATCGGTATCCTCATACCTAGTTCAGTCTCATTACCGACAAGTCTGTTTACTCGGTCCGTAATGTATCATCCCACAACTAACTCATTAGTCACATTGCTTGCAAGGCTTATAGTGATGTGCATTACCGAGAGGGCCCAGAGATACCTCTCCGATACTCGGACTGACAAATCCTAATCTCGATCTATGCCAACTCAACAAACACCATCGGAGACACCTGCATAGCATCTTTATAATCACCCAGTTATGTTGTGACGTTTGATAGCACACAAGGTGTTCCTCCGGTATTCGGGAGTTGCACAATCTCATAGTCAGAGTAACATGTATAAGTCATGAAGAAAGCAATAGCAATAAAACTAAACGATCACAACGCTAAGCTAATGGATGGGTCTTGTCCATCACATCATTCTCTAATGATGTGGTCCCGTTTATCAAATGACAACACATGTCTATGATCAGGAAACTTAACCATCTTTGATTAACGAGCTTGCATACTTTATTAGCACCTTATGGATTGACAAAACCTTCTGGTTGCATCATATACAACTCTTCTTTAAGATATCCATTAAGGAATGCAGTTTTGACATCCATTTGCCAAATTTCATAATCATAAAATGCGGCAATTGCTAACATGATTCGGACAGACTTAAGCATCGCTACGGGTGAGAAGGTCTCATCGTAGTCAACTTCTTGAACTTGTCGAAAACCTTTCGCAACAAGTCGAGCTTTTGTAGACAGTAACATTACCGTCAGCGTCAGTCTTCTTCTTAAAGATCCATTTATTCTCTATTGCTTGCTGATCATCGGGCAAGTCAACCAAAGTCCAAACTTTGTTCTCATACATGGATCCCATCTTAGATTTCATGGCCTCAAGCCATTTTGCGGAATCTGGGCTCATCATCGCTTCCTCATAGTTCATAGGTTCATCATGGTCAAGTAACATGACCTCCAGAACAGGATTACCGTTCCACTCTAGTGCGGATCGTACTCTGGTTGACCTACGAGGTTCGGTAGTAACTTGATCTGAAGTTTCATGATCATCATCATTAACTTTCTCACTGATTCGTGTAGGAATCATTGGAACTGATTTCTATGATGAACTACTTTCCAATTCGGGAGAAGGTACAATTACCTCATAAAGTTCTACTTTCCTCCCACTCACTTCTTTCGAGAGAAACTCTTTCTCCAAAAAGGATCCATTCTTAGTAACGAATATCTTGCCTTCGGATTTGTGATAGAAGGTGTACCCAACAATCTCCTTTGGGTATCCTATGAAGACACATTTCTCCGATTTGGGTTCGAGCTTATCAGGTTGAAGCTTTTTCACATAAGCATCACAACCCCAAACTTTATGAAACAACAACTTAGGTTTATTGCCAAACAGCAGTTCATATGGTGTCGTCTCAACGGATTTAGATGGTGCCCTATTTAACGTGAATGCAGCCGTCTCTAAGCATAACCCCAAAACGATAGTGGTAAATCAGTAAGAGACATCATAGATCGCACCATATCTAATAAAGTATGGTTACAACGTTCGGACACACCATTACACTGTGGTGTTCCAGGTGGCGTGAGTTGCGAAACTATTCCACATTGTTTCATATGAAGACTAAACTCATAACTCAAATATTCACCTCCACGATCAGATCGTAGATATTTTATTTTCTTGTTACGATGATTTTCCGCTTCGCATCAAACAAGATCCAGATATAATGTTCATGCTCAACGCTGGCACCAAATAACAATTATTTAGGTCTAAAACTAATCCCGGCGGTAGATGTAGAGGTAGCGTGCCGACGGAGAGCACATCGACTTTGGAACCATTTCCCACGCGCATCGTCACCTCGTCCTTAGCCAATCTTCATTTAATTCGTAGCCCCTGTTTCGAGTTGCAAATATTAGCAACAGAACCAGTATCAAATACCCAGGTACTACTATGAGCATTAGTAAGGTACACATCAATAACTTGTATATCAAATATACCTTTCACTTTGCCATCCTTTTTATCCGCCAAATACTTGGGGCAGTTCCGCTTCCAGTGACCAGTCCCTTTGCAGTAGAAGCACTCAGTCTCAGGCTTAGGTACAGACTTGGGCTTCTTCCCTTGAGCAGCAACTGGCTTGTTGTTCTTCTTGAAGTCCCCCTTCTTCCCTTTGCCCTTTTTCTTGAAACTAGTGGTCTTGTTAACCATCAACACTTGATGCTCCTTCTCTATTTCTACCTCCCCAGCCTTTAGCATTGCGAAGAGCTCAGGAATTGTCTTTTCCATCCCTTGCATATTATAGTTCATCATGAAGCCTTTATAACTTGGTGGCAGTGATTGAAGAACTCTGTCAATGACATTATCATCAGGAAGATTAACTCCCAGCTGAGTCAAGTGGTTGTGGTACCCAGACATTCTGAGTATGTGTTCACTGACAGAAATATTCTCCTCCATTTTGCAGCTATAGAACTTGTTGGAGACTTCACATCTCTCAACTCGGGCATTTGCTTGAAATATTAACTTCAACTGAAATATCTCATATGCTCCATGATGTCCAAAACGTCTTTGAAGTCTCGATTCTAAGCCGTAAAGCATGGCACACTAAACTATCGAGTAGTCATCAGCTTTGCTCTACCAGACGTTCATAATGTCCGGAGTTGCTCCTGCAGCGGGTCTTGCACCTAGCGATGCTTCCAGGACGTAATTCTTCTATGCAGCAATGAGGATAATCCTCAAGTTATGGACCCAATCCGTGTAGTTGCTACCATCATCGTTCAAATTAGCTTTCTCTAGGAACGCATTAAAATTCATAGGAATGGTAGCACGGGCATTGATCTACAACAACATAGACATGCAAATACTATCAGGTACTCCCTCCATCCGAAAATACTTGTCATCAAAATGGACAAAAAGGGGTGTATCTAGAACTAAAATACATCTAGATACATCCCCTTTTATTCATTTTGATGACAAGTATTTCCGGACGGAGGGAGTACTAAGTTCATGATATATTAAAGTTCAATTAATCATATTACTTAAGAACTCCCACTTAGATAGAAATTCCTCTAGTCATCTAAATGATCACGTGATCCATATCAACTAAACCATGTCTGATCATCACATGTGATGGTGTAGTTTTCAATGGTGAACATCACTTGATCATATCTACTATATGATTCACATTCGACCTTTCGGTCTCAGTGTTTCGAGGCCATATTTGCATATGCTAGGCTCGTCAAGTTTAACCCGAGTATTCTGCATGTGCAAAACTGGCTTGCACCCGTTGTATGTGAACGTAGAGCTTATCACACCCGATCATCACGTGGTGTCTCGGCACGACGAACTGTAGCGACGGTGCATACTTAGGGAGAACACTTGTACCTTGGAATTTATTGACAGATCATCTTACAATGCTACCGGCATACTAAGCAAAATAAGATGCATAAAGGATAAACATCACATGCAATCAAAATATGTGACATGATATGACCATCATCATCTTGTGCCTTTGATCTCCATCTCCAAAGCACCGTCATGATCTCCATCGTCACCGGCTTGACACCTTGATCTCCATCATAGCATCATTGTCGTCTCACCAACTATTGCTTCTACGACTATCACTACCGCTTAGTGATAAAGTAAAGCAATTACATGGCGATTGCATTTCATACAATAAAGTGACAACCATAAGACATGATCATCTCATACAACAATTTACATCTCATCATGTCTTGACCATATCACATCACAACATGCCCTGCAAAAACAAGTTAGACGTCTTTTACTTTGTTGTTGTAGGTTTTACGTGGCTGCTACGGGCTTCTAGCAAGAACCGTTCCTACCTACGCATCAAAAGCACAACAAGATTTCATCAAGTGTGTTGTCTTAACCTTCAACAAGGACCGGCCGTAGTCAAACTCGATTCAACTAAAGTTGGAGAAACAGACACCCGCCAGCCACCTGTGTGCGAAGCACGTCGGTAGAACCAGTCTCATGAACACAGTCATGTAATGTCAGTTCGGGCCACTTCATCCAACAATACCACCGAATCAAAGAAAGACGTTGGTGGTAAGCAGTATGACTATTATCGCCCACAACTCTTTGCGTTCTACTCGTGCATATAACATCTACACATAGACCTGGCTTGGATGCCACTGTTGGGGAACGCAGTATTTCAAAAAAATCCTACGATCATGCAAGATCTATCTAGGAGATGCATAGCAACAAGACGGGAGAGTGTGTCCACATACCCTTGTAGACCGAAAGCGGAAGCGTTTAATGACGCGGTTGATGTAGTCGAACGTCTTGACGATCCAACCAGTCCAAGTACCGAATGTACGACACCTCCGTGTTCAGCACACGTTCAGCATGATGACATCCCTCGAACTCTAGATCGAGTTAAGGACAAGGGATCAGAGTTCCGTCAGCACGACGGCATGGAGATGGTGATGATGAAGTTACCGGCGCAGGGCTTCACCTAAGCACTACGGCGATATGACTGAGGTGTTGAACTGTGGAGGGGGGCGCCGCACACGGCTCAGAGATTGTCTGTTGTGCTTTGGGGTGCCCCCCTTCCCACATATATAAAGGAGGGGGAGGAGGAGGCCGGGGGAGTCCAAGAGGGGAGCGCGCCATAGGGGAGTCCAACTAGGATTCCCAATCCTAGTTGGAGTCCCCTTCCTTTTTCCAAGAGGGGGAGAGAGGGAAGGAGGAGGAGAGGGAGAAGGAAAGAGGGGGGCGCCGCCCCCTCCCTAGCCCAATTCGGACTTGCCATGGGGGGGCGCGCGACCACCCCTTGTGGCCCTTCTCTCCTTTCCACTAAAGCCGATTAAGGCCCAATACTCCCCCCTGGGGGGGGTCCGGTAACCTCCTAGTACTCCTAAAAATACCCGAATCTCTTCGAAACCATTCAGGTGTCCGAATATAACCTTCCAATATATCGATTTTTACCTCTTGACCATTTTGAGACTCCTCGTCATGTCCGTGATCTCATCCGGGACTCTGAACATACTTCGGTCATCAAATCCCATAACTCATAATACAAATCATCATCGAACGTTAAGCGTGCAGACCCTACGGGTTCGAAAACTGTGTAGACATGACCGAGACACATCTCCGATCAATAACAAATAGTGGAACCTGGATGCTCATATTGGCTCCTACATATTCTATGAATATATTTTATCGGTCAAACCGCATAACAACATACGTTATTCCCTTCGATATCGATATGTTACTTCCCAAGATTCGATCGTTGGTATCCTCATACTGAAGGAAATATGCCCTAGAGGCAATAATAAAGTTGTTATTTATATTTCCTTATATCATGATAAATGTTTATTATTCATGCTAGAATCGTATTAATCGAAAACTTAGTACATGTGTGAATACATAGACAAACAGAGTGTCCCTAGTATGCCTCTACTTGACTAGCTCGTTAATCAAATATGGTTAAGTTTCCTGACCATAGACATGTGTTGTCATTTAATGAACGTGATCACATCATTAGAGAATGATGTGATGGACAAGACCCATCCATTAGCTTAGCATAAATGATCATTTAGTTTTATTGTTGTTACTTTCATCATGACTTATACATGTTCCTCTGACTATGAGATTATGCAACTCCCGAATACCGGAGGAACACCTTGTGTGCTATCAAACGTCACAACGTAACTGGGTGATTATAAAGATGCTCTACAGGTGTCTCCGATGGTGTTTGTTGAGTTGGCATAGATCAAGATTAGGATTTGTCACTCCATGTATCGGAGAGGTATCTCTGGGCCCTCTCGGTAATGCACATCACTATGAGCCTTGCAAGCAAAGTGACTAATGAGTTAGTTACGGGATGATGCATTACGGAACGAGTAAAGAGACTTGCCGGTAATGAGATTGAACTAGATATGATGATACCAACGATCGAATCTAGGGCAAGTAACATACCGATGACAAAGGGAACAACGTATGTTGTTATGTAGTTTGACCAATAAAGATCTTCGTAGAATATGTAGGAGCCAATATGAGCATCCAGGTTCCGCTATTGGTTATTGCCTGGAGATGTGTCTCGGTCATGTCTACATAGTTCTCGAACCCGTAGTGCTTAGGTGAATCCCTGCGCCGGTAACTTCATCATCACCGTCGCGACGCTGTCGTGCTGACAGAACTCTCCCTCGTCCTCAACTGGATCAAGAGCTCGAGGGATGTCATCGTGTTGAACGTGTGCTGAACACGGAGGTGCCGTACGTTCAGTACTTGGATCGGTTGGATCATGAAGACGTTCGACTACATCAACCGCGCTACTAAATGATTACGCTTTCAGTCTATGAGGGTACATGGACACACTCTCCAGTCTCGTTGCTATGCATCTCCTAGATAGATCTTGCGTGATCGTAGTAAATTTTTTGAAGTACTGCGTTCCCCAACACATACTTAGTTCAATCTCGTTACTGACAAGTCTCTTTACTCGTTTCGTAATGTACCATCCGGTAACTAACTCATTAGTCACATTGCTTGCAAGGCTTATAGTGATGTGCATTATCGAGAGGGCCCAGAGATACCTCTCCAATACTCGGAGTGACAAATCCTAATCTCAATTTATGCCAACTTAACAAACACCATCAGAGACACCTGTAGAGCATCTTTATAATCACCCAGTTACGTTGTGACGTTTGATAGCACACAAGGTGTTCCTCCGGTATTCGGGAGTTGCACAATCTCATAGTCAGAGGAACATGTATAAGGCATGAAGAAAGCAATAGCAATAAAACTAAACAATCATAATGCTAAGCTAACTTATGGGTCTTGTCCATCACATCATTCTCTAATGATGTGATCCCGTTTATCAAATGACAACACATGTCTATGGTCAGGAAACTTAACCATCTTTGATTAACGAGCTGGTCAAGTAGAGGCATACTAGGTACACTCTGTTTGTCTATGTATTCACACATGTACTAAGTTTCCGGTTAATACAATTCTAGCATGAATAATAAACATTTATCATGATATAAGGAAATATAAATGACAACTTTATTATAGCATCGAGGGCATATTTCCTTCACATACATAGTTCAATCTCATTACCGGTAAGTCTCTTTACTCATTTTGTAATACATCATCCCGCAACTAACTCATTAGTCACATTGCTTGCAAGGCTTATTATGATGTGCATTACCGAGAGGGCCCAGATATACCTCTCCGATACTCGGAGTGACAAATCCTAATCTCGATCTATGCCAACCCAACAAATACCTTTGGAGATAACTATAGATCATCTTTATAATCACCCAGTTACATTGTGACATTTGATAGCACACAAGGTATTCCTCCGGTTTCTGGGAGTTGCATAATCTCATAGTCAAAGGAATGTGTATATGACATGAAGAAAGCAATAGCAATAAAACTTAATGATCATTGTGCTAAGCTAACGGATGGGTCTTGTCCATCACATCATTCTCCTAATGATGTGATCTCGTTCATCAAATGACAACACATGTCCATGGTTAGGAAACTTAATCATCTTTGATTAACGAGCTAATCTAGTAGAGGCTTACTAGGGGCACCGTGTTTTGTCTATGTATCCACACATGTATCAAGTTTCCGGTTAATACAATTCTAGCATGAATAATAAAAATTTATCATGATAGAAGGAAATATAAATAATAACTTTATTATTGTCTCTAGGGCATATTTCCTTCAGTCCCATCCGACTGCGTCCCGTCCTCATGGTCTCGGAACCTACCTGCATTGTGGGGACATACACAGGGTCGACAGTGCCACTTATCTGAACTTTAGCAAGTTGTTAGGGTCTGTCAGAATCATGATTTTTTTTTTAAATGAACGAGTGAGCTGGAAAATATGATAGCACCTTTGACCATTGAGTTTGGGTGATTCCTTGTATTTGGGGCCTTCCTCGTAGTCTCACAACGACCAGGAGGCCATAGGACCATTTACTCATTTCCTTGCATGGGCCACAACCAATGCGCTAGGCAGTATCATATGCAAGGATGACAAGTACAACTCCATCATCATGGATTCCATCACCTTCTGGTTAGGCGAAGGTTAATACAGGCATAGCAGTGTGGAATACAAACCACAGAGGGGCAGTAGCGGCGGTGCAAGGATTGATGAGGGACTTGATATGTCTCCAACGTATTTATAATTTATAAAGTATTCATGCTATATTTACATCAATGGTATATGGTTTTTGTGCACTTTTATAAAAAAATCAATGAACTAACTTATTAATCTAGTGTCTAGTGCCAACTTCTGTTTTTCGCATTTTTTTGTTTCAGAGAAAACCCATATCTAGGAATGTCCAAACACAATAAAAATTACGGAGATTTTATGTGGAATATATCTCATTTTAGGCAAGAATCAATGCAGAACGAGGCATGTGGGCTGCACAAGCCCAGGGGCGCTCCCCCTAGGGCGTGGGAGCCAGGCTTGTGGGCTAATCGTGAAGCTTCTTGAGCTCTCTTTCGGCCGCAAGGAAGATAATATTGGGGAAAATTTATGTTAATATCTCATCCCGATTGGAGTTACGGAACTCTGACTATAAAAGAAACAGTGTCCGGGCAGAAACCATACCGCGAATCAAAGAAGAAAATAGAGAGAGATCAAATCTCGGAGGGGCACCCTGAGGAGCCATGGCGGCCAAGAACCAGAGAGGGAACCCTTCTCCCATCTAGGGGGGACCAATCAAGAAGAAGAAGGAGGGGGCTCTCTCCCCACTCCCCCGGTGGCAGTGGAGCGCCGTCAGGGGACCCATCGTGACAGCGATTTGCTCCAACAACTTTGTTGCCGTCATCACCAACTTCCTCCCCATCCATGTAGCAGTGTAACCTCTCTCACCCTGCTATAATCTATACTTGAACATGGTGTTCTATGTTATATATTATTATCCAATGATGTGTTGCACCTCTATTATGTTTGAGTAGTTTCTTTTTGTCCTGTGGGCTAATTGTGGTATGATATGAGTTCTGTGTTATTATGGTGCTGTCATATGGTGCCCGCCGTGTCGCGCAAGCGTGTGGGATCCCTGTTGAAGGGTGTTGCAGTATGTTAATGATTTGCTTATAATGGGTTGCAGGAGTGACTAGAAGCCTAAACCCGAGTTTGTGAGTTGTTGCATATGGGATTAAAGGGGACTTTTGACTTAAAGCTATGGTTGAATTTACTTTAATGAGTCTTTAGTAGTTGCGGATGCTTGCTAGAGTTTCAATCATAAGAACATGTGATCTAAGTATGAAAAGTATGTTATTTAAGCCTCTCCCTCATAATTATTGTAAGTATCACTATCGTGTCATATTCAATTGCCTAGGGACAATCCTTTTTTCATTGTTCTCCAAAACCTTATTCTTTGTTGTTCTTTCATCAAAACAACAACTAACTGTTTATCCTTGCCACAGAGGGACACACCGACACACATGGGACGGACTGGCGTATCAATGTCATATCCTCGTCAAGCATCGATTGTGCAAACGTCAGCAATGGCGGCACCCGCGGTGGTGCGAGGTGCTTGAAGGATCAATGGCGACAACAATAGTGGTGCGAGGTGCTTGCAACATGAGTTGGGACAATGGTCTGCAGTTTGCGATGACTGCAACATCACCTTGTGGCAGCGGCAGGGGTGGCGCGGGGGTGATACGTCTCCAATGTATCTACTTTTCCTAACACTTTTCCTCTTATTTTGGACTCTAATTTGCATGATTTGAATGAAACTAACCCCAGACTGACGTTGTTTTCAGCAGAACTACCATGGTGTTGTTTTTGTGCAAAAATAAAAGTTCTCGGAATGGAACAAAACTTTGCGAGGAATTTTTATATAATATATAAGAATTTCTGGAGCCAAGACCTACCGGAGAGGGGTCCCTGGGTGGGCACAACCCACTAGGACGCGCCCCTCTCCTGGCGCACCCAGGTGGGTTGTCCCCACCTGGTGGCCCCGCAGACCCTGAAACCAATGCTATAAAATCTTATTTTTGGAGAAAAAATTAGGGAGAAAGAATTATTCGCGATCCACGAGACGGAACAGCCGCCAAGCCTTGTTCTTCCTCGGGTGGGCAGATCTGGAGTCCGTTTGGGGCTTCGGGGAGGGGGATCTTCGTTATTCGTCATCACCAACCCTTTTCCATTGCCAATTCCATGATGCTCCCCACCGGGAGTGAGTAATTCCTTCGTAGGCTCGCTGGTCGGTGAGGAGTTGGATGAGATTCATCATGTAATCGAGTTAGTTTTGTTAGGGCTTGATCCCTAGTATCCACTATGTTCTTAGATTGCTGTTGCTATGACTTTGCCATGCTTAATGCTTGTCACTTTGGGCCCGGGTGCCATGATTTCAGATCTGAACCGTTTATGTTATCATCATTATATCCATGTTCTAGATCCGATCTTGCAACTTATAGTCACCTACTACGTGTTATGATCCGGTAACCCCGGAGTGACAATAACCGGGACTTCTTCCGGTGATTACCGTAGTTTGAGGAGTTCATGTATTCACTATATGTTAATGCTTTGTTCCAGTTCTCTATTAAAAGGAGGCCTTAATATCCCTTAGTTTCCAATATGGACCCTGCTGCCACGGGAGGGTAAAACAAAAGATGTCATGCAAGTTCTTTTAATAAAGCACGTATGACTATTTACGGAATACATACCTACATTATATCGATGAACTGGAGCTAGTTGATATGTCTCCAACGTATCTATAATTTTTGATTGTTCCACGATATTACATTATCTGATTTGGATGTTTAATGGGCTTTAATATGCTCTTTTATATTATTTTTGGGACTAACCTATTAACCGGAGGCCCGGTGCCAGTTTCTGTTTTTTTGTCTATTTTAGAGTTTCACAGAAAAGGAATACCAAACGGAATTCAAATGGAATGAAACCTTCGCGATGATCTTTCTTGGACCGAAAGCAATCCAGAAGACTTGGAGTAGAAGTCTGGAACTCCGCGAGACGACCACGAGGCAGGAGGGCGCGCCCAGGGGGTAGGTGTCAGTGTCAAAACCGGCGGATCTCGGGTAGGGGGTCCCGAACTGTGCGTCTAAGGTCGATGGTAACAGGATACATGGGACACGATGTTTACCCAGGTTCGGGCCCTCTCTACAGAGGTAATACCCTACGTCCTGCTTGATTGATCTTGATGAATATGAGTATTACAAGAGTTGATCTACCACGAGATCGTAATGACTAAACCCTAAAAGTCTAGTCTGGCTATGATTATGAGGATTCAACCTATCTACGGACCTAGCCCTTCGGTTTATATAGACACGGGAGGGATCTAGGGTTACACAAGGTTGGTTACAAAGAAAGGAATCTACATAGTTGGACGCCAAGCTTGCCTTCCACGCCAAGGGAAGTCCCATCCGGACACGGGTGTAGTCTACGGTCTTCGTATCTTCACAGCCCATCAGTCGGCCCATGGCTAACAGGCCGGACGCCCGAGGACCCCTTAGTCCAGGACTCCCTCAGTAGCCCCCGAACCACTCTTCAATGACGAGGTGTTCGGCACATAGATTATCCTCGGCATTGCAAGGCGGGTTCCTCCACCGATGACTTCCGAGTAGTGTGTTTGGCCTTCCATTTAATGTTGTACCCCTCGACTTCTGTGCATCAACAACTTCAGTTTCCACGTGTCGAGCGAATGCGAGAGGTCAGGGTATTTTTTGCATATACCACCCCGACCGTACCACAAAGGTGCCTATTTAAAGAGAATAGATCTCAGATCCATTCCACACCCTGCGAAAAATCCTCAGAGCTTGCTAAGAAAAAACCACCCCAACATGGCTAGCGCTCCCAGCTCTTCCTCTCATCCCCAAGGCTCCAAAAAGGGTGATTGGGAGAGATGTTCCGTATCCCACAGTCAGCTGGCGAAGTTGCAAACACAGGGCTTTCTTCCCCCCGTGGACTTGGTCCTCGTACGAGCAGGGATGACATCCTTCAAGGGCGGGGCTCAAACAGAGAACTTCCCCAATCCGTCCAGGGGAGAACGAGTATGCTTTGTCCCCTTCTTATTAAGAGGTGTCGGATTTTCGATCCATCCTTTCCTCCGAGGTCTGTTGGAGTATTACGGCCTCCAACTGCACAGTCTCACTCCCGCCTCTATCCTTCATATTGCGGGTTACGTCGCTCTATGTGAGCTATTCTTGGGCTGCGAGGCCCATTTCGATTTATGGAGAAGACTGTTCGGCCTCGTCCCTCGTAATCAAGGTGGGTCAATTTTTGAAGTGGGAGGAGCCGAAGTGTGGTGCATTGCCGGGACCGGATACCTGTCCGGCACGCCGAAGAAAGCTTCCGAAGAGTGGCCTTCCGAATGGTTCTACATCGACGAGGTCTCTCTACCCGACCCCGTCCGTATGGGCCTCCCCGAGTTTTCAAGTGCTCCGCTAAAGAAACGCCATAGCTGGCATCCTCGGAGCCTCGAGGAAGAGGATAGTGCAGAGATCAGCCTGCTGCTGGGCAAGATTAAGACGCTTGTCCTGTCCGGATTGTCAATAGTCGAGGTAATGGCGATCTCTATAGTGCGGGGGGTCCAGCCACTCCAATACAGAGGGCTGCCCATGTGGCATTATAATGGGGAAGACGACGCCTCACGCTAAGGTCGGAAGGGCCCGAAGACCCCCGCCGCCCTGGCCAAAATACTGGTCGAGCTGTATAAAGGGGAGAAGGAGGAGTTCACCCGTCTCCAATATCGAGACGGATTTTCCATGTATAATCCTCCCAGCTGGGTAAGCTTCAGCTCCACTATTTTACTCCAGTCCCTGAATCATTCTTGACAGGCAATATCTTATCCGCTTATAATAGGAATGGTGAAAGGCTATCGAGGGGATCCATGACCCTGCTCCACAGCCGGAGAATCACAACCGGGATCTTGACCCCGGATATGAAGAGGATCCGGACATATTTGTGGAGCTCGAGGATGGAATATTCTATCAAATGAGCTATGACGGTACAGATGTACCCATCATCGCCGATTACCCCGGTCTCCTTCCTGCTTCACATGTAAGTAATCTGGAGATAACTTGTCCAAGAGAGTTTTCTCATTCCTCCTCACCCACCGCACTGTCCTATACTCAAAAGGGGAGGCATTCAGCGCGCCATGCTGCCCCGGGGGCATCTCCGAAGAGAGTGTCACCCACACCCGACAAGCTTTCGAAGAGGAAGGCAAACGAAGATACGGCCGAGCCTTCATCAAAGAGTTATGAATTTGCAAATGTGCACCTTGGTAGTCACATCCAACTGTGACCTTTCCGTTTACCTTGTATCAGGAAAAAGGTGTGCCGAACTATATCCGGGGGTCTGACTGGTCATACTTCCCACAGCCAGGATCCAGATCCTGCCGTGAAGACGGGGGCTGATGCGGGGGTGACGCCGGACTATCCTCCAGCCGAGGATTCAGATGATGTATCCGTCACCAACTCGGAAGTGGAGAGCGCCATGAATCATTGGCACCGCAGGGCCGTTTTACAAGACCCTGGTTTTTCAGAAGAGGCATTTAACGCCTTCAGCTCAGCTGATGCATATACCCGAGCTGCTCGAGATGGGCTTAACAGAGCCACAAAGCAGCATTTAAAAGCTGTGCAGGTAAGTTTACTTTATCTGACTATGATAACCATATGCCAGTAGCCCCCGAGACTTGAAGCAGTTGGTACAACTAATTTAAGTATCATTGTATAACTAGGTTCTTATGGAGAAGAACGACCTATTAGCCCAAGAGCTAGAAAAGTGACAGACGCAGCTAACTGCTGCCCGTGCCGAACTAGAGAAATCCAAGAAGGCGTCACCTGGTAATGTTCCCCTCCATCGAGAAAACAGAATGGTATACCAATAATGTTAAACACAGTTGCTTACCTCCTATCAGGATTGCTAGGTCAACTGCAAGAACAACTGAAAGCTGCCCAGGACGGGGAACGAGAAGCCAAGAAGCTACTAGCCGCGGGCGAGCGTGTGCTCGCAAAAGTCATACTAGGGAAGAACAAGCTCTAGGATTTGAATACCCGATTGGGCGAGGATCTAAAACATGTACGGACCCAACTGGCCGACTCCGTGAAGGAGAATAAAAGGCTGTGCGATGGCATGTTTAGTATGTGGCCGACTTTACTTTATAATAGTTCAGAGATATCAGGAACTAACAGAGTTATATCTGTAGGTATGTTGACCGGTCGTCCCAAAGATGAGATGTCCGGATTCTCAGGCGATCTGCTACAAGAGATGCCGTGTATTCATGAGCAAGCTCGGCAGGCGATGCGAAGCGTTGCCAAAGCTTTGTGGCCAGCTGCCTCCCCTCCAGGAAAGATGGAGGAGCTCCTAGAGCTATTCAAAGGGGCACGACGGCGCTTCCGATTGTGGAAAATATCCGCCTGCCGAGAAGGGGCTCGAGAAGCCTGGGCCATGGTGAAGACACGGTACACCAAGCTTGACCCGAATCATATGGCTCGGGTCGGACCTCTAGGGTCAGGCGGGAAGGAAGTACCCATTAATTTGGCGTATGACCAAGTAGCAGTAGCTGCCAAATATTCTCAGCAGGAT
Organism: Triticum dicoccoides; assembly: GCF_002162155.2. NCBI lineage: Eukaryota > Viridiplantae > Streptophyta > Magnoliopsida > Poales > Poaceae > Triticum > Triticum dicoccoides. Next base: position 152,894,795 of record NC_041390.1, read on the forward strand.
TGTAAGTTAGATAGCCTGCTTGAGGGTATAGAGGAGGAAATTTTTGCGTCGAAATGACTGTGTATTTTTCCGTCTAGCTGAATTGTAAAATGATTGTCATGGCAGACCTTTTCGCTTTGCCCTCTGGACCCAAAGGCGCGGAGTGTTTTTGAATACCCGTTCGGCCGAATAGACCGGGGTATGCATGGAAACCAGGCGTAGGGGTCATAGTTGCTTGAACAGACAAGTTGTATCCATCTAGTTATGTTATATTAGATTATGTAAGAAACATCTTCCAGAGAGAATAGTTCTGTTAAGGGTTCCTTTCCCTGGGTGTGCATGCGTTAGAGCGCATGTCCGAAATGTGATTGAAAAAATCACAGTATATATATATATATATATATATATATATATATATATATATATATATATATATATATATATATATATATATATATATATATATATATCTTCTGGGGGTTCGCAAATGGAGTGAATGCAAAAACATCTTTAATTCACCGACCGAATATTCCCTTAAGAACGCTAGCTTTCGACTTCACCCAGTCTGAGGTACACATCCGGATGAACCGGCTGTAACAATCGCAGAGGTGCTCCCTTTATGCCCTAGCAGAACTAACGGGAACGTAGGGCATAAGCACAGGAGCCAGGCAACCCAGCTTGGCCAAAACTTAAGTCATATCGATGCATATAATGGCGAAGAAAAGGTACATATGGGGAAAAACACATATGTGATGAGCTTGATGCCCGGAGAATAATAGCAAGCTTCTGTACAAGAAGCCCCTAGGTATAATGGACGTACATATTTGAAGGCATATGTGTGCGTCCGAGGTGCGCGGTCTAACCGCATGGAAGCTCTAAGGCTAAAGAGAAAAACTAAAGAAGAGAGAAGGAAAGAAAAAAAAGTATTATGGAAACAACAGGGAGAAGGAGACGAACAAAGTGTTCGGCGCTTAGGCATAGAATCTTCGAAGTCTGGCCGCGTTCCAGGGGTTCGGCTCGAGGCGATTGTCTAACGCATCACGCAGGTGGTACGCTCCTCCGGTGAGGACTTCGTCAATGATGAAGGGACCCTCCCATTTGGGCTTGAGTCTGTACTTTTTCTTCTCCGGAAAGCATAGAACGAGTTCGCCAACGTTATAAGTCTTGGCCCATACTTCTCTGCTTTGATATATGCGGGCATGTTGTTGATAAAATGCGGAACAGGCTTTTGTGACGCCACGCTCCTCCTCTAGGGCGTTTAGGCTGTCCTGCCGATCAAGATCGGCCTCTCTCTCTTCGTACATGCGCACTCGAGGTGAGTCATGTATAATGTCGCAGGGTTGCACAACCTCTGCGCCGTACACCATGAAAAAAGGTGTGTATCTGGTAGTTTGGTTGGGCGTGGTCCGCAGCCCCCAGAGTACGGAGTCAAGCTCCTCGACCCAGTGTGCGTCTGATTCCTTCAAAGACCGCACCAGCCCGGGTTTGATGTTGCTCATTATAAGATCGTTGGCCCGTCTGACTTGACCGTTTGTGTGCGGATGATGGACATAGGCGTAATCGAGCTTGATGCCCAGATTAGCGCACCAGGTTTTCACGCTGTCGGCTGTGAAATTAGAGCCATTATCAGTGATGATGATGTGTGGGACACCATAACGGTGTACGACGCCGGATATAAATTCTATCACCGGCTCGGACTCGGATGTTTTAACTAGTTGGGCCTCTATCCACTTAGTGAATTTATCCACCATGACCAGCAACTATTTTTTCTTGTGGCTTCCTCCTTTAAGGGGTCCAACCATGTCCAATCCCAGACCGCAAAAGGCCAAGTGATGGGGATTGTTTTTAGGGCAGTGGGGGGCATGTGGCTTTGATTGGCGAAGAGTTGGCATCCGACGCAATGTTGGACAAGGTCCTGTGCATCTGCTCGGGCCGTCGGCCAATAAAACCTTGTACGAAAGGCCTTGCTAACAAGGGCCCGAGCTGCGGTGTGGTGCCCGCCGAGACCGGCATGAATCTCAGCCAGGAGCTATCGCCCCTCCTCCTCAGAGATGCATCTTTGAAGGACTCCGGTAGCGCTTTTCTTATAGAGTTCTCCATCATGAACCTTGTAGGCCTTCGAACGCCGGATAATGTGGTGGGCCTCATTCTGATCCTCAGGAAGTTCCTTCCTATTAAGGTAGGCCAAGAAGGGTTCAGTCCATGGTGCAATGATAGCCATAATGAGATGGGCCAACAGTGTTATTTCGGTGGCTGAGCCTCCGATGATATCGGTGTGTTCAGAATCTGGGGTTGTGTTTGGATCCGGACTAGTGTTGCCGCTTTCCCCCTGCCACACCACGGATGGCTTGAAAAGCCTTTCCAGAAAGATGTTAGGTGGGACTGGGTCATGCTTGGCGCAGATACGAGCAAGAACGTCCGCTGCTTGATTACTTTCTCGGGCCACGTGATGAAACTCGAGTCCCTCGAACCGAGCCAACATTTTTAGGACGACATTACGATAAGCCGCCATCTTCGGATCTTTGGCATCAAAGTCTCCATTTATTTAAGATATTGCAAGGTTTGAGTCCCCGCGCACTTCCAGGCGCTGTATGCCCATGGAGACAGCCATCCGGAGACCATGCAATAAGGCCTCGTATTCAGCTTCATTATTGGAGTCTGTGTATAGTATTTGGAGTATGTACTGAATGACTTCTCCCGTGGGGGATGTCAAAACAATGCCCGCTCCCAGCCCTGCCAACATTTTGGAGCCATCGAAGTACATAACCCAGTTGGAATATGTGTCGTACTCTTTAGGGAGTTCGGCCTCTGTCTATTCGGCGACAAAGTCAGCCAGTACTTGGGATTTGATAGCTCGACGTGGTTTGTATGTAATATCAAATGGAAGGAGTTCAATGGCCCATTTGGCAATCCGACCCATGGCATCGCGATTGTTTATTATGTCATTGAGTGGTACTTCGGAAGCCACCGTGATCGAACACTCCTGGAACTAGTGTCGTAGCTTTCGGGATGCCATGAAGACCGCGTATGCTATCTTTTGATAATGGGGGTACCGGGATTTGCATGGTGTAAGGACAGTGGTTATGTAGTATACTGGCATTTCAAGCAGGAATTTATGTCCGTCCTGTTCTCGTTCAACGACGAGCACGACGCTCACCACTTGATGTGTTGCCGATATGTATAGCAGCATGGGTTCGTCGACGTTTGGCGTGGCCAGGATTGGGTTGCTCGCTAGGAGTGTTTTTATTTCTTCTAGTCCGGCTGTTGCCGCGTCCGTCCACTCGAAGTGATCGGTTCGCCGTAGAAGGCGATAGAGTGGCAGTGCCTTTTCTCCCAATCTGGAGATAAAGCGGCTTAGAGCTGCCACGCAACCCGCGAGTTTTTGGACTTGTTTAAGGTCTGTTGGCGTAGCCAACTGTGACAGATCTCGGATTTTGGCTGGATTTGCTTCAATTCCTCTATTGGAGACGATGAAGCCCAGCAGCTTTCTCGCGGGGACGCCAAAAACACAATTTTCCAGATTGAGCTTAATGTCATATGCGCGGAGGTTGTGAAATGTGAGGCGTAGGTCATCTATTAGTGTTTCTACATGCCTTGTCTTGATTACGACGTCGTCCACATAGGCTTCAACTATCTTTCCGATTTGTTTCTCCAGGCATGTTTGGATCATGCGTTGATAGGTGGCACCGGTGTTCTTGAGCCCGAAGGGCATGGTGTTGAAGCAGAATGGCCCATATGGGGTGATGAATGCTGTTGCATCTTGGTCGGACTCCTTCATTTTGATTTGATGGTATCCGGAATATGCGTCGAGGAAACACACTGAGTCGTGTCCTGCGGTAGCATCAATGATTTGATCAATGCGGCGGAGGGGGAAGGGATCCTTAGGGCAAGCCTTATTGAGGTCTTTAAAATTGACGCACATGCGCCAGGATTTATCCTTCTTTGGTACCATCACCAGGTTTGCTAGCCAGTCCGAATGTTTTATTTCTCTAATGAATCCGGCCTCGATTAGCTTGGCTAGCTCCTCTCTCATGGCTTGACGTTTGGGTTCGTAAAAGCGCCATAGTGTTTGTTTGACCGGGTCGTATCCCTTTAATATGTTGAGGTTGTGCTCGGCCAGTTTGCACGGGATACCTGGCATGACAGAAGGGTGCCAGGCTAATATATCCCAGTTTTCACGAAGAAAATCCCTTAGCGCGGCGTCGACCGTTGGGTCTAGTTGTGCCCCAATAGATGTTGTCTTTTTGGGGTCCGTTGGATGGACCTGGAATTTGACTATTTCTTCTGCTGGCTTGAAGGAGGTGGACTTGGGGCGATTGTCTAAGATCACATCGTACCTGTCCACCGTGGAGTGTAGTGCGGTTAATTCTTCGGCCGCGAGGGCTTCAGATAATGCCTCAAGGGCCAGGGACGTGGTTTTATTTTCAGCGCGGAGTGCTATGTCCGGATCATTGGCAAGAGTGATTATGCCTTTGGGCCTGGGCATCTTAAGCTTCATGTACCCGTAATGAGGTACAACTTGGAAGCGTGTAAATGCCTCCCGCCCCAAAAGGGCGTGATATCCGCTGTTTTAAGGGGCCACTTGGAAGGTTATTTCTTCAGACCGATAATTCTCCGGCGTACCGAATACCACGTTGAGTGTTATTTTTCCCACACACCGCACCTCCCGACTGGGAATAATTCCTTGGAAGGTTGTGCTGCTTTGCTCAATGTGGCTCCTGTCTATTTCCATTTTGTGGAGTGTATCTTCGTAGATGAGGTTTAGTCTGCTGCCGCCGTCCATGAGGACCTTGGTGAGCCGAAAGTCGTCCAGGATTGGACTGAGGACCAAGGCGGCTGGTGCTCGGACTGTCCTGTATTTTGGTTCATCACTGGCATTAAAATTTATAGTCGTGTCGTTCCAAGGGTTTATTGTTGCTATTTGACAGACTTCGGCTAGTCCGCGTAGTGCTCTTTTGCGCCTATTGTTTGAGGCGAATGTCTCAGTACTTTGGGGTCGTTGTCCTTTGGGGGGTGTTGTTCTGGGTTATTCTTGGTGAGGATATCCTTACCGCTCTTGGCCACTTGCCGGAGTATCCAACATGCTCTAAGGCTATGTGTTGGTATGTTATCCGGTGTTGCGTGTATTTTGCATGGCCCATCGAGCCATCCTTCCAGAACGGTTCCGCGCCCCGTACTGGACTTATATTTCTTTACTATTGACACGGGCGTGTTGCAAGGGTGCGCCCTTTTCGCCTGAATGAGGGGTTGAGTGGGGACCGATGATTCCCAACAGGCTGCTTGAGTTATCCAGGCGCTTTCTATTGCGCTGTACTTCTGTACGATAGTTACCAAGTGTTGGAAATATGCCCTAGAGGCAATAATAAAATGGTTATTATTATATTTCCTTGTTCATGGTAATTGTCTATTGTTCATGCTATAATTGTGTTATCCGGAAATCATAATACATGTGTGAATACATAGACCACAACATGTCCCTGGTGAGCCTCTAGTTGACTAGCTCGTTGATCAACAGATAGTCATGGTTTCCTGACTATGGACATTGGATGTCATTGATAACAGGATCACATCATTAAGAGAATGATGTGATGGACAAGACCCAATCCTATGCATAGCACAGGACCATGTAGTTCGTTTGCTAGAGCTTTTCCAATGTCAAGTATCATTTCCTTAGACCATGAGATCGTGTAACTCCCGGATGCCGTAGGTGTGCTTTGGGTGTACCAAATGTCACAACGTATCTGGGTGACTATAAAGGTATACTACAGGTATCCCCGAAAGTATCTGTTGGGTTGACACGGATCGAGACTGGGATTTGTCACTCCGTATGACGGAGAGGTATCTCTGGGCCCACTCGGTAATGCATCATCATAATGAGCTCAATGTGACCAAGTGTTTGGTCACAGGATCATGCATTACGGTACGAGTAAAGTGATTTGCCGGTAACGAGATTGAATGAGGTATTGGGATACCGACGATCGAATCTCGGGCAAGTAACGTATCGATTGACAAAGGGAATTGTATACGGGATTACTTGAATCCTCGACATCGTGGTTCATCCGATGAGATCATCGTGGAACATGTGGGAGCCAACATGGGTATCCAGATCCCGCTGTTGGTTATTGACCGGAGAGTCGTCTCGGTCATGTCTGCGTGTCTCCCGAACCCGTAGGGTCTACACACTTAAGGTTCGGTGACGCTAGGGTTGTAGAGATATTAGTATGCGGTAATCCGAAAGTTGCTCGGAGTCCCGGATGAGATCCCAGACGTCACGAGGAGTTCCGGAATGGTACAAAGGTGAAGATTTATATATAGGAAGTCCAGTTTCGGCCATCGGGAAAGTTTCGGGGGTAATCGGTATTGTACCGGGACCACCGGAAGGGTCCCGGGGGTCCACTGGGTGGGGCCACCTGTTCCGGAGGGCCCCATGGGCTGAAGTGGGAGGGGAACCAGCCCCTGGTGGGCTGGTGCGCCCCCCATGGGCCTCCCCCTGCGCCTAGGGTTGGAAACCCTAGGGGTGGGGGGCGCCCCACTTGACTTGGGGGGCAAGTCCCCCTTGGCCGCCGCCCCCCCCATCTAGATGGGATCTAGAGGGGATGGCGCCCCCCTGGACCCCTATATAAAGAGGGGGGAGGGAGGGCTGCGCACCCTAGCCCCTGGCGCCTCCCTCTCCCTCCCGTGACACCTCTCCCTCTCGCTGAGCTTGGCGAAGCCCTGCCGAGATCACCGTTGCTTCCACCACCACGCCGTCGTGCTGCTGGATCTCCATCATCCTCTCCTTCCCCCTTGCTGGATCAAGAAGGAGGAGACGTCTTCCCAACCGTACGCGTGTTGAACATGGAGGTGCCGTCCATTCGGCGCTGGGTCATCGGTGATTTGGATCACGACGAGTACGACTCCATCAACCCCGTTCTCTTGAACGCTTCCGCTCGCGATCTACAAGGGTATGTAGATGCACTCCCCTTTCCCTTGTTGCTAGAGAACTCCATAGATTGATCTTGGTGATGCGTAGAAAATTTTAGATTCTGCTACGTTCCCCAACACCAAGTCAGCAAAGTGTAGGATGCGATGGCGGTTGATGGTGTTGAGGGTTCCTTCGTCCCTGCAATTGTTGCGGAACACTAAGATCGCTTCCTCGTCACGGCAATCTTTAATCTTGTTTTTGACAAGAAGGAATCTGGCCGAGAAGTGGTGGACCATTTCCTGAGACTGCTGTTGTATGCTCATGGGAGCGCTTGTATTCGGGTGGGTGGGTGGATTTAAATCTGAACCCTGACCCAGTTTTGGATCCGAAGTCTGAAGGTCTTCCGAACTTAACAGATCGGGCTCTGGGATATCCACTGATTTCTTAGGCCCGTCGTCCGATTCTATGTTCGGAGGGCAGGATGCATCTCCTAGCAGGTAGGTGTACGGCTCTTTGAGACCGGAGATCCGAACATAGTCCGTCCTTAGTATGGAGGAAGAGTTGTCGACTCGCTCCTCGACTACCGCTATCTGATGGGTGATCGGTGGAGATTTGCTTTTTCTATGATCGGGTTTAAGCCCAATTCGATCATAGTCTGTAGCGACCCCCAGGGCTGCGATGCGATCTAGGAGCTTGTTTAAGGATGAAACTCTGCTGGATCCATCTGCTTGGAGTGTTCGGAGTCGATACGAAGGGGGTTTTCAATGACCCAAGAGGTCATCTTCATCTTAACGACTGAAAGGGCGATCATGGTAAAGCCGCCCAGCCGGAGGGTTTGGCCTGGGGCCAGCATTCCGATGGTGGTGATATTATCCTTGAGAACAAGGAGAGACATCGAGCCTGTCGTCGACGTCACAGTGGAACTCTCAATGACAGCACCAATGTCGGTGTCAAAACCGGCGGATCTCGGGTAGGGGGTCCCGAACTGTGTGCCTAAGGTCGATGGTAACAGGAGACAGGGGACATGATGTTTACCCAGGTTTGGACCCTCTCTACGGAGGAAATACCCTACGTCCTACTTGATTGATCTTGACGAATATGAGTATTACAAGAGTTGATCTACCACGAGATCGTAATGACTATACCCTAAAAGTCTAGTCTGGCTATGATTATGAGGATTCGGCCTATCTACGGACCTAGCCCTCCGGTTTATATAGACACGGGAGGGATCTAGGGTTACACAAGGTCGGTTACAGAGAAAGGAATCTACATAGTTGTCCACCAAGCTTGCCTTCCACGCCAAGGAAAGTCCCATCAGAACACGGGTGCAGTCTACGGTCTTCGTATCTTCACAGCCCATCAGTCCGGCCCATGGCTAACAGGCCGGACGCCCGAGGACCCCTTAGTCCAGGACTCCCTCAGTAGGCGCGCCCCCACCCTCGTGGGCCCCTCGTAGCTCCACCGACGTACTTCTTTCGCCTATATATACTCTTATACCCTAGATCGATCGCAGAGAGCCAGGAAACAACTTTTCCACCGCCGTAACCTTCTATACCTGTGAGATCCCATCTTGGGGCCTTTTCTAGTGATCTGCCAGAGGGGGAATCGATCACGAAGGGCTTCTAAATCAACACCATAGCCTCTACGATGAAGCGTGAGTAGTTTACCACAAGCCTTCGGGTCCATAGTTATTAGCTAGATGGCTTCTTCTCTCTCTTTAATTCTCAATACAAAGTTCTCCTCGATGTTCTTGGAGATCTATTCGGTATAATACTCTTTTGCGGTGTGTTTGCCGAGATCCGATGAATTGTGGGTTTATGAACAAGATTATCTATGAATATTATTTGGTTCTTCTCTGAATTCTTATATGCATTATTTGATATCTTTGCAAGTCTGTTTGAATTATCGGTTTAGTTTGGGCTACTAGATTGATCTTTCTTGCAATGGGAGAAGTGCTTAGCTTTGGGTTCAATCTTGCGGTGTCCTTTCCCAATGACAGTAGGGGTAGCAAGGTGCTACCTCTTGAGCATGCGTTGGTTTTCCCTTGAAGAGGAAAGGGTGATGCAGCAAAGTAGCGTAAGTATTTCCCTCAGTTTTTGAGAACCAAGGTATCAATCCAGTAGGAGACTACACAGAAGTCCCTCATACCTGCACAAACAATCAAGAACCTTGCAACCAACGCGATAAAGGGGTTGTCAGTCCCTTCACGCTCACTTGCAAAAGTGAGATCTGATAAAGATAATAAGATAAATATTTTTGGTATTTTTGTTGTATAGATTGAAAAGTAAAGATTGCAAAATAAACGGCGACAGATATAACTAGTTGACAGGAAAATAATATAATGGAGTATAGACCCCGGGGCCATAGATTTCACTAGTGGCTTCTCTCAAGATAGCATAATCTACGGTGGGTGAACAAATTACTGTCGAGCAATTGATAGAAAAGCGAATAGTTATGAGAATATCTAGGCATGATCATGTATATAGGCATCATGTCCGTGACAAGTAGACCGAAACGATACTACATCTACTACTATTACACCACACATTGACGGCTATCCAGCATGCATCTAGAGTATTAAGTTCATAAGAACAGAGTAACACATTAGGCAAGATGACATGATGTAGAGGGATAAACTCAAGCAAGATGATATAAACCCCATCTTTTTATCCTCGATGGCAACAATACAATACGTGCCTTGCTGCCCTTGTTGTCACTGGGAAAGGACACCGCAAGATTGAACCCAAAGCTAAGCACTTCTCCCATTGCAAGAAAGATCAATCTAGTAGGCCAATCCAAACTAATAATTCAAAGAGACTTGCAAAGATATTAAAATCATGCATACAATAATTCAAAGAAGAACCAAATATTGTTCATAGATAATCTTGATCATAAACCCACAATTCAGCGGATCTCGACAAACACGCCGCAAAAAGAATTACATCGAATAGATCTCCAAGAGAATCGAGGAGAACTTTGTATTGAGATCCAAAGAGAGAGAAGAAGCCATATAGATAATAACTATGGACCCGAAGGTCTGTGGTAAACTACTCACACATCATCGGAGAGGCTATGGTGTTGATGTAGAAGCCCTCCGTGATCGATTCCCCCTCCGACAGAGCGTCGGAAAAGGCCCCAAGATGGTATCTCATGGGTACAGAAGGTTGAGGCGGTGGAAATAGGGTTTCGTGGTGCTCCTGGATGTTTTCAGGGTATATGAGTATATATAGGCGAAAGAAGTAGGTCGGTGGAGCTGCGAGGGGCCCACGAGGGTGGGGGCGCGCCTTCCTGCCTCGTGGCTTCCTCCCTACTTCCTTGACGTCCACTCCAAGTCTCCTGGATTACGTTTGTTCCAAAAACGATCCTCGTGAATGTTTTGTTCTGTTTGGATTCCGTTTGATATTCCTTTTCTGCGAAACATTGAAATAGGCAAAAAATCAGCAATTTGCACTGGGCCTTTGGTTAATAGGTTAGTCCCAAAAATAATATAAAAGTGCATAATAAAGCCCATTAAACATCCAAAACAGAAAATATAATAACATAGAACAATCAAAAATTATAGATACGTTGGAGACGTATCAAGCATGCCCAAGCTTAATTCCTACTCGTCCTCGAGTAGGTAAATGATAAAAATGGATTTTTTATGTGGAATGCTTCCTAACATAATTTTCAAAGTAATTATCTTTATTGTGGCATGAATGTTCATATCCGAAAGATTCAAGATAAAATTTTAATATTGACATAAAAATAATAATACTTCAAGCATACTAACTAAGCAATTATGTTTTATCAAAATAACATGGCCAAAGAAAGTTATCCCTACAAAATCATATAGTCTGGCTATGCTCTATCTTCACCACACAAAATATTTAAATCATGCACAACCCCGATGACAAGCCAAGCATTTGTTTCATACTTTTGACGTTCTCAAATTTTTTCAATCTTCACGTAATACATGAGCGTGAGCCATGGATATAGCACTATAGGTGGAATAGAATGGTGGTTGTGGAGAAGACAAAAAAGGAGAAGATAGTCTCACATCAACTAGACACATCAATGGGCTATGGAGATGCCCATCAATAGATATCAATGTGAGTGAGTAGGGATTGCCATGCAACGGATGCACTAGAGCTATAAGTGTATGAAAGCTCAAAAAGAAACTAAGTGGGTGTGCATTTAACTTGCTTGCTCATGAAGACCTAGGGCATTTTGAGGAATCCCGTCATTGGAATATACAAGCCAAGTTCTATAATGAAAAATTCCCACTAGTATATGAAAGTGAGAACATAGGAGACTCTCTATCATGAAGATCATGGTGCTACTTTGAAGCACAAGTGTGGTAAAAGGATAGTAGCATTGCCCCTTCTCTCTTTTTCTCTCTTTTTTATTTGGGTCTTTTCTCCCCTCTTTTTTTATATGGCCACTTTTTTTCGTCCGGAGTCTCATCCCGACTTGTGGGGGAATCATAGTCTCCATCATCCTTTCCTCACTGGGACAATGCTTTAATAATGATGATCATCACACTTTTATTTACTTACAACTCAAGAATTACAACTCGATACTAGAACAAAAATATGACTCTATGTGAATTCCTCCAGCGGTGTACCGGGATATGCGATGAATCAAGAGTGACATGTATGAAAAAATTATGAACGGTGGCTTTGCCACAAATACGATGTCAACTACATGATCATGCAAAGCAATATGACAATGATGGAGCGTGTCATAATAAACGGGACGGTGGAAAGTTGCATGGCAATATCTCGGAATGGTTATGGAAATGACATAATAGGTAGGTATGGTGGCTGTTTAAGGAAGATATATGGTGGGTTTATGGTACCGACGAAAGTTGCGCGGTACTAGAGAGGCTAGCAATGGTGGAAGGGTAAGAATGCGTATAATCCATGGACTCAACATTAGTCATAAAGAACTCACATACTTAATGAAAAAATCTATTAGTTATCAAAACAAAGTACTATGCACATGCTCCTAGGGGGATAGATTGGCAGGAAAAGACCATCGCTCGTCCCCGACCGCCACTCATAAGGAAGACAATCAATAAATAAATCACGCTCTGACTTCATCGCATAACGGTTCACCATACATGCATGCTACGGGAATCACAAACTTTAACACAAGTATCTCTTAAATTCACAACTACTCAACTAGCATGACTCTAATATTACCATCTTCATATCTCAAAACAATCATCAAGTATCAAACTTCTCATAGTATTCAATGCACTTTATATGAAAGTTTTTATTATACCCATCTTGGATGCCTATCATATTAGGACTAATTTTATAGCCAAATAAAATTACCATGCTTTTCTAAAAGATTCTTAAAATAATATAAGTGAAGCATTAGAGATCAATAATTTCTATAAAATAAAACCACCACTGTGCTCTAAAAGATATAAGTGAAGCACTAGAGCAAAATTATCTAGCTCAAAAGATATAAGTGAAGCACATAGAGTATTCTAATAAATTCCGATTCATGTGTGTCTCTCCAAAAGGTGTGTACAACAAGTATGATTGTGGTAAACTAAAAAGCAAAGACTCAAATCATACAAGACGCTCCAAGCAAAACACATATCATGTGGTGAATAAAAATATAGCCTCAAGTAAAGTTACCGATGGACGAAGATGAAAGAGGGGATGCCTTCCGGGGCATCCCCAAGCTTAGGCTTTTGGTTATCCTTGAATTTTACCTTGGGGTGCCATGGGAATCCCCAAGCTTAGGCTCTTGCCACTCCTTATTCCAAAAGCCATCAAATCTTTACCCAAAATTTGAAAACTTCACAACACAAAACTCAACAGAAAATCTCATGAGCTCCGTTAGTATAAGAAAACAAACCACCACTTCAAGGTACTGTAATGAACTCATTCTTTATTTATATTGGTGTTAAACTTACTATATTCCAACTTCTCTATGGTTCATACCCCCCGATACTAACCATAGATTCATCGAAATAAGCAAACAACACACAGAAAACAGAACAGTCTGTACCAATCTGTAGGTTTCGAATACTTCTGTAACTCCAAAATATCTAACAAATTGGGACGACATAAATAATTTGTATATTGATCTACTACAATTGGAATCAGTATTTTATCGCTCTCTAGTTAGAAATGAAAATTATTCCCGTGAGCGCAAAAGTTTCTGTTTTACAGCAAGATCGCAAAAACTTTCCCCAAGTCTTCCCAAAGGTTCTACTTGGCACAAACACTAATTAAAAACATAAAACCACATCTAAACAGAAGCTAGATGAATTATTTATTACTAAACATAAACAAAAAGCAAGAAACAAAAAATAAAATTGGGTTGCCTCCCAACAAGCTATCGTTTAACGCCCCTAGCTAGGCATAAAAGCAAGAATAGATCTAGGTATTACCATCTTTGGTATGCAATCCATAAGTGGCTCTCATAATAGATTCATAAGGTAATTTAATTTTCTTCCTATGGAAGTGTTCCATGCCCTTCCTTAATGGAAATTGGAATCTAAAATTTCCTTCTTTCATATCAATAATTACACCAATCATTCTAAGGAAAGGTCTACCAAGAATAATAGGACAAGTAGGATTGCAATCTATATCAAGAACAATGAAATCTACGGGCACATAATTCCTATTTGCAACAATAAGAACATCATTAATTCTTCCATAGGTTTATTAATGGTGGAATCCGCAAGATGCAACTTTAAAGAACAATCATCAAATTCACGGAAACCTAGCACATCACACAAAGTTTTTGGAATCGTGGAAACACTAGCACCCAAATCACATAAAGCATAGCATTCATGATCTTTAATCTTAATTTTAATAGTAGGTTCCCACTCATCATAAATTTTTCTAGGGATAGAAACTTCTAATTCAAGTTTTTCTTCATAAGATTGCATTAAAGCATCAACGATATGTTTGGTAAAAGCTTTATTTCGACTATAAGGATGAGGAGAATTTAACACGGATTGCAACAAGGAAATATAGTGTATTAAAGAACAATTATCATAATTAAATTCCTTGAAATCCAAAATAGTGGGTACATTGCTATGTAAAGTTTTGACCTATTCAATCTCACTTTTACCAATTTTTGCATCAAGATCTAAAAACTTCGAATCATTGGGACGCCTTTTAACTAAAGTTGACTCATCTCAAGTCCCATCTTTATCAAGATTCATATTGGAACACAAAGATTTAATAGGAGACACATCAATCGTTTTTAGATCTTCATCATTATTATCATGAAAACTAGAAGAATACGCCTTCATAAAGCAATCTTTTTTTACACGCATCCTACCGGTTCTTTCTTTGCACTCATCAATGGAAATTATCATGGATTTGAGAGACTCATTGATACCATGCTTAGGTGGAATAGATCTAAGTTTCAAAGAATCAACATCAAGAGAAATTCTATCCACGTTCCTAGCCAACTCATCAATCTTAGGCAATTTTTCTTCAAGCAAAGCATTGAAATTCTTTTGAGAAATCATAGATTCTTTAACACTAGTCTCAAAATAAGAGGGCATCTTATTAAAATTTCCATAAGAGTTGCTGTAGGAATTACCATAATTATTAGAGGAATTACTAGGGAAAGGCCTAGAATTAAAGTTTCCTCTATACGCGTTGTTACCAAAATTGTTCCTACCAACAAAATGTTGGAAATATGCCCTAGAGGCAATAATAAATTAGTTATTATTATATTTCCTTGTTCATGATAATCGTTTATTATCCATGCTAGAATTGTATTGATAGGAAACTCAGATACATGTGTGGATACATAGACAACACCATGTCCCTAGTAAGCCTCTAGTTGACTAGCTCGTTGATCAATAGATGGTTACGGTTTCCTGACCATGGACATTGGATGTCATTGATAACGGGATCACATCATTAGGAGAATGATGTGATGGACAAAGACCCAATCCTAAGCCTAGCACAAGATCATGTAGTTCGTATGCTAAAGCTTTTCTAATGTCAAGTATCATTTCCTTAGACCATGAGATTGTGCAACTCCCGGATACCGTAGGAGTGCTTTGGGTGTGCCAAACGTCACAACGTAACTGGGTGGCTATAAAGGTACACTACAGGTATCTACGAAAGTGTCTGTTGGGTTGGCACGAATCGAGACTGGGATTTGTCACTCCGTGTAAACGGAGAGGTATCTCTGGGCCCACTCGGTAGGACATCATCATAATGTGCACAATGTGATCAAGGAGTTTATCACGGGATGATGTGTTACGGAACGAGTAAATAGACTTGCCGGTAACGAGATTGAACAAGGTATTGGGATACCGATGATCGAATCTCGGACAAGTATCGTACCGCTAGACAAAGGGAATTGTATACGGGATTGATTAAGTCCTTGACATCGTGGTTCATCCGATGAGATCATCGTGGAACATGTGGGAGCCAGCATGGTTATCCAGATCCCGCTGTTGGTTATTGACCGGAGAGTCATCTCGGTCATGTCTGCATGTCTCCCGAACCCGTAGGGTCTACACACTTAAGGTTCGGTGACGCTAGGGTTATAGAGATATTAGTATGCGGTAACCCGAAAGTTGTTCGGAGTCCCGGATGAGATCCCGGACGTCACGAGGAGTTCTGGAATGGTCCGGAGGTAAAGAATTATATATAGGAAGTGCCATTTCGGCCATCGGGACAAGTTTCGTGGTCACCGGTATTGTACCGGGACCACCGGAAGGGTCCCGGGGGTCCACCGGGTGGGGCCACCTGCCCCGAGGGGCCACATGGGCTGTAGGGGGTGCACCTTGGCCTATATGGGCCAAGGGCACCAGCCCCAAGAGGCCCATGCGCCAAGAATCAAGGGAGAGGAAGAGTCCTAAAGGGGGAAGGCACCTCCGAGGTGCCTTGGGGAGGAGGGACTCCTCCCTGGCCGCACCCTTCCTTGGAGGAAGGGCCAAGGCTGCGCCTCCCCCCTCTCCCTTGGCCCTATATATAGTGGGGGGAAGGGAGGGCAGCCCAACCCAAGCCCTGGCGCCTCCCTCTCCCTCCCATGACACATCTCCCTCCTCCCACAGCGCTTGGCGAAGCCCTGTTGGAATCCCGCTACTTCCACCACCACGCCGTCGTGCTGTTGGATCTCCATCAACCTCTCCTCCCCCCTTGCTGGATCAAGAAGGAGGAGACGTCGCTGCTCCGTACGTGTGTTGAACGCGGAGGTGCCGTCCGTTCGGCGCTAGGATCATCGGTGATTTGGATCACGACGAGTACGACTCCATCAACCCCGTTCTCTTGAACGCTTCCGCGCGCGATCTACAAGGGTATGTAGATCCACTCCTCCCTCGTTGCTAGATGACTCCATAGATAGATCTTGGTGACACGTAGGAACATTTTGAATTTATGCTACGTTACCCAACAGTGGCATCATGAGCTAGGTCTATGCGTAGTTTCTATGCATGAGTAGAACACAAAGTAGTTGTGGGCGTTGATTTTGTTCAATATGCTTGCCGTTACTAGTCTTATCTTGATTCGGTGGCATTGTGGGATGAAGCGGCCTAGACCGACCTTACACGTACTCTTACGTGAGATTGGTTCCACCGACTGACATGCACTAGTTGCATAAGGTGGCTAGCGGGTGTCTGGCTCTCCCACTTTAGTCGGATCGGATTCGATGAAAAGGGTCCTTATGAAGGGTAAATAGCAATTGGCATATCACGTTGTGGTTTTTGCGTAGGTAAGAAACGTTCTTGCTAGAAACCCATAGCAGCCACGTAAAACATGCAAACAACAATTAGAGGACGTCTAACTTGTTTTTGCAGGGTATGCTATGTGATGTGATATGGCCAAAAGGATGTGATGAATGATATATGTGATGTATGAGATTGATCATGTTCTTGTAATAGGAATCATGACTTGCATGTCAATGAGTATGACAACCGGCAGGAGCCATAGGAGTTGTCTTAATTTATTTGTGACCTGCGTGTCAACATAAACGTCATGTAATTACTTTACTTTATTGCTAACCATTAGCTGTAGTAGTAGAAGTAATAGTTGACAAGACAACTTCATGGAGACACGATGATAGAGATCATGATGATGGAGATCATGGTGTCATGCCGGTGACGATGATGATCATGGAGCCCCAAAGATGGAGATCAAGAGGAGCAAAGTGATGATGGCCATATCATGTCACTATTTGATTGCATATGATGTTTATCATGTTTATACATCTTGTTTACTTAGAACGACGGTAGTAAATAAGATGACCCCTCACTAAAATTTCAAGAAGGTGTTCCCCCTAACTGTGCACCGTTGCGAAAGTTCGTCGTTTCGAAGCACCACGTGATGATCGGGTGTGATAGATTCTTACGTTCACATACAACGGGTGTAAGCCAGATTTACACACGCGAAACACTTAGGTTGACTTGACGAGCCTAGCATGTACAGACATGGACTCGGAACACAAGAGACCGAAAGGTCGAGCATGAGTCGTATGGTAGATACGATCAACATGAAGATGTTCACCGATGATGACTAGTCCGTCTCACGTGATGATCGGACACGGCCTAGTTGAGTAATCACTTAGATGACTAGAGGGATGTCTATCTGAGTGGGAGTTCATAAGATGAACTTAATTATCCTGAACATAGTCAAAAGGTCTTCGCAAATTATGTCGTAGCTCGCGCTTTAGTTCTACTGTTTAGATATGTTCCTAGAGAAAATAGTTGAAAGTTGATAGTAGCAATTATGCGGACTAGGTCCGTAAACCGAGGATTGTCCTCATTGCTTCATAGAAGGCTTATGTCCTTAATGCACCGCTCAGTGTGCTGAACCTCGAACGTTGTCTATGGATGTTGCGAACATCTGACATACACATTTTGATAACTACATGATAGTTTAGTTAAACGGTTTAGAATTGAGGCACCGAAAACGTTTTTGAAACGTCGCGAAACATATGAGATGTTTCGAGGGCTGAAATTGGGATTTCAGGCTCGTGCCCACGTCAAGAGGTATAAGACCTCCGATGATTTTCTTAGCCTACAAACTAAGGAGAAAAGCTCAATTGTTGTGCTTGTGCTCAGATTGTCTGAGTACAACAATCGCTTGAATCAAGTGGGAGTTGATCTTCCAGATGAAATAGTGATGGTTCTCTGAAGTCATTACCACCAAGCTGCTAGAGCTTCGTGATGAACTATGATATATCAGGGACATATATGATGATCCTTGAGATATTCGCGATGTTTGACACCGCGAAAGTAGAAATCAAGAAGGAGCATCAATTGTTGATGGTTGGTGAAACCACTAGTTTCAAGAAGGGCAAGGGAACAAAGGGATACTTCATGAAACGACAATTCAGCTGCTGCTCTAGTGAAGAAACCCAAGGTTGAACCCAAACCCGAGACTGAGTGCTTCTGTAATAAGGGGAACAGCCACTGGAGCGGAATTACCCTAGATACTTGGTAGATGAGAAGGCTGGCAAGGTCGATAGAAGTATATTGGATATACATTGTGTTGATGTGTACTTTACTAGTACTCCTAGTAGCACCAGGGTATTAGATACCGGTTCGGTTGCTAAGTGTTAGTAACTCGAAACAAAAGGTTACGGAATAAACGGAGACTAGCTAAAGGTGAGCTGACGATATGTGTTGGAAGTGTTTCTAGGGTTGATATGATCAAGCATCGCACGCTCCCTCTACCATCGAGATTGGTATTAAAACCTAAATAATTGTTATTTGGTGTTTGCGTTGAGCATAGACATGATTGGATTATGTCTATCGCAATACGGTTATTCATTTAAAGAGAATAATGGTTACTCTGTTTATTTGAATAATACCTTTAAATGGTCTTACACCTGAAATGAATGGTTTATTGAATCTCGATCGTAGTGATACACATGTTCATGCCAAAAGATAGTAATGATAGTACCACCTACTTGTCGCACTGCCACTTAAGTCATATCGGTATAAAACGCATGAAGAAGCTCCATGTTGATGGATCTTTGGGCTCACTCGTTTTTGAAAGGTTTGAGACATGCGAACCATGTCTATTGGTGTATATGCATGAAGAAACTCCATGCAGATGGATCGTTTGGACTCACTTGATTTTGAATCACTTGAGACATGCAAATCATACCACATGGGCAAGATGACTGAAAGCCTCGTTTTTCAGTAAAATGGAACTAGAAAGCAACTTGTTGGAAGTAATACATTTTGATGTGTGCAGTCCAATGAGTGCTGAGGCGTGTAGTGGACATCGTTATGTTCTTACTTCACAGATGGTTTGAGTAGATGTTGAGTACATTTACTTGATGAATCACGAGTCTGAATTATTGAAAGGTTCAAGTAATTTCAGGGTGAAGTTGAAAGATCATCGTGACAAGAGGATAAAATATCTATGATATGATCATAGAGATGAATATCTGAACTACGAGTTTGACACAGAATTGAGACATTGTGGAAATTGTTTCACAACTAATACAGCCTGGAACACCATAGTGTGATGGTGTGTCCGAACATCATAACTGCACCCTATTGGATATGATGCATACCATGATGTCTCTTATCGAATTACCATGATAGTTTATGGGTTAGGCATTAGAGACAATCACATTCACTTTAAATAGGGCACCACATAATTCCGATGAGATGACACCGTATGAACTATGGTTTAGAGAAACCTAAGCTGTCATTTCTTAAAAGTTTGGGGCTGCGATGCTTATGTGAAAAGTTTCAGGCTGATAAGCTCGAACCCAAAGCGGATAAATGCATCTTCATAGGACACCCAAAACAGTTGGGTATACCTCCTGTCTCAGATCCGAAAGCAATAAGGGATTGTTTCTAGAATCGGGTCCTTTCTCGAGGAAAAGTTTCTCTCGAAAGAATTGAGTGGGAGGATGGTGGAGACTTGATGAGGTTATTGAACCGTCTCTTCAACTAGCGTGTGGCAGGGCACAGGGAGTTGTTCCTGTGGCACCTACACCAATTGAAGTGGAAGCTTATGATAGTGATCATGAAACTTCAGATCAAGTCACTACCAAACCTCGTAGGATGACAAGGATGCGTACTACTTCAGAGTGGTACGTAATCCTGTCTTGGAAGTCATGTTGCTAAACAAAAATGAACATACGACCTATGGAGAAGCGATGGTGGGCCCGGATTCCGATAAATGGCTCGAGGCCATAAAATCCGAGAGAGGATCCATGTATGGAAACGAAGTGTAGACTTTGACAGAACAACTCGATGGTCATAAGGCTGTTGAGTGCAGATGGATTTTAAAAGGAAGACGGACAATGATGGTAAATGCCACCATTAAGAAAGCTCGACTTGTCGTTAAGATGTTTTACGACAAGTTCAAAGAGTTGACTACGATGAGACTTTATCACTCGTAGCGATGCTAAGAGTCTGTTGGAATTATATTAGCGATTACTGCATTATTTATGAAATCTTGCACATAGGATGTCAAAACATTGTTTCCTCGATGATTTTCTTGAGGAAAGGTTGTATGTGATACAACCGGAAGGTTTTGTCAATCCTGAAAGATGCTAATAAGTATGCAAAGCTCCAGCAATCCTTCTAGGGACTGGAGTAAGCATCTCGAAGTTGGAATGTATGCTTTGATGATGATCAAAGATTTTGGGTTTATACAAAGTTTATGAGAAACTTGTATTTCCAAAGAAGTGAGTGGGAGCACTATAGAATTTCTGATAAATATATGTTGTTGACATATTGTTGATCAGAAATGACGTAGAATTTCTAGAAAGCATATAGGGTTATTTGGAAAGTGTTTTTCAATGGAAAGCCTGGATTAAGCTACTTGAACATTGAGCATCAAGATCTATAAGGATAGATCAAAACGCTTAATGGTACTTTCAAATGAGAACATACCTTGACATGATCTTGAAGGTGTTCAAGATGGATCAGTCAAAGAAGGAGTTCTTGCCTGAGTTGTAAGGTATGAAGTTAAGACTTAAAGCTCGACCACGGCAGAAGAAAGAGGAAGGACGAAGGTCGTCCCCTATGCTTTTATCATAGGCTCTCTACAGTATTCTATGCTGTGTACCGCACCTGAAGTGTGCCTTGCCATGAGTTAGTCAAGGGGTACAAGAGTGATCCAAGAATGGATCACAGGACAGCGGTCAAAGTTATCCTTAGTAACTAGTGGACTAAGGAATTTTCTCGATTATGGAGGTGGTAAAAGAGTTCATCGTAAAGGGTTACGCCGATGCAAACTTTGACACTAATCTAGATTATTCTGAGTAGTAGACTGGATTCGTATAGTAGAACAGTTATTTGGAATAGCTCCAAATATAGCGTAGTAGCTGCATCTACAAGATGACATAGAGATTTACGAAGTACATACGGATCTGAAAGATTCAGACCCGTTGACTATAACATCTCTCACAAGCATAACATGTTCAAACCCAGAACTCATCGAGTGTTAATCACATGGTAATGTGAACTAGATTATTGACTCTAGTAAACTCTTTGGGTGTTAGTCACATGGGGATGTGACCTTGAGTGTTAATCACATATCGATGTGAACTGGATTATTGACTCTAGTGCAAGTGGGAGACTGTTGGAAATATGCCCTAGAGGCAATAATAAATTAGTTATTATTATATTTCCTTGTTCATGATAATCGTTTATTATCCATGCTAGAATTGTATTGATAGGAAACTCAGATACATGTGTGGATACATAGACAACACCATGTCCCTAGTAAGCCTCTAGTTGACTAGCTCGTTGATCAATAGATGGTTACGGTTTCCTGACCATGGACATTGGATGTCATTGATAACGGGATCACATCATTAGGAGAATGATGTGATGGACAAAGACCCAATCCTAAGCCTAGCACAAGATCATGTAGTTCGTATGCTAAAGCTTTTCTAATGTCAAGTATCATTTCCTTAGACCATGAGATTGTGCAACTCCTGGATACCGTAGGAGTGCTTTGGGTGTGCCAAACGTCACAACGTAACTGGGTGGCTATAAAGGTACACTACAGGTATCTCCGAAAGTGTCTGTTGGGTTGGCACGAATCGAGACTGGGATTTGTCACTCCGTGTAAACGGAGAGGTATCTCTGGGCCCACTCGGTAGGACATCATCATAATGTGCACAATGTGATCAAGGAGTTTATCACAGGATGATGTGTTACGGAACGAGTAAATAGACTTGCCGGTAACGAGATTGAACAAGGTATCGGGATACCGATGATCGAATCTCGGGCAAGTATCGTACCGCTAGACAAAGGGAATTGTATATGGGATTGATTAAGTCCTTGACATCGTGGTTCATCCGATGAGATCATCGTGGAACATGTGTGAGCCAGCATGGGTATCCAGATCCCGCTGTTGGTTATTGACCGGAGAGTCATCTCGGTCATGTCTGCATGTCTCCCGAACCCGTAGGGTCTACACACTTAAGGTTCGGTGACGCTAGGGTTATAGAGATATTAGTATGCGGTAACCCAAAAGTTGTTCGGAGTCCCGGATGAGATCCCGGACGTCACGAGGAGTTCTGGAATGGTCCGGAGGTAAAGAATCATATATAGGAAGTGCCATTTCGGCCATCGGGACAAGTTTCGTGGTCACCGGTATTGTACCGGGACCACCGGAAGGGTCCCGGGGGTCCACCGGGTGGGGCCACCTGCCCCGAGGGGCCACATGGGCTGTAGGGGGTGCACCTTGGCCTATATGGGCCAAGGGCACCAGCCCCAAGAGGCCCATGCGCCAAGAATCAAGGGAGAGGAAGAGTCCTAAAGGGGGAAGGCACCTCCGAGGTGCCTTGGGGAGGAGGGACTCCTCCCTGGCCGCACCCTTCCTTGGAGGAAGGGCCAAGGCTGCGCCTCCCCCCTCTCCCTTGGCCCTATATATAGTGGGGGGAAGGGAGGGCAGCCCAACCTAAGCCCTGGTGCCTCCCTCTCCCTCCCATGACACATCTCCCTCCTCCCACGGCACTTGGCGAAGCCCTGTTGGAATCCCGCTACTTCCACCACCACGCCGTCGTGCTGTTGGATCTCCATCAACCTCTCCTCCCCCCTTGCTGGATCAAGAAGGAGGAGACGTTGTTGCTCCGTACGTGTGTTTAACGCGGAGGTGCCGTCCGTTCGGCGCTAGGATCATCAGTGATTTGGATCACGACGAGTATGACTCCATCAAACCCGTTCTCTTGAACGCTTCCGCGCGCGATCTACAATGGTATGTAGATCCACTCCTCCCTCATTGCTAGATGACTCCATAGATAGATCTTGGTGACACGTAGGAAAATTTTGAATTTATGCTACGTTACCCAACACAAAATTCACATCCATAGATTTATTATTATTCTCAATCAAAGTAGACAAAGTCATATCATTAGGATCAGAAGAAACACTCTTATTAGCAAACAACTTCATAAGTTCATCCATCTTTCCACTCAAAACATTATTCTCTTCTATCGCATGAACCTTTTTTACATGTAGATCTTTCGGTGTGCCATTGAGAATAATTAACCATAATATTATCTAGGAGTTTAGTAGCTTCTCCTAAAGTAATTTCCATAAAAGTGCCTCCCGCGGCCGAATCTAAAAGATTTCTAGAAGCAAAATTCAATACAACATAATTTTTTTGTATAATCATCCATAAATTCAAACCATGTGTAGGGCAGTTACGTATCATTAATTTCATCCTCTCCCAGGCTTGTGCAACATGCTCATGATCAAGTTGCTTAAAATTCATAATATTATTTCTAAGAGAGATGATCTTAGCAGGAGGAAAATACTTAGAGATAAAAGCATCTTTGCACTTATTCGATGAATCAATACTATTTTTAGGCAAAGAGGATAACCAAGTTTTAGCACGATCTCTAAGCAAAAACGGAAATAGCTTCAATTTAACAATATCATTATCCACATCTTTCTTCTTTTGCATATCACATAAATCAACAAAGCTGTTTAGATGGGTAGCGACATCTTCACTAGGAAGGCCAACAAATTGATCTTTCATGACAAGATTCAGCAAAGCAGTATTAATTTCACAAGATTCAGCATCGGTAAAAGGAGCAGTCGGAGTGCTAATAAAATCTTTATGTTGGTATTAGAAAATCACACAATTTAGTATTATCCTGAGCCATCATGACAAACAATCAATTCAGCACACAATCACACAAGAGGCAAGTGGAAGAAGGCGAACGGAAAAGAGGCGAATAAAACAGCAAAGGTGAAGTGGGGGAGAGGAAAACGAGAGGCAAATGGAAAATAATGTAATGCAAGGGATAAGGGTTTGTGATGGGTACTTGGTATGTCTTGACTTGTGTGTAGACCTCCGCGGCAACGGCGCCAGAAATCCTTCTTGCTACCTTTGAGCATGCGTTGGTTTTCCCTTGAAGAGGAAAGGGTGATGAAGCAAAGTAGTGTAAGTATTTCCCTCAGCTTTTGAGAACCAAGGTATCAATCCAGTAGGAGACTACACGCAAGTCGCTCATACCTGCACAAACAATCAAGAACCTTGCAACCAATGCGATAAAGGGGTTGTCAGTCCCTTCATGGCCACTTGCAAAAGTGAGATATGATAAAGATAATAAGATAAATATTTTTGGTATTTTTGTTGTATAGATTGAAAAGTAAAGATTGCAAAAAAAAGGTGACAGAAATAACTAGTTGATGGGAAAATAATATAATGGAGAATAGACCCCGGGGCCATAGGTTTCACTAGTGGCTTCTCTCAAGATAGCATAATCTACGGTGGTTGAAAAAATTACTGTCGAGCAATTGATAGAAAAGCGAATAGTTATGAGAATATCTAGGCATGATCATGTATATAGGCATCACGTCCGTGACAAGTAGACCGAAACGATTCTGCATCTACTACTATTACTCCACACATCGACGGCTATCAAGCATGCATCTAGAGTATTAAGTTCATAAAAATAGAGTAACGCATTAGGCAAGATGACATGATGTAGAGGGATAAACTCAAGCAATATGATATAAACCCCATGTTTTTATCCTCGATGGCAACAATACAGTACGTGCCTTGCTGCCCCTGCTATCACTAGGAAAGGACACCGCAAGATTGAACCCAAAGCTAAGCACTTCTCCCATTGCAAGAAAGATCAATCTAGTAGGCCAAACCAAACTGATAATTTGAAGAGACTTGCAAAGATATTTAAATCATGCATATAAGAATTCAGAGAAGAACCAAATATTGTTCATAGATAATCTTGATCATAAACCCACAATTTATCGGATCTCGACAAACACAGCGCAAAAAGAATTACATCGAATAGATCTCCAAGAGAATCGAGGAGAACTTTGTATTGAGATCCAAAGAGAGAGAAGAAGCCATCTAGCTAATAACTATGGACCTGAAGGTCTGTGGTAAACTACTCACACATCATCGGAGAGGCTATGGTGTTGATGTAGAATCCCTCCATGATCGATTCCCCCTCCGGCGGAGCGCCGGAAAAGGCCCCAAGATTGGATCTCACAGGTATAGAAGGTTGCGGCAGTGGAAATAGGGTTTCGTGGTGCTCCTGGATGTTTTCAGGGTATATGAGTATATATAGGCGACAGAAGTAGGTCGGTGGAGCTGCGAGGGGCCCACAAGGGTGGGGGCGCGCCCTCCTGCCTCGTGGCTTCCTTGCTGCTTCCTTGACGTCCACTCCAAGTCTCCTGGATTGTGTTTGTTCCAAAAACAATCCTCGCCAAGGTTTTATTCCGTTTGATATTCCTTTTCTGTGAAACACTGAAATAGGCAAAAAAATAGCAATTTGCACTTGGCCTTCGGTTAATAGGTTAGTCCCAAAAATAATATAAAAGTGCATCATAAAGCCCATTAAACATCCAAAACAGATAATATAATAGCATGGAACAATAAAAAATTATTGATATGTTGGAGACGTATCACAAGGCACGTATTGTATTGTTGCCATCAAGGTTAAAAATATGGGATTTATATCATAATGTTTGAGTTTATCCCTCTACATCATGTCATCTTGCCTAATGCGTTACTCTGTTCTTATGAACTTAATACTCTAGATGCATACTGGATAGTGGTCGATGTGTGGAGTAATAGTAGTAGATGCAGAATCATTTCGATCTACTTGACACGGACGTGATGCCTATATTCATGATGATTGCCTTAGATATCTTCATAACTATGTGCTTTTCTATCAATTGCTCGACAGTAATTGGTTCACCCACCGTAATACATGCTATCTTGAGAGAAGCCACTAGTGAAACCTATGGCGCCCGGGTCTCTTTCTTATTATATTGCATCTCATTTATTTACGTTGCATCTCATTTACTATTTTGCAATCTTTACTTTCCAATCTATACAACAAAAATACCAAAAATATTTACTTTACTATCTTTATCAGATCTCACTTTTGCGAGTGACCGTGAAGGGATTGACAACCCCTTTATCGCGTTGGTTGCAAGGTTCTTGATTGTTTGTGCAGGTACTAGGTGACTTGTGCGTTGTCTCCTACTGGATTGATACCTTGGTTCTGAAAAATGAGGGAAATACTTACGCTACTTTGCTGCATCACCTTTCCTCTTCAAGGGAAAACGAACGCATGCTCAAGAGGTAGCACTAGTGTCATGTTGCCCTAGGTTATAACTATCACATGATGAATATCATCCAACAAGTCACCGATCCAATGCCTACGAATTTATCCTATATTGTTTCTGCTAAGTTACTACTGCTGTCATCACTGTTACGCTTGCTATAAAACTACTGCTATCACTATTACTGTTACTATTGCTGCTGTCACTACTATCAAAACTATCAAACTACTGTGCTACTGATTACTTGCTGCATATAATTAATCTCCAGGTGTGGTTGAATTGACAACTCAGCTGCTAATACATTCAAATATTCTTTGGCTCCCCTTGTGTCAAATCTATAAATTTGGGTTGAATACTCTACCCTCGAAAACTGTTGTGATCCCCTATACTTGTGGGTTATCAAGACCTTTTTCTTGCGCCGTTGCTGGGGAGCATAGCTATATTTGTTGAGTCACTTGGGATTATTATCATATCACTATGAAGAATCTGGAGGATGCTAAGACTAAGATATTTCCCTCAAAGACGAGGGGAGGTAAGGAACTGCCATCCAGTTCTGCTTTAGATTCACCTTCTATTATGAGTAAACTTGCAACACCACCACATGCTATTAATTCTGATATGTTGCAAGTTATTGATGATGCTACTTCTACAATGAATGATGCTTATGATGGTGCTAGTACCTTGCTTGATAATGATGATGTGCCACTTGGTGAATTTCTTGATGAACAAATTGCTAGAGTAATGCAACATGATGTTGTTGAATCTGATGATGAGCTTGAAACTGAAACTCCTGTTAGAACTAGCCCTCCTAGATATGAATTGTCTATGTTACCGGAAGGTTATGTTATGAGTGAAGAAACAACTAGAGATATTCTTGCTTGCAATGATAGAGATGATCTAGAGAAATTATTATGCAAGTGTAAAGAAAAATCTCTGAATGCTAGAATGAAATGTGATCCTAAGTTTGCTACTTCACCTATCTTTATTGATGATAAGGATTACGAATTCTTTATCGACCCGGAGTTAATTACTTTGGTTGAATCCGATCCTTTCCATGGTTATGAAACTGAAACTGTTGTGGCACATCTTACTAAGTTGAATGATATAGCCACCCTTTTTACTCATGACGAGAAAACTCGCTATTACTTTATTCTCAAATTATTTCCTTTCTCATTAAAGGGTGATGCTAAAGCTTGGTACAATACTCTTGCTCTAGGTTGTGTGCGTAGTCCCCAGGATATGATTTATTACTTCTCTGAAAAATATTTTCCTGCTCATATGAAACAAGCTGCCTTACAGGAAATATTTAACTCTACTCAAACTTAAGAAGAGAGTCTCCCACAAGCTTCGGGGAGGCTTTGCCAGTTACTTAATGCTTTGCATGATCATCCTCTTAAGAAAAATGAAATACTTGATATCTTCTATAATGGACTAACCGATGCTTCTAGGGACTTCCTAGATAGTTTTGTTGGTTGTGTTTTCAGGGAACGAACTATTGGACAAGCTGAGGAATTATTGAATAACATATTGAAAAATTATGATGATTGGACTATTCCTGAACCACCGCCTAAACCCACTCCGAAGAAGAGGGGTATATTATATCTCAGTCCTGAAGATATGCAAGAGGCAAAGAAATCTATGAAGGAAAAATGTATTAAAGCCGAGGATGTTAAAAATTTACCTCCTATTGAAGAAATACATGGGCTTAATACACCACCACTGCCTAAGGTGGTAGAGGTAAATTCTCTTATGAAGTTCAATGATAGTGATAATCCTCACAATATGCATCCTAGCCAATGTCTTTATGAGTTTGAAAACTACATTAGAAAACAAGATTACTTCAATGCAAATGTTATGAAATAATTGAAATACAATTCTGATATGATTGCTCGATTGAGTGACTTGTTATTTAGAATATCAAATGATGTTAGAGGTGTTGGAAAGCATGCTTCTATGGTTCAAACTCAGTTAGAACGAGTTGCTAAATCACAAAGAGAATTGCTTGATGAAATGAATAATAATATGCATGACTTTGCTGTTAGAGTTGCAACTAGAGGAGGTAAAATGACTTAGGAACCACTTTATCCTAAGGGACACCCTAAAATAATTGAACAAGATTCACAAAGAGCTAACACTAGTGCACCTAGTCCTTCTAGAAAGAAATCGAAAAAGAAAAATGATAGGACTTTGCATACTTCTAGTGAACCTAAAATAGAAAAACCTCCGATAATGATAATGAAACTTCTATCTCTGATGCTGAAACTCAATCTGTTAATGAACACTCACCTATTGATAATTAAAAGGATAATGAAGAGGTTAATGAAGACTCTCAACTAAACAATGATAAAGAACCAGATAATGATGTTGAGATAGAACCACCTGTTGATCTTGATAACCCACAAGCTAAAAATAAAAGATATGATAAAAGAGACTTTGTTGCTAGAAAACACGGTAAATAAAGAGAACCGTGGGTCCAAAAAGCTATGCCTTTTCCACCTAAGTCAACTAAAAAGAATGATAATGAAGAATTTGAATGCTTTGCTGAAATGCTAAGGCTAGACTTTTTGCGTACTTGCATGACTGATATCTTGAAAATGCCTCCTTATGCAAAGTATATGAAAGACATCATCACAAATAAGAGAAAAATACTGGAAGCTGAAATCTCCATTATGCTTGCTAATTATACTTTCAAAGATGGAGTACCTAATAAACTTGGAGATCCGGGAATACCAACTATACCTTGCTCTATCAAAAAGACTCGGGCGGGAATTCTGTTCCTTTGAATGAGGACGAACCGTGCCATAATGGGCCAGCCTCTGTGACTACTGTGGGCCTTGATCAGCCCTCGTCTTCTTTTGAGTTGGGTCGGGCTAGTCCGGTTTCCTCTGGGGAGCAGCTGGATATCCCCTCGTCTCAACAAGCCAGGGAAGATTTTGATAATTTTATTTCTGATATGGTCGACGAAATTTCTACGTGTCAGAAGTGCCTTGAGAAGGGTCATTTTGCCTCTGCATGTACATCTAAGCTTTGGTATATCTCTTGCCTCCGGTCTGGTCACGTCAAAAAAGATTGCAACAAGTTTGCTAGAATCTTGGGGCTCGTATGGCAAGCCAAACCCGTTAACGCTCCATCTTCCGAGGCGCGCTGCGGGAATATCTCTCTGACAACTCTTTTACCAAACTTGGACCTCCCTTGCACTTCCGCATTTACGCCGTCGTCCAGTTCCATCAGCCCCAGCCCCAAGACACCATCGGCCTCGCCACCTTCAACCCCTCCCCCACCTCTCCACTCGCCGTCCTTGGAGGCGAAGCTCCCGGCTCCGATGGCAAACTTCCATTTGGATCCCCTACTGTACGTGCCTGCTGGTCACCACATCGTTGATGGTGGGGAAGATCGACTACCGCGAACCTTTGTGACGCCACATATCCCAATTGTGCGCCGTCATGAGGAGTTCATGCTTGCGGAAGTAATGCCTATTCCTCAGCCAGATGAGATTGGTGCTGCTAGAGAAGAAGTAGTGCAGTGGTTGCAAGGGCATGGTGTTCTTGTTAGGTCAGCACAGCCTTGGATCCATTCGGTTGGGCTCTTTGAGCTTCGGGATGCCGCAGTCAGGTTTTCTTTGCTACAACTTCCGCCTCAGCCGTTGGGGAATGCCCGATTTGTGCAATTTATGAAGCACGTCGAGGGCAAAACTTTTCGTGGAGTTCAGGGTTTTCGTCAGGGGCTACTTATGTTTCTTGGTATTCCGTTGGACCTTCACAACACTGAATGCATCAGGGCAGCTGTGAATACTTTTGGCAAGTTTCATCACTGGGTCAGTGAGGACCCATATATGGTTCATTCTCTGGTATTTGCTTCATTCCCAGAGGATATCCTTGTGCCACGTGATGTGGTATTCATGGATTATGCGGCTTATGGTGGTGCTCGGGTTTCTTGGACTGCGCCTCTATATATTTTGGGTGCGAACTTTGCTGAGCAGATGCCCCAGGATGAAGATTGGATGCCCATCAATGGCAATCCGCATCCAGTTCTTGGTGTTCCTTTCCCCGAGCTGCCTCCGTTTAATCTTCCTGCCTACCCTGCCTTGGGGTGGAATGCAGTCCCTCCTCCGCCGCCAGAGCCTGTGATCAATGAGGTGGCTGGTGACAATTGGGGGAATTGGAATGACAATGTGGAACCTGAACCTGTACAAGATCAAGAAACAATGGTGGTGGATCTATCCGCCCAGCCCAGCTCCGTTGCTGACTAGGATCCACCCATTGTCGTGGTGGAGGATGATTTGTCTGAAGCACCTGTGTTGCCTTTGGTTAATGAAGATGCAGCTAATAATTGGGCCATTGTTGTCTATCAGCCTCCTGCTGTCAGGGAGGAGATTGTTCTGCCTGCGATTCCTTTTGGGCCTCCTTTGCCCCCAGATATGGTTTGGAGGAGATCTTTTGAGAGCCTTCTGCAAGCTCCAGTAGCTTTTTCTGTACCCAGGCCAGTTCCGCTGCAACCTCTGTCGTCGGTTGTTCTGTCTAAGAGGAGTTGGGATTTGGCTTTCAGTGATTCAGACCTGCCACGCCTTACCTGGAGGGAACAGGAGCCAGCTAGGCCTGTTGCCAGGGCGCTTTTTTCTAATCATGTTGATGTGCAATCTGTGCAGGTTTCCCCCCTCCTGCTGCGGTTAAAGCTCGCAGGCCGCGGAAAACCTTGGCGCCAACTCCAATTGTAGACACCGCAGTTAGACGCTACACCAGAAGTTCGGCTCAGCGTGATGGATTCAAGCCCACCTTCCAGGAGCTCACACTACAGCCCAAGAGAAAGAAGCCCAAGGCTAAGCCTTTCACGGCCCAGATGCACGATGAGCCTGCTTCTGAGGGAATTCCTCCTGCAACTCCTGTCAGTCGACTCCAAGAAGTTGGGCGTGAGCTTGAAATTGACGTTGCTCTGCTCTCTTTGGATGCACTTATGGTGGACCCACCTACTGTTGCTTCGCCTAAACATGATGATTAGAGTGCCCTTGGCATGTTGGGTTTCGCAAGCCCTTAACTTTGCTTTATCTATATTTTTAGGCAGTACTCTACTTCATGAACTTTGGTGTGTGTTAATGTTGGGTTGGACTAGATTGTGCTCTTTTCGACATGTGGTATTGTGTGCCATGTGGTTTGTGGACTTTATCTTATGTTATAATGAGTAATATTTGTAGAAACTGGAATATTCTTTGCTGGAATGTAAGAGGCCTGAATTCTGAAGCTAGACAGAGGGCTGTTAGGAAGAAAATTGAGGAAAGCCAATGTTCAATAGTCTGTCTGCAAGAAACAAAATGCACTTCTTTCGACTCTAGGTCAATCAAATCTTTCTGTCCTAAAAGATTTGACTCCTTTGTCTGCTCTCCTTCTATTGGAGCTTCTGGAGGAATTATTGTGGTCTGGAATTCTTCTGTTTTTACTGGCACTGTAATTGAAGTGCAACAGTTTGCTGTGGTTGTTCAGTTTATTTCCAGGCAGGACAATGAATCTTGGACTCTTGTTGCTGTTTATGGCCCTTGTCAGGGTGAAGCCAGGGACAACTTTGTTAATTGGTTATACAACCTGGCTATACCTCTCAATGAGCACTGGTTGTTACTTGGCGATTTTAATTTCCTTTGGTCTGTGGATAATAGAAACTTACCTGGTGGGGACATAAATGACATGTTCATTTTTAATGAGATTATTGGTCATCCGGGCCTCCTTGAACTTCCAATCAAAGGCAAATCCTACACATGGTCCAATATGCAAGATACCCCACCTCTTGGGCAGCTAGACTGGTTCTTTACTTCTGTGGACTAGATTTCTGATTATCCTATGACTCAAGTTCTGCCCTTGGCTAGGACTGCATCGGATCATGTGCCTTGCTTAGTCTCCATTAAGACTTCCATTCCAAAATCAAATCTCTTTAGGTTTGAAAATTACTGGCTAGAACTTGAGGGTTTCATGGACTGTGTTGAATCTTCTTGGAATCAACCCTCTCGGAAAACACACATAACCGCTAAAATTGCATACAAATTTAAATGTTTGAGAATGTGCCTTAAGAGGTGGCACATGAATGTTTCCAAATTGAGATTATTGATCAGCAAATGCAATCATGTCATTTTCCTTCTGGCTGAATTGGAGGAGTGGAGGCCTCTTTTTATTCAGGAGAACAACTTCAGAAGAATTGTCAAAACCCATTTGGAAAAGCTTCTGCACTTGTAGTTTCTGTACTGGAAAAAGAGATGCACTATCCGGTACTTTAAGGTGGGGGAGAGAACACCAAATTCTTCCATGCTATGGCCACTGAGAGGCATAGGAGGAACTCTATAGCTAGTTTGAGGCTACCTGATGGATCCGTAGTCTCTGATCACTCCCAAATGGCTGGAATTATCTGGAGTTTCTTTAAGAATAGAATGGGCACCTCTAGAGGGATTGTGATGGGTTTTGATTTGTCCTCACTTATTTCACCTGTGTCTGGCCTTGAGGTGCTCACTAAGCCTTTTGAAAAGGAGGAAATGGACAATGTGGTCAAGCATATGCCTGTGGATAAAGCACCTGGTCCTGATGGATTCAATGGCCTATTTTTTAAGAAATGCTGGAACCTAATTTCTAAGGATTTTTATGAGCTGGCACAGGCTTTTTATGAAGGAACTGCTGTCTTGGAGAACATCAACAGTTCTTTTATTACTCTTGTGCCCAAAAAGCTATCACCTGAGGAAGTGGGAGACTACAGGCCTATCTCTCTCACTAGTATGGGGCTTAAATTTCTGTCCAAAATGGCTGCAAATAGATTCCAAGAAATGATTACGCAATGCATTCACAAGAACCAATATGGTTTCATTAAGACCAGAACAATCCAGGATTGTCTGGGTTGGACATTTGAATATTTGCACCAATGTCACCAGTCAAAGAGACCCATAGTAATTCTCAAATTGGATTTTGAGAAGGCTTTTGACTCTGTTGAGCATGAAGCTATCTTTCAAATTCTAAGATATAAGGGCTTTAATGATAAGTGGATTCTCTGGATGAAGCAACTCCTTGCCACTGGTACTTCTTCTGTTTTGCTTAATGGGGTCCCTGGGAGGAAGTTTGTTTGTAAAAAAGGAGTTAGACAGGGTGACCCTGTATCTCCTCTGCTCTTTGTCATAGCTGCTGATCTGCTCCAAATAGTGATTAATGATATGTTCAGGAAAGGAATTCTTCACCTACCTATACCTTGCCATGATACAGATTACCCTGTGATCCAGTATGCTGATGATACATTGATTTGGGGGTGGAAAGTGGTAGCGGATAATCCGAAATATCCGATATTCATATTCGAGAAAATGCCTATTCATATCCGAAACATCCGCATCCGAATCAAAATGGAAATGGAAATTGTCCGTATCCGAATTTATTAAACAAATACAAAATAAAATATGGTAGGAGATTTTGACACAAATATGGATATGGAAGTGGATATATCCGTATCCAAAGAAGATTATGGGAGGTATTTTTTAAAATTCTTGGCCCAGTATTCCAATTATCCAACATAAAAGCCAAATAAGTGGTTAAATTTTACTCTTTATATGATTAAACTTATAAATTATTATGCATTACAATAGTATTTATTCATAAACCTATTTATCATTGACTTATTGTATGTTGCAAGTTGATTATTTTAGGTCACATAGCTATCGACTAATTTACTTAAGCAACATGTTGATATTATTCGTATCCGTTTCGAATCAAGAAAATATCCGATACGTATCCGTATTCGAATAATATTCGAGCCGCATCCGTATCCGAGAACATCCGTATTCAGATTCGTATTCGTTTTGAAAATATGAAAGTGGAAGTGGTAAGAGCACTATCCGATCCGCATCCGATCCGTTTCCACCCCTACATTGATCATCCTCCCTGCAGACAGGGTTCAGCTTCTGGCTCTGAAGGATATGTTAAAGGTGTTCTCTTAGTCCACTGGTTTGGATGTCAACTATCATAAGTCATTTATTATTCCAATCAATGTTGACTCTGCTGTAATGGAGGATTTGGCTGCTGCTTTTGGTTTCAAAATTGGTAAAATGCCATTTACATATCTTGGATTACCTGTGGGGACCACAAGGCCCAAAATGGTAGACTTCATGCCTCTGGTTGACTGTATGGAGAGAAGAATGACTGCCAGTTATTCTTTCCTTAACCAAGGTGAAAGGCTGTAGTTCCTTAACTCTGCTCTATCTTCAATGCCAATATTCTTTTTGTGTAGTCTTGCTCTCCCAGCTGGTATTCTCAAGAAGTTGGAAAGAATCCAAAGGCAGTGTTTGTGGAGAAAGCATAGAGATGAGCCAGCACCATCTCTTGCTGCTTGAGAACTCATATGTAGGCCAAAAAACAAAGGAGGTCTTGGTATTCTTAATCTGGGGGTTCAGAATGTGGCTCTTCTTATCAAGCATGCCAGTAACTTCCTGAACAAACGAGATATTCCTTGGGTATCTTTAGTTTGGGATTCATATTATTTTGAAAGAATGCCCCAGGGAGCAAATGATTGTGGCTCCTTCTGATGGAGGGATATTTGTAAAGTCATGCAGCATTTTAGGGACTGCTCCTGGGTGCAGATCAATGAAGGGGACACTGCTCTCTTTTGGTATGATAATTGGAACCTTGGCTCTGAAGTATCTAGTCTGCAGACAAGATTCCCAAGGCTTTTCTCTTTTGCCAAGGACCCCTGGGTTTCAGTTAAGGAAATTTTCAATACCGAGGATATGCACCAACTTTTCCACCTTCCCTTATCTGCTCAGGCTTTTGATGAGTTAAACCTGATAATGGATTTGATGGATTCACACAACAGAGACCCCAGTTCGAGGGATCTTTGGTTCTAGCAGGGCTCTTCCAAGATTTTCAAGCCCAAGATGTTTTACTCCCACACATTTGTGTCTGAGTCCTTTAATCCTTTGCTCTGTTGGATTTGGAAATCCTCCTGTACTCTCAAGATCAAGGTCTTTGCTTGGATGCTTATTATGGACAGGTTGAACACCAAGGATATGGTTGAGAGAAGGCACTGGCACATGGAAGATGGAGTCCATTGTAGGCTCTGCCCCTTGCGGGCTAGAGAAACCAGGGATCACTTATTCTTCAACTGCAATTTCAGTGTAAGGGTCTGGAATTATCTGCAGATTGATTGGTCTGCTGGCACCTCCATGATTGAGCTGGTTACTCAGGCAAGGAGAAGTTTTGATAGGCCTTTCTTCTCTGAAGTGGTATTCATTGCTTGCTGGAATATTTGGATCATCAAAAATGCCAAAGTATTCAGAAATGAGAGGGCTAGTTTCAATAAATGGAGGTTTGCTTTTAGGCATGATATTAGCCTCATGCAGCACAGAATCAAATCTGCTTACAAGGATGACCTGCTCAAATGGATCTCTTTCCTCCCCCCTTAAGCTAGTTTTGTAAGACTCTCTTTTATACCTTGTACTCTGGTTACTCCTTGTAATCAACTTGTTGTATCTATTATTTATTTCAATAAAGTTTTGATCTGCTGTGGGGGTTTTGCCCCACAGTTCATAGTCAAAAAAAAAAAGAATTGTGCGAAAACTACTTTGTGTGATTTAGGAGCTGGTATTAGTGCTATGCCTTTCTCTTTATATAAAATACTTGATTTGAATAAACTCAAACCTACTGAAATATCTTTGCAAATGGCTGATAAATCAAATGCCATACCTATCGGTATCTGTGAGGATGTGCCCATTGTTGTTGCTAATGTTACTATTTTGACTGACTTTGTTATACTTGAGATGCCCGAGGACGATAACATGTTGATAACCCACAAGTATAGGGGATTGCAACCGTTTTTGAGGGTAGAGTATTCAACCCAAATTTTTTGATTCGACACAAGGGGAGCCAAAGAATATTCTCAAGTATTAGCAACTGAGTTGTCAATTCCACACCTGGAAACTTAATATCTGCAGCAAAGTATTTAGTAGCAAAGTAATATGATAGTAGTGATAACGGTAGCAAAAGTAATATTTTTGGTTTTATAGTGATTGTAACAGTAGCAACGGAGAAGTAAATAAGCGAAGAACAACATATGAAAAGCTCGTAGGCTATGGATCAGTGATGGATAATTATGTCGAATGCGATTCCTCATGCAATAGTTATAACACAGGGTGACACAGAACTAGCTCCAGTTCATCAATGTAATGTAGGCATGTATTCCAAATATAGTCATACATGCTTATGGAAAATGTGGCACCCCGGCTCAGAGAAACCGGAACGCCCTGTATTCCAGCCTAGAGATCGAGGAGAAGTCTTCTGGAATACGGCACTGCTCAGCATAGAACAAACCAGCTTTCTATTATTACACGAATATGATTACAAGGTCTCTGATATTACAATGAATAACATTGTCACGACGACACTACGCCTGCCACGGTTGCTCCATGCAAGCAGCAGAACAACACGATGCAGCGGAATAATTCTAGCAGCGGAACAACGATGACGATGATGAACTCCACTCCGCAGGGACTCTGGTTGGAATGCTTATCCTAGCTCGCACGAACGGAAACCACAACAAGCAAGCAACCAAATCCGGCATGACTTGCAAACTGGCATGACACGCCAGGTCAGTACATTGAATGTACTTGCAAGCTCACAATAACCAGAAGCATTCAAGACAAACAACAACATGGCAATTATAGGTTAAGCAGGAATTATCATGAGATCATCAGGATAGCATGGCATGAACAACATGAACCTGATACAGCTAGAGCAATATGAGCATGGCATGAACATATAAACATGATGTCACTATCATGCAACATGATGACATTATCATGCACCAACTTACTCTGCTCAGGTGATCTCATAACCATCACATGCATCACTTACCAACCTCGGACACCACATGATCATCTCAGGATCAAATCAAGCTTGGTATAAATAATACCGTAGTAATCATTAAATGACCACAAGGAGCTTGATCTTTACCCTCGATTCTCACACAACATCACGAATATTCAACAACTCTGTATCCTCGATACCACGGTGATCATTCACGGATCACAAACGGAACCACTCTGGGCTCAACGGGTTACCTCGTAACCAAACGATGATCATTCACGGATCACAAAAAGAACCACTCTGGGCTCAACGGGTTACCTCGTAACCAAACGGTGATCGTTCACGGATCACATAACCAACTTATCTCCTCATCGAACCGTGGTTGTTATTAAGCACATCATTATTACTACTGTTGACCCATAGTGTGACCGACATGAACTGGGCCCTTACCTGCGGGCACGGCTATCGATAGATTTAATATACACTCTACAGAGGTTAGCACACTGTACCCACACCACGGAACCCATGGCCTCGCGCTCCCATTTGGGTGGACCAATGGCATTCCGAAAAAACCGATCTACTGCCATGACACTCTCTCGGCCACTCCGACCAACTCCCCTCTGGCTAGGACATGGGTGGCCCCGTGCCTATGTAACACCCCGAGACCGATGCGCCAGGTGTCTTCCAGTTATTTGCTATTGTTGCCTTGTCTTTCGCTTGCGTGTTGCATCTTGCCATGTCATCATGTGCATTGCATCATCATGTTTTCAAACTTGCATTCGTCCGGGTTCCCCCAGTTTCGTCCGTTGTCCATTCTGAGCCCAGACACACTTGCACGCGCCCGCGGCACGTCCGAAATAGTATTTTATAAGTGGCTGGAAAATGTTCTCGGAATGGGATGAAAGTTGGCGTGCGGTGTTGTTTTGTTTTCACTAGACCGCCTGCCAAGTTTCATCGCTTTTAGAGTCCGTTTGTTAGCCCAACCGTTAAACTATAGCGGCAATATAGCCGGTCATACGTCGGACGTTTTCGGTCTCCGAAGACTGCTGCCGGGCCTCTCTCTCTTCTCTCCTTTCAGCCCGAGGCCTTCCACACATCCCACCTACCAACCGCCAAACCCCTCCTAATCCCTCTTTGCACAGTGCAACGACTCCTCGACCGTGTCCGAAACTGTCCCGAACCCGACCCGGACAGTTGTCACCGTTGGGTCCGGATCATCCCCAAACGTCTATAAAACATCTCCGTTTTTTCTTTTTGGTCTCCCTAGCCTATTTATCTCGAGCGTCCGATCTAAATCGTAGGGAAGAGATAGCCCCTAACCTAACCCACTCGCTA
This sequence comes from Triticum dicoccoides, assembly GCF_002162155.2. NCBI lineage: Eukaryota > Viridiplantae > Streptophyta > Magnoliopsida > Poales > Poaceae > Triticum > Triticum dicoccoides. The sequence continues at coordinate 152,933,331 of NC_041390.1, forward strand.
TATATATTAGCCTAACCTAGACCAAATCCCTAATTTCTAGGGATCCATCCCGCCGCCGCCACTCTCTTCCTCGGATTCCACGCCGAACCAATCCCTACATCCCTCCCGATCCAAACTATCAGCCAACCCCCACCACCTGCCACGATTCGGTCGACCCCGACCATTCGATCTGGATCAGATGGCCAGGAGCCATCCCAGGCGCCCTCTCCCCTCAGCCCCGCAGCAGCCGCACTGAGCCAGATCGGGAGGAGCTCGATCCCGACCACCTCGCCGGTGCTCCTCTCCAGCATGCCGTCGATCACGCCGAGGACCGGCCTCGTCCCGCTCCTCTCCTCCCCTGTATCTCCCTTCCTCCCCGTGCTTCTCTCTCCCACATCTCCCTTGCGTTTCTCTAGCAGGAAACCCCATGGCCGCCGACCCCCTGCCTCGTCTTGGGTCTCACTGGGATGCCGTCTCGCTACTGCATCCGCCATCCCCACGCCTCCCAGCCTCCTCCGCACTTGTTTCCCGTAGTTCCCGAGCCAAGCCACCGCCCTAGAGTTTCTTCATCGCTAGCGCCCGTCTCCAGCGCCCCAAGTCCCGTCAGCGCCTGCTCTTGCGTTGAGCAGGGGAGCCAAGAGGATGACCCCAGCACCAAGTCCCGCTCGCCGGTGCTCGTTGACTCTGTCGTTCCCACGCGGAACCCTCCTCGCCAAGTCCCTCACTGCGTCACCTCCCTGCTTCGCTCCTACACGAGCAGGACGACGAGCGCCTGACCGGTCCGACCTCGTGTACTGACTGCGCCCCTGCTTTCCCCACTGTCGCCTGGGCCACCTCCCCTTTGCCTATTGACCCGCTGCGCTGCTTTGCGTCTGCGAGCCCAGTGCCTCCAAGGCCTAGCTAGATCCGGCCTGCCCAGCCTCCTCCACCAACAGGCTGAAGCCCACCAATGTGTGCAGCCGCATCCAAACCCTTGTGCTCTGTCGGGCCAGAAGATTTGGCCCGTTTCATTTTTTCCCACAGAACGATTTTCCTATTATCCAGAGAAAAACCAGTTTTACAGGAAGCCCCCTAGACTTCATGCATATAATAACTAACAAATCGTGCATCGGTTTAAAATGTTATATATATATATAATATGACTAGAATTTCATCTAGTTTCATAATATCCAACTTTCATGCATGTTTGCGATGTTTAAACTCTTGTTCGCATTAATTTGCTTAAATGCCATGCTAAAATGGTTTATTTCATAACTAAATAACCATAGCTCCAAACTTAATAATCTTTATATGTAAATGGGGTAGAAAAATGCCTTGTTTAACATGGCGGCTTTACATTGCATGTTTAAAAACTCTAAAATATGCTTTAGGGCATAACAATACCTAATCCAAAAATTTGCATATGAGGATTTTCTGGACTTGTTGCTTGTTGTTCCGGCCTCATTTAAAATTGCCTAGATAGGTAGTTTTCATATGCTTCACCTCTTGCCATGCTAACCAACATTTAATATTGTTGAGTACATAAACGGGAGAGAACTAAATAAGTCATATGGTGTTCCGTCAATATGAAACTCGTTGCATATTGAGCTCCACTTAATTTGTAGGATTGTTCGTGCATTTTGCCATGCCATGCCTCATTAAACCGGACATGCATCATACTTGGTTGTGAATCATGCCATGTTTATGTGATGGTTGTTTACTATGTCGCTTGCTTCTTTTCGGTTTGCTTCTCCCTTTAGCTTCGATTTCGTTCCAGAGTTGTGAGGATCCGTTAGACTACGTTCCGTTTGTCTTCTTCATGGACTCGTTCTTCTTCCTTGCGTGATCTCAGGCAAGATGATTGCTTGCTAGTTGTTCGCTCTATTGCTATGCCACACTACCTACCACTTGCTATATCATGCCTCCCATATTGCCATGTCAAGCCTCTAACCCACCTTCCTAGAAAACCGTTGTTTGGCTATGTTACCGCTTTTGCTCAGCCCCTCCTATAGCGTTGCAAGTTGCAGGTGAAGATGAAGTTTGTTCCTTGTTGGAACAAGGATATGTTGGGATATCATTATTATATCTTATTTACTTTAATGCATCTATACACTTGGTAAAGGGTGGAAGGCTCGGCCTTATGCCTGGTGTTTTGTTCCACTCTTGCCGCCCTAGTTTCCATCATACCGGTGTTATGTTCCTTGATTTTGCGTTGCTTACACGGTTGGGTGTTATGGGGACCCCTTGACAGTTCGCCTTGAATAAAACTCCTCCAGCAAGGCCCAACCTTGGTTTTATCATTTGCCTCACCACCACCTACTTTTCCCTTGGGAGTCGTGCTCCCGAGGGTCATCTTATTTTAACCCCCTGGGCCAGTGCTTCTATAAGTGTTGGTCCGAACCAGAGCACCGTGCGGGACCGTTGCTACCTCTTGAGCACTGCGTTGGCTTTCCCTTGAAGAGGAAAGGGTGATGCAGCAAAGTAGCGTAAGTATTTCCCTCGGTTTTTGAGAACCAAGGTATCAATCCAGTAGAGGTTACGCTCTAGTCCCTCGCACCTGCACAAAACAAATAAATCCTCGCAACCAATGCGATAAGGGGTTGTCAATCCCTACACGTTCACTTACGAGAGTGAGATCTGATAGATATGATAAGATAATATTTTTGGTATTTTTATGATAAAGATGCAAAGTAAAATAAAAGCAATGAAAATAACTAAGTATTGGAAGATTTAATATGACGAAGATAGACCTGGGGGCCATAGGTTTCACTAGTGGCTTCTCTCAAGAGCATAAGTATTTTACGGTGGGTGGACAAATTACTGTTGAGCAATTGATAGAATTGAGCATATTTATGAGAATATCTAGGTATGATCATGTATATAGGCATCACGTCTGAGACAAGTAGACCGACTCCTGCCTGCATCTACTACTATTACTCCACACACCGACTGCTATCCAGCATGCATATAGAGTATTAAGTTCAAGAGAACAGAGTAACGCTTTAAGCAAGATGACATGATGTAGAGGGATAAACTCATGCAATATGATGAAAACCCCATCTTGTTATCCTCGATGGCAACAGTACATTACGTGCCTTGCTGCCCCTACTGTCACTGGGAAAGGACACCGCAAGATTGAACCCAAAGCTAAGCACTTCTCCCGTTGCATGAAAGGTCAATCTAGTAGGCCAAACCAAACTGATAATTCGAAGAGACTTGCAAAGATAACCAATCATACATAAAAGAATTCAGAGAAGATTGAAATATTGTTCATAGATAAACTTGATCATAAACCCACAATTCATCGGTCTCAACAAACACACCGCAAAAGAAGATTGCATCGAATAGATCTCCACAAGAGAGGGGGAGAACTTTGTATTGAGATCCAAAAAGAGAGAAGAAGCCATCTAGCTAATCGTTTGGGGGTACAGAAAGTTACGGCGCTTTCTCTCGTGGATACAAAAAGTTGCAGCGGTGGAATTAGTGTTTTGGCTCCGTATCTGATCGTTTGGGGGTACGTAGGTATATATAGGAGGAAGAAGTACGTCGGTGGAGCAACAGGGGGGCCACGAGGGTGGAGGGCGCGCCTGGGGGAGGGTAGGCATGCCCCCCTACCTCGTGGCCTCCCTGTTGGTTGCTTGACGTAGGGTCCAAGTCTCCTGGGTCTTGTTCGTTCCAAAAATCACGCTCCCAAAGGTTGCATTCCGTTTGGACTCCGTTTGATATTCCTTTTCTTCGAAACCCTAAAATAGGCAAAAAAAAACAACAATTTTGGGCTGGGCCTCTGGTTAATAGGTTAGTCCCAAAAATAATATAAAAGTAGATAATAAAGCCCAATAATGTCCAAAACAGAAGATAATATAGCATGGAGCAATCAAAAATTATAGATACGTTGGAGACGTATCAAGCATCCCCAAGCTTAATTCATGTTCGTCCTCGAGTAGGTAAATGATAAAAACAGAATTTTTGATGTGGAATGCTACTTGGCATATTTTCAATGTAATTCTTCTTAATTGTGGTATGAATATTCAGATCCGAAAGATTCAAGACAAAAGTTCAATATTGACATAAAAATAATAATACTTCAAGCATACTAACTAAGCAGTTATGTCTTCTCAAAATAACATGGCCAAAGAAAGTTATCCCTACAAAATCATATAGTCTAGCTATGCTCTATCTTCACCACACAAAGTATTTAAATCATGCACAACCCCGATGACAAGCCAAACAATTGTTTCATACTTTTGACATTCTCAAACTTTTTCAATCTTCATGCAATACATGAGCGTGAGCCATGGACATAGCACTTTAGGTGGAATAGAAGGGTGGTTGTGGAGAAGACAAAAAGGGAGAATATAGTCCCACATCAACTAGGTGTATCAACGGGCTATAGAGATGCCCATCAATAGATATCAATGTGAGTGGGTAGGGATTGACATGCAACAGATGCACTAGAGATATAAGTATATGAGAGCTCAAAGTGGGTGTGCATCCAACTTGCTTGCTCACGAAGACCTAGGGCATTTTGAGGAACCCCATCATTGGAATATGCAAGCCAAGTTCTATAATGAAAAATTCCCACTAGTATATGAAAGTGATAACAAAGGAGACTCTCTATCATGAAGATCATGGTGCTACTTTGAAGCACAAGTGTGGTAAAAGGATAGTAGAATTGTCCCTTCTCTCTTTTTCTCTCATCATTTTTTTATTTGGGCCTTCTCTTTTTTATGGCCTTTTTTTCGTCCGGAGTCTCATCCCGACTTGTGGGGGAATCATAGTCTCCATCATCCTTTCCTCACTTGGGACAATGCTCTAATAATTATGATCATCACACTTTTACTTTCTTACAACTCAAGAATTACAACTCGATACTTAGAACAAAATATGACTCTATGTGAATGCCTCCGACGGAGTACCGGGATATGCAATGACTCATGAGTGACATGTATGAAAGAATTATGAATGGTGGCTTTGCCACAAATAGAATGTCAACTACATGATCATGCAAAGCAATATGACAATGATGGAGCATGTCATAGTAAACGAAACAGTGGAAAGTTGCATGACAATATATCTCGGAATGGCTATGGAAATGCCATGATAGGTAGGTATGGTGGCTGTTTTGAGGAAGGTATATGGTGGGTGTATGATACCGGCAAAAGGTGCACGGTATTAGAGAGGCTAGCAATGGTGGAAGGGTGAGAGCGTGTATGATCCATGGACTCAACATTAGTCATAAAGAACTCATATACTTATTGCAAAAATCTACAAATCATCAAAGCGAAGTATTACATGCATGCTCCTAGGGGGAAGATTGGTAGGAAAAGACCATCGCTCGTCCCCGACCGCCACTCATAAGGAAGACAATCAATAAATAAATCATGCTCTGACTTCATCACATAACGGTTCACCATATGTGCATGCTACGGGAATCACAAACTTTAACACAAGTATTTCTCAAATTCACAACTACTCAACTAGCATGACTCTAATATCACCATCTCCATATCTCAAAACAATTATCAAGTATCAAACTTCTCATAGTATTCAACACACTCATAAGAGAATTTAATTATTAATCTTGTATACCTAGCATATTAGGATTATTTAAGCAATTTACCATGCTATTTAAGACTCTCAAAATAATCTAAGTGAAGCATGAGAGATCAATAGTTTCTATAAAACAAATCTACCACCGTGCTGTAAAAGATATAAGTCAAGCACTAGAGCAAAACTATATAACTCAAAAGATATAAGTGAAGCACATAGAGTATTCTAATAATTTCCGAATCATGTGTGTCTCTCTCAAAAGGTGTGTACAGAAAAGATGATTGTGGTAAACTAAAAAAATAAAGACTCAAATCATACAAGACGCTCCAAGCAAAACACATATCATGTGGTGAATAAAAATATAGCTCCAAGTAAAGTTGCCGATAGAAGTAGATGACAGAGGGGATGCCTTCCGGGGCATCCCCAAGCTTTGGCTTTTAGGTGTCCTTAGATTATATTGGGGGTGCCATGGGCATCCCCAATCTTAGGCTCTTGCCACTCCTTGTTCCATAATCCATCAAATCTTTACCCAAAACTTGAAAACTTCACAACACAAAACTTAAAGTAGAAAATCTCGTGAGCTTCGTTAGCGAAAGAAAACAAAAGACCACTTCAAGGTACTGTAATGAACTCATTATTTATTTATATTGGTGTTAAACCTACTGTATTCCAACTTCTCTATGGTTTATAAACTATTTTACTAGCCATAGATTCATCAAAATAAGCAAACAACACACGAAAAACAGAATCTGTCAAAAACAGAACAGTCTGTAGTAATCTGTAGCTAGCGCAAGATATGGAACCCCAAAAATTCAAAAATAAATTGCTGGACGTGAGTAATTTATCTATTAATCATATTAAAAAATAATTAACTAAATATCACTTTCTAAATAAAAATGGCAGTAGTTCTCGTGAGCGCTAAAGTTTGTGTTTTTTACAGCCAGATTAACAAGACTCCCCCCAAGTCTTCCCAACGGTTCTACTTGGCACAAACATTAATTAAACACAAAAAACACAACCAAAATAGAGGCTAGATAAATTATTTATTACTAAATAGGAGCAAAAAGCAAGGAATAAAAAAAATTGGGTTGCCTCCAACAAGCGCTATCGTTTAACGCCCCTAGCTAGGCATAAAAAATAAGGATAGATCTAGGTATTGCCATCTTTGGTAGGCAATCCATAAGTGGATCTCATAATATATTCATAAGGTAATTTAATTTTCTTTCTGGGAAAGTGTTCCATGCCTTTCCTTAACGGAAATTGGAATCTAATATTTCCTTCCTTCATATCAATAATTGCACCAATCATTCTAAGGAAAGGTCTACCAAGAATAATAGGACATGAAGGATTACAATCTATATCAAGACGATAAAATCTACGAGCACATAATTCCTATTTGTAACAATAAGAACATCATTAATTATTCCCATAGGTTTCTTAATAATGGAATCCGCAAGGTGCAAGTTTAGAGAGCAATCATCAAAATCACAGAAACCTAACAAATCACACAAAGTCTTTGGAATCGTGGAAACACTAGCACCCAAATCACACAAAGCATAGCATTCATGATCTTCAATTTTAATTTTAATAGTTGGTTCCCACTCATCATAAAGTTTTCTAGGGATAGAAACTTCCAACTCAAGTTTTTCTTCATAAGATTGCATCAAAGCATCAAGATATGTTTGGTAAAAGCATTTTTTTGACTATAAGCATGAGGAGAATTTAGCATGGATTGCAACAAGGAAATACAATCTATCAAAGAGAAATTATCATAATTAAATTCCTTGAAATCCAAAATATTATGTTCATTAACATCAATAGTTTTGATCTCTTCAATCCCACTTTTATCAAATTTAGCATCATGATCTAAAAGCTCCGAATTTTTTGAACGCCTTCTAGGTAATGGTGGATCATATTCAGTCCCATAATTATCAAGATTCATATTGCAAAACAAAGATTTAATAGGGGACACATCAATAACTTTTAGGTCTTCATCTTTATTATCATGGTCTTCCAGTTTAGCGGCCATCTTATTAACTAAGGTAGCTTGCTTATTCGAAACTTCAGCTATTAACTTCTCAAGACAAGCAATTTGGGATCTCAAACTATCAAATTCTTTAGACATATCATCGAGCTCTTTATTCATATAACTCATAAAGCTTTTTTGTTCTTTAAGCTCGTTTCTAAAGAAACTATTATGCTCAAATTGCAACACCATAAAACTCCTAACGTTGCTTTCGATTTGTTCTAACCTTTTAAGGTGAAGATCACCAAATCGGGGAAGAGCCATCGAGACAAGCAAGCAATCCAACACATAAGCAAACGAGGAACGGGCAAAAAGAGGCAAATAGAGAAAGAGAGGGAGGATGGAGATAGAGAGAGAGGGCGAATAAAATGGCAAGGGTGAAGTGGGGGACAGGAAAACGAGAGGCAAATGGCAAATAATGTAATGCGGGAGATAAGGGTTTGTGATGGGTACTTGGTATGTTGACTTTTGCGTAGACCTCCCCGACAACGGCACCAGAATTGGCTCGTTGTCGGGAGAAAAATCTTGACTTGCGCAAACCTCCCCGGCAACAGCGCCAGAAATCCTTCTTGCTGCCTCTTGAGCACTGCGTTGGTTTTCCCTTGAAGAGGACAGGGTGATGCAGCAAAGTAGCGTAAGTATTTCCCTTAGTTTTTGAGAACCAAGGTATCAATCCAGTAGGAGGCTACACACGAGTCCCTCGCACCTGCACAAAACAAATAAATCCTCGCAACCAATGCGATAAGGGGTTGTCAATCCCTACATGGTCACTTACGAGAGTGAGATCTGATAGATATGATAAGATAATATTTTTGGTATTTTTATGATAAAGATGCAAAGTAAAATAAAAGCAATGAAAATAACTAAGTATTGGAAGATTTATTATGATGAAGATTGACCTGGGGGCCATAGGTTTCACTAGTGGCTTCTCTCAAGAGCATAAGTATTTTACGGTGGGTGAACAAATTACTGTTGAGCAATTGACAGAATTGAGCATAGTTATGAGAATATCTAGGTATGATCATGTATATAGGCATCACGTCTGAGACAAGTAGACCGACTTCTGCCTGCATCTACTACTATTACTCCACACACCGACCGCTATCCAGCATGCATATAGAGTATTAAGTTCAAGAGAACAGAGTAACGCTTTAAGCAAGATGACATGATGTAGAGGGATAAACTCATGCAATATGATGAAAACCCCATCTTGTTATCCTCGATGGCAACAGTACATTACGTGCCTTGCTGCCCCTACTGTCACTAGGAAAGGACACCGCAAGATTGAACCCAAAGCTAAGCACTTCTCCCATTGTAAGAAAGATCAATCTAGTAGGCCAAACCAAACTGATAATTCGAAGAGACTTGCAAAGATAACCAATCATACATAAAAGAATTCAGAGAAGATTCAAATATTGTTCATAGTTAAACTTGATCATAAACCCACAATTCATCGGTCTCAACAAGCACACCGCAAAAGAAGATTACATCGAATAGATCTCCAAAAGAGAGGGGGAGAACTTTGTATTGAGATCCAAAAAGAGAGAAGAAGCCATCTAGATAATAACTATGGACCCAAAGGTCTGAGGTAAACTACTCACACTTCATCGGAGAGGCTATGGTGTTGATGTAGAAGCCCTCCGTGATCGATGCCCCCTCCGGCGGAGCTTCGCAACAGGCCCCAAGATGGGATCTCATGGATACAGGAAGTTACGATGGTGGAATTAGGGTTTTGGCTCCGTATCTGATCGTTTGGGGTGCGTAGGTATATATAGGAGGAAGAAGTACATCGGTGGAGCAACAGGGGGCCCATGAGGGTGGAGGGCGCGCCTGGGGAGGGGGGGGGTAGGCGCGCCCCCCTACCTCGTGGCCTCCCTGTTCGTTGCTTGATGTAGTGTCCAAGTCTCCTGGGTCTTGTTCGTTCCAAAAATCAAGTTCCCAAAGGTTTCATTCCGTTTGGACTCCGTTTGATATTCCTTTTCTTCGAAACCCTAAAATAGGCAAAAAAACAGCAATTCTGGGCAGGGCCTCCGGTTAATAGGTTAGTCCCAAAAATAATATAGAAGTGGATAATAAAGCCCAATAATGTCCAAAACAAAAGATAATATAGCATGGAGCAATCAAAAATTATAGATACGTTGGAGACGTATCAACTATCCCTTGGCAACTTGGGCTATGTTGGTACCTGTACGCTTAGCTTATCCGGTGTTGCCCTGAGAACGAGATATGTGCAGCTCCTATCGGGATGTCGGCACATCGGGCAGTCTTGCTGGTCTTGTTTTACCATTGTCGAAATGTCTTGTAACCCGGATTCCGAGTTTGATCGGGTCTTCCTAGGAGAAGGAATATCCTTCGTTGACCATGGGAGCTTGTGATGGGCTAAGTTGGGACACCCCTGCAGGGTTTTGAACTTTTGAAAGCCGTGCCCCCGGTTATGGGCGGATGGGAATTTGTTAATGTCCGGTTGTAGAGAACTTGACACTTAATGTAATTAAAATGCATCAACCGCATGTGTACCCGTGATGGTCTCTTTCCGGCGGAGTCCGAGAAGTGAACGCTGTTCTTGTGTTATGCTTGAACTTAAGTAGTTTCAGGATCACTTCTTGATCACTTCTAGTTCACGACTGCTGCGTTGCTTCTCTTCTCACTCTTATTTGCGTAAGTTAGCCACCATATATGCTTAGAGCTTGCTGCAGCTCCACCTCACTACCCTTTCCTACCCATAATGCTTAAATAGTCTTGATCTTGTGGGTGTGAGATTGATGAGTCCTCGTGACTCACAGATACTTCCAAACAGTGGCAGGTGCCAATGATACCAGTGCAGGTGACGCAACCCAACACAAGTGGGAGCTCGATGAAGATCTTGATCGTTGTGTTGTGTCTTTTCCGGTTGATCAGTAGTGGAGCCCAGTTGGGACGATCGGGGATCCAACAATTGGGGTTGTCTTCTTTTATTTTGGTTCTGTAGTCGGACCTTGATTGTATTCTGGATGATGTATGTTTAACTTGTATTTGTGTGAAGTGGCAATTGTAAGCCAACTCTTTATCCCTTTCTTATTCAATACATGGGATGTGTAAAGATTACCCCTCTTGCGACAGACTTACCATGCGACTATGCCTCTAAGTCGTGCCCCGACACGTCGGAGATATAGCCGCATCGTGGGTGTTACACAAGTTGGTAATCAGATCCTTCCCCGACTTAGGAGCCCCCTGCTTCATCGAATCGCTGACGTTCTTGTGTCTAGAACAAAATGTTTTGAGTCTTAGGATTATATATATCGGAGAGTAGGATTATTTTTACTCCTCAGTCCCTTCGTCGCTCTGGTGAGGCCTCCTGACGTAGAGTTTTGACTCTTCTTTCCTCAAATTTCACGAATTTTTTTAGGATCACGCGGGTATCTTGGAATCGTTCTGATAGTCTTGTGACGAGAACATTGTTCTTGGTGCCTCCTGACATTTAGGGGTTGTGGCAGTGTCCCGGGGAGTTGAGCTCCGAGGTGTTGTCGTCACAATTTTATCGTTGTAGTTGTGGAATACCTGAGTTCGCCGACATCGAAAATCTCTTTTATGCAGTTGTTGGTGAGATAACCTCGACGCCACCCAGTACTGGGGAGGGAGTTCGGGAGTATTGCCATAACTCGTATAACGGATGCTTTTTGAAGGTTGAGGTAAATGATTTCTGAGGGTTTCTTGGTTATGTGTTGAAGGATGTATACAACTGGATGTAGGATTTGTTAGTTTTGGGTGAGATATTATGCTTCCCCTATCCCCAACACCTGATTGCATAACCAGAAAGTTTTGGGAGTTTATAAGTGGGAATTTAAGTATCTCGTAGGATATCCTTCCAACAGACACATGATACGACATGGGATCTATCATATGTTTGTTTTCGGCTTATTTTGCAAGCCAATCCTTTGTTTTTATTTTGGTTTGTGGTATTCGAGTTGCTTCAATGTCAAGTGTTGATTCCATTGCTTCCCTAAGCGGTGTTCTCATATTTCTATGGGAATACTAATCCTTCATGTTAATCGAGATTGTCATGTCAATCCTTTTCAACCGGTGTGTTTTCTCTTCAAGTGGATCCGATCATTCTCAACATCCGCAAGATCAAATCTTAGTTTTTCCCAATGTTGTTCGTTTCATCTGTTCCCCAAGTTGCCTTTGTTTTCCCGCCCTCCCACCCTTTTTCTTCAAGGACTCAGATTTCTTAATCAAGTATCCATCTTATGGATGTGAAGTCTATTCCTCCTTTTCTTTCAATATTCTTATCCGGTGATTCTCAAGAAGGTTCTAACAGAGCTTCAAGTTCATCATTCTTTCGTTCTTTTTTTCTTCTGTGGTGGATTCAAGTCAAGCCTTGTCAATCATATCCTTTTCTCGTTTCAAATGTTTTCTCATGCCAATGCAACTCTTAATCATTCACTTCTCGCTATTCATTTGTTTTGGAGTGCTGAAGATATCTCAGGAGATTCGTGTTTCCATTCTTGATCCGTTCAAGCTATTTCTAGATTGTTATCTCATTCAAGCCATTTAATTCAACCGGTGCAATATCTCTTCAAAACCATTTCAACGATGTTTCTCTTGAGTGGGCCCTAACCCACAGGTCTTTTCCCAGGATCTTACCTGACTCTTCTATTTTCCCGGTGTTATTCTCAAATTCATTGCAAAGTATGACGTGAAGGAAATATGCCCTAGAGGCAATAATAAAGTTATTATTTATTTCCTTATATCATGATAAATGTTTATTATTCATGCTAGAATTGTATTAACCGGAAACATAATACATGTGTGAATACATAGACAAATAGTATGTCACTAGTATGCCTCTACTTGACTAGCTCGTTGATCAAAGATGGTTAAGTTTCCTAGCCAATGACATGGGTTGTCATTTGATTAACGGGATCACATCATTAGGAGAATGATGTGATTGACTTGACCCATTTTGTTAGCTTAGCACCCGATCATTTAGTATGTTGCTATTGCTTTCTTCATGACTTATACATGTTCCTATGACTATGAGATTATGCAACTCCCATTTACCGGAGGAACACTTTGTGTGCTACCAAATGTCACAACGTAACTGGGTGATTATAAAGGTGCTCTACAGGTGTCTCCAAAGGTGCTTGTTGGGTTGGCGTATTTCGAGATTAGGATTTGTCACTCCGATTGTCGGAGAGGTATCTCTAGGCCCTCTCGGTAATGCACATCACTTAAGCCTTGCAAGCATTGCAACTAATGAGATTAGTTGCGGGATTATGTATTACGGAACGAGTAAAGAGACTTGCCGTTAACGAGATTGAACTAGGTATTGAGATACCGACGATCGAATCTCGGGCAAGTAACATACTGATGACAAAGGGAACAACGTATGTTGTTATGCGGGCTGACCGATAAAGATCTTCGTAGAATATGTGGGAGCCAATATGAGCATCCAGGTTTCGCTGTTGGTTATTGACCGGAGACGTGTCTCGGTCATGTCTACATAGTTCTCGAACCCGTAGGGTCCGCACGCTTAACGTTTCAATGACAGATATATTATGAGTTTATATGTTTTGATGTACCGAAGGTTGTTCGGAGTCCCGGATGTGATCACGGACATGACGAGGAGTCTCGAAATGGTCGAGACATGAAGATTAATATATTGGAAGCCTATGTTTGGATATCAGAAGTGTTCAGGTGAAATCGGGATTTTACCGGAGTACTGGGAGGTTACCGGAACCACCCGGGAGGTTAATGGGCCATAGTGGGCCTTAGTGGAAGAGAGGAGAGGTGGCCAGGGCAAGGGCCACGCGCCCCTCCCCCTAGTCCGGATAGGACAAGGAGAGGGGGCGGCACCCCCCTTTTTCTTCTTCTCCTCCACCTCTTTCCCCCAAGTCCTAATCCAACTAGAAAAAGGGAGGGAGTCCTACTCCCGGTGGGAGTAGGACTCCTCCTGGCGTGCCCCCTCTCCTGGCTGGCCGTACCCCCCTTGCTCCTTTATATACGGGGCAGGGGGGCACCCTAGACACAACAATTGATCGTTTGATCTTTTAGCCATGTGCGGTGCCCCCCTCCACCATAGTCCACCTCGATAACACTGTAGCGGTGCTTAGGCGAAGCCCCGCATCGGTAGAACATCATCATCGTCACCACGCCGTCGTGCTGACGAAACTCTCCCTCAACACTCGGCTGGATCGGAGTTCGAGGGACGTCATCGGGCTGAACGTGTGCTGAACTCGGAGGTGCCGTGCGTTCGGTACTTGATCGGTCAGATCGTGAAGACGTACGACTACATCAACCGCGTTGTGCTAACGCTTCCACTTTCGGTCTACGAGGGTACGTGGACAACACTCCCCTCTTGTTGCTATGCATCACCATGATCTTGCATGTGCGTAGGATTTTTTTTGAAATTACTACGTTCCCCAACATGACATAAGTATGAATTGTCATAATTCATATGTCTTTCTCTAAGATCTTTCAAATTCTTTTCATCTTTATCTCAACCTTTCCTCTTTTAATCCTTCCGGAGTGCCTCAACAATTCATGGTGGTGTTTCTCATCGTCATTCTCTGCATTTGAAGACTGAAGAAGTGTTTCCTCTAAATCTTGGTCCGCTCTCTCGTAGATTCATGGTTATAGCCTTATGCCATCCTCTCATGATTGTTTTTGATTGTGAGAATTCTTTTCACCCATCCAGAGCAATTCAGGAGTCTTTTCAGTTTGATTCATCCAAAGGCCATCATCTCAGAATTATCCATTCCAGCTTTCAGCTCTCGTTCTCGAATTCTTCCGGTGCATCATTCAAGTATGCTCTAATCAGCTCGTGATCTATTCGTTCTCGTGTACCTAAATTCTCTCAAGTACCTTCGTTCTTTTTATAGTTCTTCCCGGTATTTCTTTATCTTTTCTTCGTTCATTTTCAATTCTTACGATGGTTCGTTCAAGATTACTTTCCTCTTGTTATCATATCAATTCATTTGTTCTTTCCAAATCCTACGAGTGGTTCGTTGAAGACTTTCCCAAGTTTGCGCTATATCTCTCTTAATCCTTTCTACGAGAATAAGTAGAATGCCTAATCCGTTGCTTGTCATCAATTTAAATTGGTGAAGGATACGCATAACATAATTCTTATTCTTGCTTCATCCAAATGATGGATTCATTCTTCCGGAGTTTGTTCATGATGAGTCAATTCTCGGTTCCAATTGTTTCATCTTTTCTTCTCCGGAGTTCCAAGTTTTCCTATTTATCTCGTCGCAAGGCTCCATCCAAGCATTGCAAGCCTTCAATCTTATTCTTTTCATCCTTCACTTCTTTTGATCATCCTTTTATTACTGGAGTTCTTCATGGAGGCTCATCAAGGTTTCTTTTCATTCTTCAATTGTTCTTCAAGATTTCTCTAGAAGTTATGGTCTGCCAAGCTATACTCAAAGATAAACATGGTGCTCAACACATGTTTTGTTTCGTGGAGTCCAAGCATTCTTCATCTTGTATTCTGAAGTATAATTCGTTCTACCTTATCTTTTAAGGTGGTGTTATGTCATTCTTGATAATTTCCCTTCGTGTTTCATGATTCACAAGTTATCAAGAATGTGGTATTTTTAATCCATTAATCTCTTCATTGGAGTTATATTGTGTCATATTTCACCTAAAGCCTTCCCTAAGGAATGTTGCTATTGTGGTGCTTATCAATAATCCAAGTTTCCTCCTATTCTCGCGATGAAAGAAGTTTTCATCTCTTCGTTGCTCTCAAGCAAGCAATTGATTTGCGTTAGTGGCAAAATTTCACCTCATAGTTTTGGGATGTTTTCCATAAGCCCACTACAAGCTTATTCGTTTCGTTGTTGGTTTTCCAAACAACTCCGTTCAATCCTTATTTTTAAGGATGCTATCTTAAATTCATTTCAGGTAGAACATGTTGTTTTCTTCTCCGTTCTTTTGATTCCATTCTTACATTTGTTCCGGAGGCATTGTGATGTTGCTCTCTTCAACCCATCATCTTGTTTTGTCAAGATCATTTTCAATTCTTTCCATTTACAGTCGTAGTGTTGTCCAAATTATATCATTCTTATTCCTTCTCTATCTTGTTTTAACCGGAGTGTTGTGTCTATCATTCTTTTTCTAACCGGAGTCTCATCCAAGTGCCTTATTTTTGCCAAGTTCACATTCTTTATCTTCCTTTTCCAACCGGAATGTTGTCGTAATTGATCCTTATCGTTCCTTGTACATCTCGTTTCTACCGGAGTGCTTGCATGTACTTATTGTCCATTGCAACCCTTTTTCTTTTGTCTTTCAACCCACAAGGTTCCCGTAATGTTCCTTGTTCCTCTTTTCTAACGGAGTGTTTTCAACTTTGTTCATCTTCTTTGTATTCTTTCTTTCAATTTGTTCAACCTCTCAAGGTTCTTTGGTTTCACTCATTTGCCAAAGAAGTAACTTAGTTTTACCTCTTCTCTTCCTCTTCCATTTCTCTCCGGTGCCATCCTAGATCTCGAGACGAGATCCTCTTGTAGTGGTGGAGTGTTGTAACGCCCCGAGACCGATGCGCCAGGTGTCTTCCAGTTATTCGCTGTTGTTGCCTTGTCTTTTGCTTGCATGTTGCATCTTGCCATGTCATCATGTGCATTGCATCATCATGTTTTCAAACTTGCATTCGTCCGGGTTCCCCCAGTACCGTCCGTTGTCCGTTCTGAGCCCAGACACACTTGCACGCGCCCGCGGCACGTCTGAAATAGTGTTTTATTAGTGGATGGAAAATGTTCTCGGAATGGGATGAAAGTTGGCTTGTGGTGTTGTTTTGTTGTCAGTAGACCGCCTGCCAAGTTTCATCGCTTTTAGAGTCCGTTTGTTAGCCCAACCGTTAAACTATAGCGGCAATATAGCCGGTCATACGTCGGACATTTTCGGTCTCCGAAGACTACTGTCGGGCCTCTCTCTATTCTCTCCTTTCAGCCCGAGGCCTTCTACACATCCGACCTACCAACCGCCAAACCCCTCCTAACCCCTCTTTGCACAGTGCAATGACTCCTCGCCCGTGTTCGAAACTGTCCCGAACCTGACCCGGACAGTTGTCACCGTTGGGTCCGGATCATCCCCAAACGTCTATAAAACATCTCCGTTTCTATTTTTGGTCTTCCTAGCCTATTTATCTCGAGCGTTCGATCTAAATCGTAGAGAAGAGATAACCCTTAACCTAACCCACTCGCTATATATATATTAGCCTAACCTAGACCAAATCCCTAATTTCTAGGGATCCATCCCGCCGCCGCCACTCTCTTCCTCGGATTCCATGCCGAACCAATCCCTGCATCCCTCCCGATACAAACCATCAGCCAACCCCCACCACCTGCCACGATTCGGTCGACCTCGACCATTCGATCTGGATCAGATGGCCAGGAGCCATCCCAGGCGCCCTCTCCCCTCAGCCCTGCAGCAGCCGCACCGAGCTAGATCGGGAGGAGCTCGATCCCGACCACCTCACCGGAGCTCCTCTCCAGCACGCCGGCGATCACGGCGAGGACCGGCCTCGTCCCGCTCCTCTCCTCCCCTATATCTCCCTTCCTCCCCGTGCTTCTCTCTCACACATCTCCCTCGCATTTCTCTAGCAGGAAACCCCATGGCTGCCGACCCCCTGCCTTGTCTTGGGTCTCGCTCGGATGCCGTCTCACTGCTGGATCCGCCATCCTCGTGCCTCCCAGCCTCCTCCGCGCTCGATTCCCGTAGTTCTCGAGCCAAGCCACCGCCCTGGAGCTTCTCCGTCACCGGCGCCCGTCTCCAGCGCCCCAAGTCCCGCCAGCGCCTGCTCCTGCGTCGAGCAGGGGAGCCGGGAGGATGACCCCAGCGCCAAGTCCCGCTCGCCGGTGCTCGTTGACTCCGCCGTTCCCGCGCGGAACCCTCCTCGCCAAGTCCCTCACCGCGTCACCTCCCTGCTTCGCTCCTGCACGAGCAGGACGACGAGCGCCTGACCGGTCCGACCTCCCGCATTGACTGCACCCCTGCTTTCCCCGCTGTCGCCTGGGCCACCTCCCCTTTGCCTGTTGACCCGTTGCGCTACTTTGCGTCTGCGAGCCCAGCGCCTCCAAGGCCCAGCCAGATCTGGCCTGCCCAACCTCCTCCACCAACGGGCTGAAGCCTACCAATGTGAGCAGCCGCATCCAAACCCCTGTGCTCTGTCGGGCTAGAAGATTTGTCCTGTTTCATTTTTTCCCACAGAACAATTTTCCTATTATCCAGAGAAAAACCAGTTTTACAGGAAGCCCCTAGACTTCATGCATATAATAACTAACATATAGTGCATCGGTTTAAAATGTTTTATATATGTAATATGACTAGAATTTCGTCTAGTTTCATAATATCTAACTTTCATGCATGTTTGAGATGTTTAAACTGTTGTTTGCATTAATTTGCTTAAATGCCATGCTAAAATGGTTTATTTCATAACTAAATAACCATAGCTCCAAACTTAGTAATCTTTATATCTAAATGGGGTAGAAAAATGCCTAATTTAACATGGTGGATTTACTTTGCATGTTTAAAAACTCTAAAATATGCTTTAGGGCAGAACAGTACCTAATCCAAAAATATGCATATGAGGATTTTCCGGACTTATTGCTTGTTGTTCCGGCCTCATTTAAACTTGCCTAGATAGGTAGTTTTTATATGATTCACCTCTTGCCATGCTAACCAACATTTAATATTGTTGAATACATAAACATGAGAGAACTAAATAAGTCATGTGGTGTTCTGTCAATATGCAACTCGTTGCATATTGAGATCCACTTAATTTGTAGGATTGTTTGTGCATTTTGCCATGCCATGCCTCATTAAACCGGACATGCATCATACTTGGTTGTGCATCATGACATGTTTATGTGATGGTTGTTTACTATGTTGCTTGCTTCTTTCCGGGTTGCTTCTCCCGTTAGCTTCGGTTTCATTCCGGAGTTGTGAGGATCCGTTCGACTATGTTCCGTTTGTCTTCTTCATGGACTCGTTCTTCTTCCTTGCGGGATCTCAGGCAAGATGACCATACCCTCGAAATCACTTCTATCTTTGCTTGCTAGTTGTTCGCTCTATTGCTATGCCGCGCTACCTACCACTTGCTATATCATGCCTCCCATATTGCCATGTCAAGCCTCTAACCCACCTTCCTAGCAAACCATTGTTTGGCTATGTTACTGCTTTTGCCCAGCCCCTCTTATAGCGTTGCTAGTTGCAGGTGAAGATGAAGTTTATTCCTTGTTGGAACATGGATACGTTGGGATATCATTATTATATCTTATTTACTTTAATGCATCTATACACTTGGTAAAGGGTGGAAGGCTCGGCCTTATGCATGGTGTTTTGTTCCACTCTTGCCGACCTAGTTTCCTTCATACCGGTGTTATGTTCCTTGATTTTGCGTTCCTTACATGGTTGGGTGTTATGGGGACCCCTTGATAGTTCGCCTTGAATAAAACTCCTCCAGCAAGGCCCAACCTTGGTTTTACCATTTGCCTCACCACCACCTACTTTTCCCTTGGGAGTCGCGCTCCCGAGGGTCATCTTATTTTAACCCCCCCGGGCCAGTGCTTCTCTAAGTGTTGGTCTGAACCAGAGCACCGTGCGGGACCGTCCCTTGGCAACTTGGGTTATGTTGGTACATGTACGCTTAGCTTATCCGGTGTTGCCCTGAGAACGAGATATGTGTAGCTCCTATCGAGATGTCGGCACATCAGGTGGTCTTGTTGGTCTTGTGTTTACCATTTTCGAAATATCTTGTAACTGGGATTCCGAGTCTGATCGAGTCTTCCTGGGAGAAGGAATATCCTTCGTTGACCGTGAGAGCTTGTGATGGGCTAAGTTGGGACACCCCTGCAGGGTTTTGAACTTTTGAAAGCCGTGGCCGCGGTTATGGGCAGATGGGAATTTGTTAATGTCCGGTTGTAGAGAACTTGACACTTAACGTAATTAAAATGCATCAACCGCGTGTGTAGCCATGATGGTCTCTTTCCGGCGGAGTCCGGGAAGTGAACACGGTTCTTGTGTTATGCTTGAACGTAAGTAGTTTCAGGATCACTTCTAGTTCCACTACAAGAATTAGCTATTTTGCCGTCTGCCACGGCGGACGGCAAAGGCCTGAACGGCGGACGACAAAGGTCTTAGCCGTCTGCCGCGGACGGCAACAGGCTCCGGCAAAGTAAGGTCTGGCAAACAGCTACTTTGACGTCCGCTTTATGCGGCTGACAGCAAAGGGGCCTTTGCCATCAGCAGCAGACGGCAAAAAATGCGCTGTTAGTCCGTTAGGTGGCTAACGGCAGGCCTTTGCCGTCCGCCGCTGACGGTAAAATTTGTCCTGCCTTTGTCGTCCGTCGTATGATGTCAGCTAGACATCACTACACGACAGGCCTTTGCCGTCTGCCGCTGACGGCAAAATTGTTCACTCTTTTCCGCCTGCCACTGTAGGCAAACTGACCAAATGGGTCAGCTCCTAGGAAGCACAATTGGCTGCCACGTGGCTTCTTTGCCGTCTGCAGCTGATGGCAAAGATCCCGTTGCCGTCGGTGGCAGACGACAAAGAGCCTGCATATTGGCTCTTTTTTCTATTTTTTCTTGAATCCAACAATTTTCACAGCAAATATATATGACATATATAGATATATTTCACAGGGCTATTTAACAGCAAACATATCACATATCCAGCACATAATTAAGTTTCATCCATTCATACATAAGCAAGTTCCATCCATACACATTGTTCCATCCATATACATATTACAATGCAAAGTTCCATCATAGCAAGCTAGATACAATGCAAAGTTTCAGCAAAGAAAAAACAAGCACTCCATCATAGCAAGCTAGCTTCCATGAAGTGAATGAAATCTACAAAATGGCAAATAAGAAAGTTAGAAATAGGTGACTAGAAGAAGAAGAGTAGAACAACAAGAAGACTAGAACAAGAAGTATATGTCATTTATGAGCTAACTAAGGTGAAATGGATCATTTATGAGCTAACTTGGTTAAAATGGGTCATTTATGAGCTAACTTAGTTGAAATGGGTCATTTATAAGCTAACTAAGGTGAAATGGATTGTTTTTGAGCTAACTAAGTTGAAATAGATCGTTTTTAGCTAACTTAGGTGAAATGGATCATTTATGAGCTAACTTAGTTGAAATGGGTCGTTTATGAGCTAACTAAGGTGAGATGGATCGTTTTTGAGCTAACTAAGATGAAATGGATCGTTTTTAGCTAACTTAGGTGAAATGGGTCATTTAGGAGCTAATCTAGGTAAAATGGGTCATTTTAGAGCTAACTTGGATAAACTGGATCATTTATAAGCTAAATAAGGTAAAATGGGTCATTTTAGAGCTAACTTAGGTAAAATGGATCGTTTATGTGCTAACTAAGCTAATTATGCAATTTTTTACATAAGTAAGCTAAGTACAAATCGTTTTAGAGCTAACTTAGGTAAAATGGATGGTTTTGGAGGTCAGTAAGCTTATTAAGTCATTTTGGAGGAAAAGACGCTAACTCTAGGTCATTATGATAAGCATATTGGAGAAAATAAAGCTAAGTCTAGGTCTTTATGCATTTGTTAAGCAAAACACTAGAGAAACTTACCGTGATCATGGAGGTGTAGGAGCGGGCTGGCTCGTGCCGGTAGCTGGAGAAGGATCGTGCGATGCTTGTCTGGAGTTACGCTGCACCAATTATCATTACCAATGTCTCGTTACCATGATGACACTCAAATGTTAAGACTAGCAAGTAATGTCCATTCAAATTAAACTCACCGTGGTCCCAGGAGCAATCACTGGCATCGGTGGAGCGGTCTGACCGGACTTCTCACACACAGACTGCACATTTGGTTTTGACAAACACAGTCATACTAGTTAGTAATGAGACAAACACTACATGAATGTTTTGGCTAATCTGCAGAAGAAACTTACCACAAGGAGCTCGTACATGGCCCTTGCGTGCATGTCATTCCGTGCCCTCTCCTCCTCCAACATCTTTGTCGTCCTCTCCTCCAACTCCCGCTGCCTCTCCGCCGCCTCCGCTAGAAGTTTCTCCGTCCTATCTCTCTCACTCTGTATAGCAGCCTGCAACACCACTCACATGACCATTTGTAATCACTGATGGAAGCGCACACAATGTAATGGAGAAAGATAGCTGAGTATGTATAACTAACCTTGAAGGCGAGTTGGACTGGCCGTTCACGAGGCCTTATCTCAGGAGCGGAGCTCGACTGGCGCGCTCTCCAGGAGAGTGCTAGGACAACGGATAAGTCCATCTCCTATGGCTATGGAGCCATGGGACCTCCCGCCACCAGATATCATCAGCAGCTCTATATCAATGGGACCCTGGCTCGGGTTAAAGTCCTCCCCTTCCTCGCCTTCCCCTGATCTCTATATTGCACGAGCTTGTTGTGGCAGGAGATGTTGGTGAAGTTCTTTGGATCATTGAGGTCAGACGCAGAGAATGCCTTGACATTCTTGTAAGGGCCAGTGTGGGCCATGGCATACAGGTCGTACACCTCTGGCACCTTATCCGCCTTATTGTGGCGTGCCTGAAAGAGAGAAACAAAGTTAATTAG
The DNA here is from genome assembly GCF_002162155.2 of Triticum dicoccoides. Classification (NCBI taxonomy): domain Eukaryota; kingdom Viridiplantae; phylum Streptophyta; class Magnoliopsida; order Poales; family Poaceae; genus Triticum; species Triticum dicoccoides. The sequence goes on from NC_041390.1 coordinate 152,955,413, forward strand.
TAATTAAAGGGCTAAAGCTAGCATGATGAAGAATTGCATGAATCATGAAGCAAACCACATACCCAGTTCCGCCTGAACTGAAATAAGTTGGAGCTTCCTTGATGGTGTGGCACACCTTCCATTTGGGCACGTTTGTACTTGGCATCGTTGTGGAGGGCTAGCCATTCATTTGAGCACAACTCATTGACCAACACCTCCCAACAATCCATCCGATCCGCACACCATCTCGGAGGGGCCTAAGTTAGCAAATAGAAACTTGAGCGCTACGGCTATGAATTACTAAATGAAGGAAGTAAGTACAAGGCCTTAAGAATTACCTTCATGTACTGCTCCTTACTCAAGAACTTCTCGTGGCACGCCGGCTTGGTCTTGATACCACGCGAGGCGTAGTAGTCTCGAACAGCCTGCACCACAATATACCTGGAAGACTTGCAAATGGGACAATAGTTCAAGTCCGCATAGTCAAGCCTAAATAAGGCACATCCTTTCTCACAGGCATGTATCTTCTCATAGGGCATCTTCAGTGCACAGAGGATTTTGTCCAACTGGTACAGGTTTGCAGGCATTACATGGCCTTTGGGTAGAAAGCGTCCAAATACTGTCATAATTGCGTCGTAGCATTCTCTGCCCAAGTTGAACTAAGCCTTCAGAGCCATTACTTGTGAGATGGCATCCAACTGATAAAGCTCAGTGTGCTCGTGGAGCGGACATTTTGAAGACTCCAACATTTCATTGAAGGCCTTTGCAGATTCCTCCATCTCCTCGTCTGAATCCCGAGCATCATCATAGTCTTGCACCATGTTTTCCATCCCGATACCATGCTCGTCGGTGCAACGACGATCCACCTCAGCTCGGTCACATTGGGCAGACTCACCATGAAATTTCCACACCGTATAATCGGGCGTAAAACCACTCTTCTACAGGTGTTTGCCCATTTCAGCCTCTGTCCTCTTTTCCCAATTGCCGCACCGGAAACAGGGGCACCAGGTTTTCCTCTAGCCATTTGCAAATGCGGCTTGCACAAACCCCTTGGTTTTTGTGAACCATTCAGCGCTCCATTTGTTCTGACCAGTGTGACCAGTATACATCCACACACGGTCACTCATCTTGAATTTTAGAGCTACTGGACACACAACAATTATATATATAATTCACCATGTATATATTAATCAGTTGATCTACTTTGTCAATTTTATTACGTCCATGCAACCTACACTCTAATAGGTAATGATAGGTCCTAATCCCACCCGAGTATGTGTAGATTGGGTTCATTTTCCCATGCTATGCTCCGGATCCGACGCAAAATTTCAGCAGCACCTCCCCACTGTTCTCCTGATACACGTCTCTGCAATAAACAGAGAGGATGTGTACCCGGAGAACAACAAGGGAGGCACTGACGAAATTTATGCATCGGATTCGGAGCAAAGCATATGGGAAAACGAACCCAATCTACATATACTCGGGCTGTCCATGGATAGCGTTAGAAAATTCGAAAGAATCAAGGTTATAAATATGCAAATGCATGCATATTTATAACTATGACACTTTCGAACGGGAAACACATATTGGTTACGCATACTGATGATTCAAGACACATATATAGCTAGCTATCAAGTTCCATCGGCACGAACACCGAAACACAGCAAATAATTAATGGGGGAGGAGGACATGTAATTTGTGCTCACCCACGAACGAAGGGGCAGAGGTCGTCAAACACCAAACCTCGCAGCGATGAAACAACTGCACATTTAAATCTACCCGATCTACACAATTATATATGATGTTTTTCATAACAAAATCGAAAAATATATGACCTAACTAATAATTCACAAATATATGACCCCGTCGGCCTCTGGAAGGCCAAAGAACACCTTTTCGGGAGGTGTCGGGGGTTGGGGTGTCGTGTCGGTGTCGGGGTGTGGTGTCG
>NC_041390.1:152958163-152981962 GCF_002162155.2 Triticum dicoccoides
GTGTGGGCGGCGCTGGGCGGTGGGGCGGGGCGGTGGCGGGGGGCGGCGGGGGCGGCGGTGGGTGGGGATCTGGTGGGCGTCGGGGAGGAGAGAGGGAGAGCAGAGAGAGTAACGGGTGAGGATGGGGGCCGTTAATTAGTCTGCTCTTTGCCGTCCGCCGCTCTTTGTCGTTCGCCTTTATCTCTCTTTGTCGTTCGCTAGCGGGCGACAAAGAGGTGGGGCGTTAAGTTTTTTCTAAACGGGCTGGGGGTGGGGGCCACCTCCCTCTTTGCCGTCAGCCAGCTGACGGCAAAGAGCTGGCAGATGGCAAATGCCTATTTTGTAGTCCGATGCTTCTTTGTCGTCTGCTTTTCGGTAGCTGATGGCAAAGAGCTTCTTTGCCGTCTGCTAGCAGACGGAAAAGAGCTGGCAGATGGCAAAGTAGCTAATTCCAGTAGTGTTCACGGCCGTTGCGTTGCTTCTCTTCTCGCTCTTATTTGCGTAGGTTAGCCACCATATATGCTTAGAGCTTGATGCAGCTCCACCTCACTACCCTTTCCTACCCATAATGCTTATAGTCTTGATCTCGCGGGTGTGAGATTGCTGAGTCCTCGTGACTCACAGATACTTCCAAACAGTGGTAGGTGCCGATGATACCAGTGCAGGTGACGCAACCCAGCACAAGTGGGAGCTCGATGAAGATCTTGATCGTTGCGTTGTGTCTTTTCCGGTTGATCAGTAGTGGAGCCCAGTTGGGACGATCGAGGATCCAGCAATTGGGGTTGTCTTATTTTATTTTGGTTCCATAGTCGGACCTTGATTGTATTCTGGATGATGTATGTTTAACTTGTATTTGTGTGAAGTGGCGATTGTAAGCCAACTCTTTATCCCTTTCTTATTCAGTACATGGGATGTGTAAAATTACCCCTCTTGCGACAGACTTACCATGTGACTATGCCTCTAAGTCGTGCCCCGACACGTGGGAGATATAGCCGCATCGTGGGTGTTACAAGTTGGTAATCAGAGCCTTCCCCGACTTAGGAGCCCCTTGCTTGATCGAATCGCTAATGTTGTTGAGTCTAGAACAAAATGTTTTGAGTCTTAGGATTATATATATCGAAGAGTAGGATTATTTTTACTCCTCAGTCCCTTCGTCGCTCTGGTGAGGCCTCCTGGCGTAGAGTTTTGACTCTTCTTTCCTCAAATTTCACGATTTTTTTTACGATCACGCGGGTATCTTGGAATCGTTCCGATAGTCTTGTAACAAGAACATTGTTCTTGGTGCCTCCTGACATTTAGGGGTTGTGGCAGTGTCCCGGGGAGTTGAGCTCCGAGGTGTTGTCGTCACAATTTTATTGTTGCAGTTCTGGAATACCTGAGTTCGCCGACATCGAAAATCTCTTTTATGCAGTTGTTGGTGAGATAACCTCGACGCCACCCAGTATTGGGGCGGGAGTTCGGGAGTATTTCCATAACTCGTATAACAAATGCTTTTCGAAGGTTGGGGTAAATGATTTCCGAGGGTTTCTTGGTTATGTGTTGAATGATGGATACGGCTAGATGTAGGATTTGTTAGTTTTGGGTGAGATATTATGCTTCCCCTGTATCCCCAACACCTGATTGCATAACCAGAAAGTTTCGGGAGTTTATAAGTGGAAATTCAAGTATATCGTAGGATATCCTTCCAATAGACACATGATACGATATGGGATCTACCATATGTTTGTTTCCAGCTTATTTTGCAAGCCAATCCTTTGTTTTTATTTTGGTTTGTGGTATATGAGTTGCTTCAATGTCAAGTGTTGATTCCATTCCTTCCCTAAGCAGTGTTCTCATATTTCTATGGGAATACTAATCCTTCATGTTAATCGAGATTGTCATGTCAATCCTTTTCAACCGGCGTGTTTTCTCTTCAAGTGGATCCGATCATTTTCAACATCCGCAAGATCCAATCTCAGTTTTTCCCAATGTTGTTCATTTCATCTGTGCCCCAAGTTGCCTTCGTTTTCCTGCCCTCCCACCCTTTTTCTTCAAGGACTCAGATTTCTTAATCAAGTATCCATCTTATGGATGTGAAGTCTATTCTTCATTTTCTTTCAATATTCTTATCCGGTGATTCTCAGGAAGATTCTAACAGAGCTTCAAGTTCATCATTCTTTTGTTCTTTTTTTTCTTCTCTGGTGGATTCAAGTCAAGCCTTGTCAATCATATCCTTTTCTCGTTTCAAATGTTTTCCCATGCCGGTGCACCTCTTAATCATTCACTTCTCGCTATTCATTTGTTTTAGAGTGCTGAAGATATCTCAGGAGATTCACGTTTCCATTCTCGATCCGTTGAAGCTATTTCGAGATTGTTATCTCATTCAAGCCATTTAATTCAACTGGTGCAATATCTCTTCAAAACCATTTCAACGATGTTTCTCTTGAGTGGCCTCTAACCCACAGGTCTTTTCCCAGGATCTTACCTGACTCTTCTACTTTCCCGGTGTTATTCTCAAATTCATTGCAAAGTATGACGTAAGTATGAATTGTCATCACTCATATGTCTTTCTCTAATATCTTTCAAATTTTTTTCATCTTTGGCTCAACCTTTCCTCTTTTAATCCTTCCGGAGTGCCTCAACAATTCATGGTGGTGTTTCTCATCATCATTCTCTGCATTTGAAGACTGAAGAAGTGTTTCCTCTAAATCTTGGTCCGCTCTCTCGTAGATTCATGGTTATAGCCTTATGCCATCCTCTCATAATTGTTTTCGATTGCGAGAATTCTTTTCACCCATCCAGAGCAATTCAGGAGTCTTTTCAGTTTGATTCATCCAAAGGCCATCATCTCAAAATTATCCATTCCAGCTTTCAGCTCTCGTTCTCGAATTCTTCCGGTGCATCATTCAAGTATTCTCTAATCAGCTCGTGATCTATTCGTTCTCGTGTATCTAAATTCTCTCAAGTACCTTCGTTCTTTTTATAGTTCTTCCCAGTGTTTGTTTATCTTTTCTTTGTTCATTTTCAATTCTTATGGTGGTTCGTTCAAGATTACTTTCCTCCTGTTATCATATCAATTCATTTGTTCTTTCAAAATCCTACCAGTGGTTCATTGAAGACTTTCCCAAGTTTGCGCTATATCTCTCTTAATCCATTCTACGAGAATAAGTAGTATGCCTAATCCGTTACTTGTCATCAATTTAAATTTGTGAAGGATACGCATAACATAATTATTATTCTTGCTTCATCCAAATGATGGATTCATTCTTCTGGAGTTTGTTCACGATGAGTCAATTCTTGGTTTCAATTGTTTCATCTTTTCTTCTCCGGAGTTCCAAGTTTTCCTCTTTATCTCGTCGCAAAGCTCCATCCAAGCATTGCAAGGCCTCAATCTTATTCTTTTCATCCTTCACTTCTTTTGATCATCCTTTTATTACCGGAGTTCTTCATGGAGGCTCATCAAGGTTTCTTTTCATTCTTCAATTGTTCTTCAAAATTTCTCTAGAAGTTATGGTCCGCCAAGCTATACTCAAATATAAACATGGTGCTCAACACATGTTTTGTTTCGTGGAGTCCAAGCATTCTTCATCTTGTAATCTGAAGTACAATTCGTTCTATCTTATCTTTTGAGGTGGTGTTATGTCATTCTTGATAATTTCCCTTCGTGTTTCATGATTCACAAGTTATCAAGAATGAGGTATTTTAAATCCATTAATCTCATCATTGGAGTTATCTTGTGTCATATTTCACCTAAAGCCTTCACTAAGGAATGTTGCTATTGTGGTGCTTATCAATAATCCAAGTTTCCTCCTATTCTCGCGATGAAACAAGTTCTCATCTCTTCGATACTCTCAAGCAAGCAATTGATTTGCGTTAGTGGCAGAATTTCACCTCATAGTTTTGAGATGTTTTCCATGAGCCCACTACAAGCTTATTCGTTTCGTTGTTGGTTTTCCAAACAACTCCGTTAAATCCTTCTTTTTAAGGATGCTATCTTAAATTCATTTCAGGTAGAACATGTTGTTTTCTTCTCCGTTCTTTTGATTCCATTCTTACATTTGTTCCGGAGGCATTGTGATGTTGCTCTCTTCAACCCATCATCTTGTTTTGTCAAGATCATTTTCAATTCTTTCCATTTACAGTCGTAGTGCTGTCCAAATTATATCATTCTTATTCCTTCTCTATCTTGTTTTAACCGGAGTGTTGTGTCTATCATTCCTCTTCCAACCGGAGTCTCATCCAAGTGCCTTATTTTTGCCAAGTTCACATTCCTTATCTTCCTTTTTCCAACCGGAATGTTGTCGTAATTGATCCTTATCGTTCCTTGTACATCTCGTTTCTACCGGAGTGCTTGCATGTACTTCTTGTCCATTGCAACCCTTTTTCTTATGTCTTTCAACCCACAAGGTTCCCGTAATGTTCCTTGTTCCTCTTTTCTAACGGAGTGTTTTCAAATTTGTTCATCTTCGTTGTATTCTTTCTTTCAATTTGTTCAACCTCTCAAGGTTCTTTGGTTTCACTCATTTGCTACTCCATGGCTATCATGCAAATGGTGGTTGTGGCTTGCCTGGGGTGGAAGAAATCATCGGGAAGAAGTGCGAACACATCGTAGAAAGATTCACCAGAAACACTTCTCTCTCGAAAGGGGCTGGTTAATAGCAACGGCAAAATGGTCATTTTCACTATGTTAAAACATGGTGAAAATGATACCAACTGATTCGGCTCGACGAAACGAAGAAGTGGGCTTTGGAATCACCTCATTTGGAGTTGTGAGCAAAAAGATACGATTGTTTTTCTGCCAGGGACTTATTTGTAAGAAAATCCTCCCAAACAGGCCCTTAGCCAGAAAAACTGAAAGCGCCTTCTCAAGAAATACATTTTCCAGAACGGAAAACGTATTTTGGCCTGCGGGAGAGGACGAATACGCTTTTGTGGAGGGGAGACGCATTCGGGGGAATACACCTCCACTTATCCACGTCAGCGTGGACGAGGCCGGCCAGCTGGGTCGCTTACAAGCAGGCCCCACCCCTTTCTCCCTCCTCCCACTCCTTCTCCTCGCTCGCGCCCGATAGAATAGAGAGAGGGGGCGAGGTAGAGGCGCGGCTGGACTTGGACGGCGATGGACTCATCGGCTCCGACCAGCTCCGGCCAAGGGGAGGCCACCAGCGAGCGCGCGCGGCCCACCGCATCCATCCAGAGAGTAAACAAGGGTCGGGGAGGAGAGGAGGGTTGGCATCGCGCTGGGTCAGAGAGCTTGGTGGCGGCGATTGATCTTGGGGCACGCGGCCAAGGTGGCTCCGGCGGTGGGGCGAGGGCACGGGGAGGACCGCCGGGGTCTGGGTGGAGCTATGGTGAGGTTAGAAGGGAGGGCGAGGGCTTGGATAGCTCGGATTTAAGCCAAGCTTCGCGGCGGCCATGGCGGCAGAGGGAGGCGAGGAGAGCTTCTCGAGCTCGTGTGAGAGGCTGGGGAGGGGTAGTGGAGCGAGGCAAGGCTGGTGGTGAGGAGAGACGGGGTCGGGGAGGCCTTAAATAGGCGCGGGGCGAGGTGCCGAGCTGTCGTCGCAGCGGACGCGTGTGCGCGCGCATGAGCTCGGAGGCAGGCGACGAGGGAGGCACATGAGAGGGCTCACGGGGAGGAGGAGGCCAAAGGAGCGTAGGGAGGAAGAGACGAGGAGGAAGACGACGGTCGGCGCACTGTGCTCCCGTGGGCGTTTGGCGGCGAGCGTCGATGAGGAAGCGGACGGAGGGGGTGAGTTGTCCAGGGGGTGGCGACGATGAGGTAAAATGGATAGACATGTTCATGAGCTTGAAGACAATGAGAGGGGGAGGTGCCCAAGCACAAACGGCCACTGGACGCGGCCACTGCACACAGAGCGCGTGCACTGTGATGCCATTAACACGGTCACCGCGTGCACGGGGCATGGGGGAGATGGGCTTGAACATGTAGTCTAGTGATAAGTCCTTCCAGGGGAGGTTTCAGCTGTGGTGGTAGATCGATGAAAACAGCTCTGGTTAAATGGTAAGTAACCTCTGAAGTTTACTACAGTAAACTTGATCGTGCACTGGTGATTTACAGGGAGGAGATTGGGAGAAATGGAGTTGTCTACGAGGTTTGGGGTAAGAAGGACTTTCATCCTGGTAACTATGAGAAGATTTGGACCAGTAATGAATATAGTTGCTTCACAACTGCATTTTTGGTCCAGAAATAAGATTTGGATGATGCATTCACATGGAGCATCAACTAGAGCTCAAATTTGGCAAGGCATTATGATTTCGTCATAGTAAGAAGCTGTAAATATTTCATACCAATTGGATTCACCAAAATGGTACTTCCTTCACATCTATCTTCACTGACCAGAATCTTGCCATAATTCTAGAGAAATATTGGCTAGGTTGAATGGTGCCAAATTTGGTGGAGATAAGTTATTTGGGTAGGAGAACAATCTGGTAATTTATCAGGATTTTTGAAGCAATAAAAATTATACTTGCTTCACAACCTAAAAAATATTGCCAGAATCAAAGATCTGGGTCTGTGCTCACATAGATGATTGGATGGGGCTGAATTTTGGAGTGGGATACTATGAGCACATGAAGGACTGTGAAAAATTTCGACTCATTTGGGTACTCCTAGCTAACACTTCCTTCACAAAGGCTTCCCTCAGACAGGAACTTTGAAAAATCAGTGAGGAAGTTTGGCTAGGCAAATAAAGTTGGATTTTGGCACAGGTCAATTATTTGTACAGGAAAAGATGTCCAAAATGTTTGGGGTTAAATAGGCAAAGATAAATAGCACTTGCGTCACAATGTGCCATTTAGGACAAAATAGGAAATTAATTTATTGAGCATGATGAGAAACATGGCCAATGAAATATGTTGCCATATTTGAGGAAGATATGACCCAAACAATTTATAAGAACTATTTGGGTATTTTTGGACGGACAGAAATATAGGTTGCTTCACAACCTAGGGTAGATAGGGTTATTCCTTTAATAGAAAAAGGAATATTCCTGAGGAAAGGAAATTAGGGTTTGGTCAAGCAATGGAGTGACATGATCTTGGCAAATTTTTGAGAATGATGAGCCACTTGGGAGGGGGATGAGGATGATTTCCCTGGTGACAAGGCCACAGAACCACTCCAAAAAGAAAACAGAGCATAAACCAATAATTCAAACAGAAAAAGAAAAGGGCCAAAACCAGGCTCTTACAAACCTTCCCCCTTAAAGAAATCTCGTCCTCAAGATTTGGTTGCTCATGGAACAAGTATGACTTGAGGACACCGTTTCCAGCTCGGGTATCCTTTTTTCCTTTATTTATTGTTCCCCCAAGAATTTCAGATGATTAATTTACCTTGCTCTGGGGTGGCTTGCTTCACCTTTCCTAGATTCTGACGGGTCTTTTCTCATATACCAATTCTTTTTTTACTGACGTTGATTCTCCATACCTGTGGTGATATCCAACAGATATGAGCATAAATTTTCTTTTGGTCATGAAAACATTTTTACTTCTGTCATAGTGTTGCTTTAAATAAATGCAGACATTCTGGTTTCCATAAATGTCGAGAATCATGGCCATCTTCTGACGGGCTCTGACTGCTCATAAGTGGTACTAATTTATTTTGATTGATTCCTTTTGGCTCGAGCATGAGATATGTACCAAAGATTCGACTGCTTTTTTATGAGCAATATAGCGGGGTATGGAGTTATAGCTGTGTCATACCTCAAATATTTACATGTTGAGACTGGCCTGACAGGGGCTAACATACAATTGCTTTTTCCTGACAGACTGACCGTGTACTTGATTCCGTTGGTGAGTATACCGGGTCTGAGCTGATTGTTCAGCTTTTGACTTTCTCATTTTGTCGGTATACCTATTTGCATTTTCCATATTAACCATTCCCAGCGGGTCAGCGGGATATGAGGTCCTTGTAAAACAGAGTAGGCCGCTGAGAGTATGCCTTTGTGGATCCATATGGAATCATGGCCTGGAACTGATTTGGGTATCCGGTCCCTGATGGTCGTGCAAAAATCATCATACCTTTGTTGTCAGTCTCACCCTTTAACGGTCATGATTTTCTTTGTTAGGATACCTTACTAAAATAACTTGGCCACACCTGTCCTTGATTCTTCGTATGACCAGGGACGTGATTAGTGCAATATTTTTGACATTATTCCTTGTGCCTGTTTTCTGACCTGGGTCCGCACACATATGACATATACTGGGGTTTGTAGCTGTACGGAGCTCATTGCTGAGGCCAATCATACAAGAAGGTGACAAGGTTTTAGGACATCTCCTTGGCAGTTGTGGGAATAATGACCTTGATGACCATTTTCAAGACTGTTGATTCTATGACATCCTATCCAGATCTTATAGATCCTTGTATTACATAAGATGTGCATCTCTACTTATCTTCATTTGCATGATTCATGAGGTTGGGGGATCCTTACTTTCCTTAGGTATATCTGTTGGATCCTTGCCGTACCTCATATGAGTGACTGGTATGATTGGGGATGCATGCTCACCATATGTGTAAGAATCGTATGCAACCGAACACTTGATCCTTGAGGTAGACATATGTTTTGACTGATTTGTGCTCCTGACAAAATTATTGCAATTCTGATCCTTGAAATGTACTGCCATCTATTGCCAACTCACCTGCATAATCTCTGAGGACGGTGTATTAGTATGATACTGACGTAGACTGAATGGCTTACGAGAGAAGCCATCTGAGTAGCTTGCTGAGGAAGACTCGTTATCTTCTGCTCAAATCTTTTGTCTGGGTATCATGCAGAAGAAGGCTCTATAGCTTACACACGAAGTCTGGTCTGATTATTGTGCTGGAGAAGCCTGAGTTCCGTACTTGAGAAGCTTCTCCTCGGGTTTGCTTGTTGAGAAAAATTCATTTTCGTCTGTCAAAAGCTTTTATCGAGGTATCTTGCTGAGAAAGATCGGATATCTTGGACCGGAAATTGTTCACATATCATGCTGAGGAAATTTGAGGATCCTTTCATCATAAATTTCTTCCGATAACGTGTGGAAGAAGACTGAATTTCTTACATCCCAAGCTTCATACTAATATTTAGACTGAAATCTACACACACACCCATAATATTTTGGGGCTGATTATTTGCATGAGAAAATTTGTTTGACTGCCTGCCTTGAGCATATCACATTCTTTGACTGGAAATATACCGTTGATCTTGTACCTGACTTGCCTTACTGTTGACTTGATCATTACTGCTGTGTGGATTTTTTTACTGATGTAGACTTGAGTTATCAGTACTGTTGTGAGGAGTGCACACTAATGCACAATTGATTGTCAGCCTCAAAATCAGATATTCCCCATTTCACTGCAGTCAGCTTGAGAATTCCATTCTGTTTAGCTGAGTTTCCAAATATTTGAACTCCTTATTGATTCTTCGGGGCCGGTGTCGATTGATGAGCAACTCTTTATAGGAGGGAAAATAATGTAACATCGGGGCCCAAAGAGAAAGAATCAAACGAAAACTCAACTAAACAAAAGCACATAACAATCAATCACACACTCAAACAAAGTCACATATTACTGCTGGTCACACAATATGCATGCCTACTTAAGCACACAAATCTCACGGGATCTCTGATTCTATGATCTAGCATGCTGTGACGAGGTTCACGAGGACGAATAAATGTTTGGAAGAATTAGTGTAAACAGCGCTACACCAAGTGCTAGCTTAGCCAGGTAGCAACCTGGACTAGCTCGGAGGCGAGGACGCACTTGGTAATCATGTAGTAGGGCACGAAGGTCGCAACCACATTATTATCAAGTGGACGGAAAAAGATCTGTACTCGTCCAAGAAATAGGATAGAGGGGAAAAACCGAGGCTACTGACATTGCCTTTTCTTGATAACTAAGATCATTAAGGGTTGCCACCATGACAAAATGCAGAGCAATTCGGGATAGAAGCATGTCCATCACCGAAATGATAGGCGGGGCTGAAAGGAGGATATTCGCGAGATACCTGAGCGCCATTTTTGCAAACAGTGTCGGGATCACTTGGCATCACTCTGCTGGGACATAAATGACACCAAACGCCGAAGAACGAGCAAGAAAAGAAAACTGAAGAAATGCAAAGGCTGAGCTGTAGTGGATCCAAACTGATGCCAGCTACACTCACCAGATAAACCGTTAGTAACAACTACTAAGGCTATATGCATGCTATGCAACAATCAAATGCAGCAACCAAAAGCAATAAACAAGCTAGACTTTAAACTACCGATTTCTACCGGTTTCTACCACTCACTCTGACTAGGGTGTCCTACAGCCAGACCTGCTCTGATACCAAGTGATGTGGCACCCCGGCTCAGAGAAAACGGAACGCCCCGTATTCCAACCCAGAGATCAAGGAGAAGTCTTCTGGAATACGGCACTACTCAGCATAGAACAAACCAGCTTTGTATTATTACACGAATATGATTACAAGGTCTCCAATATTACAATGAATAACATCGGCATGGCGACACTATGCCTACCACGGTTGCTCCATGCAAGTAGCAGAACAACACGATGCAGCTGAATAATTCTAGCAGCGGAAAACCGATGACGGTGATGAACTCCACTCTGCAGGGACTCTGGCTGGAACGCTTATCCTAGCTCGCATGAACGGAAACAACGACAAGCAATCAATCAAATCCGACATGACCTGCAAACTGGCATGACACGCCAGGTCAGTACATTGAATGTACTTGCAAGCTCACAATAACCAGCAGCATTCAAGACAAACAACAGCATGGCAATTACAGGTTAAGCAGGAATTATCATGAGATCATCAGGATAGCATGGCATGAACAACATGAACCTGATACAGCTAGAGCAATATGAGCATGGCATGAACATATAAACATGATGTCACTATCATGCAACATGTTGACATTATCATGCACCAACTTACTCTGCTCGGGTTATCTCGTAACCATCACATGCAGCACTTACCAACCTCGGACATTACACGATCATCTCAGGATCAAATCAAGCTTGGTATAAACAATACTGTAGTAATCATTAAATGACCACAAGGAGCTTGATCTTTACCCCCGATTCTCGCACAACATCACGAATATCCAACAACTCGGTATCCTTGATACCACGGTGATCATTCACGGATCACAAACGGAACCACTCTGGGCTCAATGGGTTACCTCGTAACCAAACATTGATCATTCAAGGATCACAAACGGAACCACTCTAGGCTCAACGGGTTACCTCGTAACCAAACGGTGATCATTCGCGGATCACATAACCAACTTATCTCCTCATCGAACCGTGGTTGTTATTAAGCACATTATTATTACTGTTGACCCATAGTGTGACTGACACGAACTGGGCCCTTATCCGCGGGCACGGCTACAGATAGATTTAATATACACTCTGCAAAGGTTAGCACACTGTACCCACACCACAGAACCCATGGCATCGCGCTCCCATTTGGGTGGACCAATGGCATTCCGACAAAACCGATCTACTGCCATGACACTCTCCCGGCCACTCCGACCAACTACCCTCTGGGCTAGGACATGGGTGGCCCCGTGCCTACCAAAGGCACCAACGGCCACCGTCATGGCAAAACGGCCACCATCGTGGCAAAATGGTCCCAAATGGGGACAAGGATCCATACAACAACAACAGGCACACACGGCTTATGTCCGCCTACCTGATCAGGGTGGCGCGCGCCCATAACCTTCCCTCGTTGGAGGCACCGGCGAGAGGCATGACAATAGACCCGGATAGGACCTTCCCATAAAGGCAAGAGTGGTTGCACTGGTCAGTTCGATATGGTGGCACCATGACTCAGCCAACAGGTGTTCAAGTTCAAATTAATCCGGTTAAACTTGAATGCAATATGCTGAGCCATGATAAAATAACATGATGCAATTACAATGCATGAGCATGGTATCAACATAAGCACGGGGTGCAACATAACTATCCACCATATCAACAATGAATCATCTCCAACTGAGCATGGCATAACGACGAGCATGAATATCACAAGTACAACACTACTCATAGCATAACATGACCACTAACATCAACCATAAATACCATGCATGAACTCATCAATAACATTACCGAGTAAACACTTAACCAACTAACAGCAAAGGAACAATGCATATTACAGTTACTCGGTAATAGACGACAGTCATGCCTCGAAGAACATGACCAACCCAACATGTACTACTATCAAGCAGGACCAATATGGAAGTAATACTAACAGGTAGAACATGATAACAGAGTGCAAGAAACATAGCATGACGGTAATCACCGATCCATAAGCATGACCGAAATAACGATAACAGTAGCAAAACAAACATATGGTTATTAAAGATTCAAGTTGAAAACCAATGCTACTGCATGGCTATCATGCAAATGGTGGTTGAGGCTTGCCTGAGGTGGAAGAAATAACCGGGAAGAAGTGTGAACACATCGCAGAAAGATTCACCGGAAACACTTCTCTCTTGAAAGGGGCTGGTTAACAGCAATGGCAAAATGGTTATTTTCACTGTGTTAAAACATGGTGAAAATGATACCAACAGATTCGGCTCGATGAAACAAAGAAGTGGGCTATGGAATCACCTCATTTGGAGTTGTGAGCAAAAAGATACGATTGTTTTTCTGCCAGGGACTTATTTGTAAGAAAAATACTCACAAACAGGCCCTTAGCCAGAAAAATTGAAAGCACCTTCTCAGGAAATACATTTTCTAGAACAGAAAACATATTTTGGCCCGAGGGAGAGAACGAATACACTTTCGTGGAGGGGAGACGCATTCGGGGGAATATGCCTCCACTTATCCACGTCAGCATGTACGGGGTCGGCCAGCTGGGTCGCTTACAGGCGGGCCCTACCCCTTTCTCCCTCCTCTCGCTCCTTCTTCTCACTCGCGCCCGACATAACAGAGAGAGGGGCGAGGCAGAGGGGCGGTTGGACTTGGCCGGCGATGGACTCGTCGGCTCCGGCCAGCTCCGACCAAGGGGAGGCCACCGGCGAGCGCGGCGCGGCCCACCGCATCCATCCAGAGAGGAAACGAGCATCGGGGAGGAGAGGAGGGGTGGCATCGTGCGGGGTCAGAGAGCTTGGTGGCGGCGGTTGATCTTGGGGCACACGACCAAGGTGGCTCCGACGATGGGGCGAGGACACGGGGAGGACCGTCGGGGTTTGGGTGGAGCTATGGTGAGGTCAGGAGGGAGGGGGAGGGCTTGGATAGCTCGGATTTAAGCCGAGCTTCGTGGCGGCCATGGCGGCAGAGGGAGGCGAGGAGAGCTTCTCGAGCTCGTGTGAGAGGCTGGGGAGGGGTAGTGGAGCGAGGCAAGGCTGGTGGTGAGGAGAGACGGGGTCGGGGAGGCCTTAAATAGGCGCGGGGCGAGGTGCCGAGCTGTCGTCGCCGCGGACGCGTGGCCGGCGCCGCGAACGCGCGTGCACGTGCATGAGCTCGGAGGCAGGCGATGAGGGAGGCACAGGAGAGAGCTCACTGGGAGGAGTAGGCCAAAGGAGCGCATGGAGGAAGAGACGAGGAGGAAGACGACGGTCGGCACACTGTGCTCCCGTGGGCGTTCGGCGGCGAGCGTCGGTGAGGAAGCGGACGGAGGGGGGTGAGCTGTCCAGGGGGTGGCGACGATGGGGTAAAATGGTTAGACATGTTCATGAGCTTGAAGACGATGATAGGGGGAGGTGCCGAAGCACAAACGGCCACTGGATGCGGCCACTACACACAGAGCGCGTGCACTATGATGCCATTAACGCGGTCACCGTGTGCACGGGCATGTAGCAGGGGAGATGGTCTTGAACATGGTGTCTAGTGGCAAGTCCTTCCAGGGGAGGTTTCAGCTGCGGTGGTAGATCGATGAAAACTGCTCTGGTTAAATGGTAAGTAACCTGTGAAGTTTACTGCAGTAAACTTGATCATGCACTGGTGATTTACAGGGAGGAGATTGGGAGCAATGGAGTTGTCTGTGAGGTTTGGGGTAAGAAGGACTTTCATCCTGGTAACTATGAGAAGATTTGGACTAGTAATGAATATAGTTGCTTCACAACTGCATTTTTGGTCCAAAAATAAGATTTGGATGATGCACTCACATGGAGCGTCAACTAGAGCTCAAATTTGGCAAGGCATTATGATTTGGTCATAGTAATAAGCTGTAAAGATTTCATACCAATTGGATTCACCAAAATGGTACTTCCTTCACAGCTATCTTCACTGACCAGAATCTTTTCATAATTCTAGAGAAATATTGGCTAGGTTAAATGGTGCCAAATTTGGTGGAGAGAAGTTATTTGGGTAGGAGAACAATCTGGTAATTTATCAGGATTTTTAAAGCAATAAAAATTATACTTGCTTCACAACCTGAAAATATTGCCAGAATCAAAGATTTGGGCCTGTGCTCACATAGATGATTGGATGGGGCTAAATTTTGGAGGAGTGGTATAATATGCGCACATGAAGGAGTGTTCAAAATTTGAACTCATTTGGGTACTCCTAGCTAACACTTCCTTCACAAAGGCTTCCCTCGGACAGGAACTTTGAAAAATCACTAAGGAAGTTTGGCTAGGCAAATAAAGTAGGATTTTGGCACATGTCAATTATTTGGACAGGAAAACATGTCCAAAAAGTTTGGGGTTAAATGGGCAAAGATAAATAGCACTTGCGTCATAATGTGCCATTTAGGACAGAATAGGAAATTAATTTATTGAGCATGATGAGAAACATGGCCAATGAAATATTTTGACATATTTGAGGAAGATATGACCCAAAAATTTATAAGAATTATTTAAGGATTTTTGGATGGACAGAAATATAGGTTCCTTCACAACCTAGGGCAGATAGGGTTATTCCTTTAATAGAAAAAGGAATATTCCTGAGGAAAGGAAATTAGGGTTTGGTCAAGCAGTGGAGTGACATGATTTTGGAACTTTTTTGAGAATGATGAGCCACTTGGGAGGGGGATGAGGATGATTTCTCATGTGACAAGGCCACATAACCACTCCAAAAAAACAGAGCAAAAACCAATAATTCAAACAGAAAAAGAAAAGGGCCAAAACCAGGCTGTTACAGAAAAGAACTTGCATGACATCTTTTGTCCTACCCTCCCGTGGCAGCGGGGTCCTATTGGAAACTAAGGGATATTAAGGCCTCCTTTTAATAGAGTACCAGACCAAAGCATTAACACATAGTGAATACATGAACTCCTCAAACTACGGTCATCACCAGTAAGTATCCCGATTATTGTCACTTCGGGGTTAACGGATCATAACACATAATAGGTGACTATAGACTTGCAAGATAGGATGAAGAACTCTCGTATATTCATGAAAAAATAATAGGTTCAGATATGAAATCATGGCACTCGGGCCCTAGTGACAAGCATTAAGCATAGCAAAGTCATAGCAACATCAATCTCAAAACATAATGGATACTAGGGAGCAAACCTAACAAAACTAACTCGATTACAAGATAAATCTCATCCAACCCATCACCGTCCAACAAGCCTACAATGTAATTACTCACGCACGGCGGTGAGCATCATGAAATTGGTGATGTAGGAATGTTGATGATGACGATGGCGACGGATTCCCCTCTCCAGAGCCCTGAACGGACTCCAGATCAGCCCTCCCGAGAGAGATTATGGCTTGGCGGCGGCTCCGTATCATAAAACGCGATGAATCCTTCTCCCTGGTTTTTTCTCCCCGAAAGTGAATATATGGAGTTGGAGTTGAGGTCGGTGGAGCGTCATGGGGCCCACTGAAGGAAATATGCCCTAGAGGCAATAATAAAGTTATTATTTATTTCCTTATATCATGATAAAAGTTTATTATTCATGCTAGAATTGTATTAACCGGAAACATAATACATGTGTGAATACATAGACGAACGGAGTGTCACTAGTATGCCTCTACTTGACTGGCTCGTTAATCAAAGATGGTTATGTTTCCTAACCATGGACAAAGAGTTGTTATTTGATTAACGGGATCACATCATTAGTTGAATGATCTGATTGACATGACCCATTCCATTAGCTTAGCACCCGATCGTTTAGTATGTTGCTATTGCTTTCTTCATGACTTATACATGTTCCTATGACTATGAGATTATGCAACTCCCGTTTGCCAGAGGAACACTTTGTGTGCTACCAAACGTCACAACGTAACTGGGTGATTATAAAGGAGCTCTACAGGTGTCTCCAAAGGTACATGTTGGGTTGGCGTATTTCGAGATTAGGGTTTGTCACTCCGATTGTCGGAGAGGTATCTCTGGGCCCTCTCGGTAATGCACATCACTTAAGCCTTGCAAGCATTGCAACTAATGAGTTAGTTGCGGGATGATGTATTACAGAACGAGTAAAGAGACTTTCCGGTAACGAGATTGAACTAGGTATAGGATACCGACGATCGAATCTTGGGCAAGTAACATACCGATGACAAAGGGAACAACATATGTTGTTATGCGGTCTGACCGATAAAAAGATCTTCGTAGAATATGTAGGAGCCAATATGAGCATCCAGGTTCTGCTATTGGTTATTGACCGGAGACGTGTCTCGGTCATGTCTACATTGTTCTCGAACCCGTAGGGTCCGCACGCTTAAGGTTACGATGACAGTTATATTATGAGTTTATGCATTTTGATGTACCGAAGGTTGTTCGGAGTCCCGGATGTGATCACGGACATGACGAGGAGTCTCGAAATGGTTGAGACATAAAGATTGATATATTGGAAGCCTATGTTTGGATATCGGAAGTGTTCCGGGTGAAATCGGGATTTTACCGGAGTATCGGGAGGTTACCGGAACCCCCGGGAGGTATATGGGCCTTAGTGGGCCTTAGTGGAAGAGAGGAGAGGTGGCCAGAGATGGGTCGCGCGCCCCTCCCCCCTTGGTCTGAATTGGACAAGGAGAGGGGGCCGGGCCCCCTTCCTCCACTCTCTCCTCTTTTCCCCCCTCCACGAATCCTATTCCAACTAGGAAAGGGGGGGAGTCCTACTCCCAAAAGGAGTAGGACTCCTCCTGGCGCGCCACACCTTGGCCGGCCGGCCCCCCTCCCTTGAACCTTTATATACGGAGGCAGGGGCACCCCTAGAGACACAAGTTGATCCACGTGATCATATTCTTAGCCGTGTGCGGTGCCCCCTTCCACCATAGTCCTCGATAATATTGTAGCGGTGCTTAGGCGAAGCCCTGCGACAGTAGTACATCAAGATCGTCACCACGCCGTCGTGCTGACGGAACTCTTCCCCGACACTTTGCTGGATCAGAGTCCGGGGATCGTCATCGAGCTGAACGTGTGCTAGAACTCGGAGGTGCCGTAGTTTCGGTGCTTGATTGGTCGGGCCGTGGAGACGTACGACTACATCAACCAAACGCTTCCGTTGTCGATCTACAAGGGTACGTAGATCACACTCTCCCCCTCTCGTTGCTATGCATCACCATGATCTTGCGTGAGCGTAGGAATTTTTTTGAAATTACTACGAAACCCTTCAGTGGCATCCGAGCCTAGGTTTTATATGTTGATGTTATATGCACGAGTAGAACACAAGTGAGTTGTGGGCGATATAAGTCATACTGCTTACCAGCATGTCATACTTTGGTTCGGCAGTATTGTTGGACGAAGCGGCCCGGACCGACATTACGCGTACGCTTACGCGAGACCGGTTCTCCCGACGTGCTTTGCACATAGGTGGCTTGCGGGTGACAGTTTCTCCAACTTTAGTTGAACCGAGTGTGGCTACGCCCGGTCCTTGCGAAGGTTAAAACAGCACCAACTTGACAAACTATCGTTGTGGTTTTGATGCGTAGGTAAGATTGGTTCTTGCTTAAACCCGTAGCAGCCACGTAAAACATGCAACAACAAAGTAGAGGACATCTAACTTGTTTTTCCAGGGCATGTTGTGATGTGATATGGTCAAGACATGATGCTAAATTTTATTGTATGAGATGATCATGTTTTGTAACCGAGTTATCGGCAACTGGCAGGAGCCATATGGTTGTCGCTTTATTGTATGCAATGCAATCGCGCTGTAATGCTTTACTTTATCACTAAGCGGTAGCGATAGTCGTGGAAGCATAAAGATTGGCGAGACGACAACGATGCTACGAAGGAGATCAAGGTGTCGCGCCGGTGATGATGGTGATCATGACGGTGCTTCGAAGATGGAGATCACAAGCACAAGATGATGATGGCCATATCATATCACTTATATTGATTGCATGTGATGTTTATCTTTTATGCATCTTATCTTGCTTTGATTGACGGTAGCATTATAAGATGATCTCTCACTAAATTATCAAGGAGTGTTCTCCCTGAGTATGCGCCGTTGCAAAAGTTCTTCATGCTGAGACACCACGTGATGATCGGGTGTGATAGGCTCTACGTTCAAATACAACGGGTGCAAAACAGTTGCACACGCGGAATACTCAGGTTATACTTGACGAGCCAAGCATATACAGATATGGCCTCAGAACACGGAGACCGAAAGGTCCAGCGTGAATCATATAGTAGATATGATCAACATAGTGATGTTCACCAATGAAACTACTCCATCTCACGTGATGATCGGACATGGTTTAGTTGATTTGCACCGCGTAATCACTTAGAGGATTAGAGGGATGTCTATCTAAGTGGGAGTTCTTTAAGTAATATGATTAACTGAACCTAAATTTATCATGAACTTAGTACCTGATAGTATCTTGCTTGTTTATGTATGATTGTAGATAAATGGCCCGTGTTGTTCTTCCATTGAATTTTAATGCGTTCCTTGAGAAAGCAAAGTTGAAAGATGATGGTAGCAATTACACGGACTGGGTCCGTAACTTGAGGATTATCCTCATTGCTGCATAGAAGAATTACGTCCTGGAAGCACCGCTAGGTGCCAGGCCTGCTGCTGGAGCAACACCAGATGTTGTGAACGTCTGGCAGAGCAAAGCTGATGACTACTCGATAGTTCAGTGTGCCATGCTTTACGGCTTAGAACCGGGACTTCAACGACGTTTTGAACGTCATGGAGCATATGAGATGTTCCAGGAGTTGAAGTTAATATTTCAAGCAAATGCCCGGATTGAGAGATATGAAGTCTCCAATAAGTTCTATAGCTGCAAGATGGAGGAGAACAGTTCTGTCAGTGAGCATATACTCAAAATGTCTGGGTATAATAATCACTTGATTCAAATGGGAGTTAATCTTCCAGATGATTGCGTCATTGACAGAATTCTCCAATCACTGCCACCAAGCTACAAGAGCTTCGTGATGAACTAAAATATGCAAGGGATGAATAAGACTATTCCCGAGCTCTTCGCAATGCTGAAAGCTGCGGAGGTAGAAATCAAAAAGGAGCATCAAGTGTTGATGGTCAACAAGACCACTAGTTTCAAGAAAAAGGGCAAAGGGAAGAAGAAGGGGGACTTCAAGAAGAACAGCAAGCAAGTTGCTGCTCAAGAGAAGAAACCCAAGTCTGGACCTAAGCCTGAAACTGAGTGCTTCTACTGCAAGCAGACTGGTCACTAGAAGCGGAACTGCCCCAAGTATTTGGCGGATAAGAAGGATGGCAAGGTGAACAAAGGTATATGTGATATACATGTTATTGATGTGTACCTTACTAATGCTCGCAGTAGCACCTGGGTATTTGATACCGGTTTTGTTGCTAATATTTGCAACTCAAAACAGGGACTACGGATTAAGCGAAGATTGCCTAAGGACGAGGTGACGATGCGCGTGGGAAACGGTTCCAAAGTCGATGTGATCGCAGTCGGCACGCTACCTCTACATCTACCTTCGGGATTAATATTAGACCTAAATAGTTGTTATTTGGTGCCAGCGTTAAGCATGAACATTATATCTGGATCTTGTTTGATGCGAGACGGTTATTCATTTAAATCAGAGAATAATGGTTGTTCTATTTATATGAATAATATCTTTTATGGTCATGCACCCTTGAAGAGTGGTCTATTCTTATTGAATCTCGATAGTAGTAACACACATATTCATAACGTTGAAGCCAAAAGATGCAGAGTTGATAATGATAGTGCAACTTATTTGTGGCACTGCCGTTTAGGTCATATCGCTGTAAAGGGCATGAAGAAACTCCATACTGATGGACTTTTGGAACCACTTGATTATGAATCACTTGGTACTTGCGAACCGTGCCTCATGGGCAAGATGACTAAAACGCCGTTCTCCGGTACTATGGAGAGAGCAACAGATTTGTTGGAAATCATACATACAGATGTATGTGGTCCGATGAATATTGAGGCTCGTGGCGGATATCGTTATTTTCTCACCTTCACAGATGACTTAAGCAGATATGGGTATATCTACTTAATGAAACATAAGTCTGAAACGTTTGAAAAGTTCAAAGAATTTCAGAGTGAAGTTGAAAATCATCGTAACAAGAAAATAAAGTTTCTACGATTTGATCATGGAGGAGAATATTTGAGTTACGAGTTTGGTGTACATTTGAAACAATGCGGAATAGTTTCGCAACTCACGCCACCCGGAACACCACAGCGTAATGGTGTGTTCGAACATCGTAATCGTACTTTACTAGATATGGTGCGATCTATGATGTCTCTTACTGATTTACCGCTATCGTTTTGGGGTTATGCTTTGGAGACGGTCGCATTCACGTTAAATAGGGCACCATCAAAATCCGTTGAGACGACGCCTTATGAACTATGGTTTGGCAAGAAACCGAAGTTGTCGTTTCTGAAAGTTTGGGGCTGCGATGCTTATGTGAAAAAGCTTCAACCTGATAAGCTCGAACCCAAATCGGAGAAATATGTCTTCATAGGATATCCAAAGGAGACTATTTGATACACTTTCTATCACAGATCCGAAGGCAAGACTTTTGTTGCTATGTTCGGAAACTTTCTGGAGAAGGAGTTTCTCTCGAAAGAAGTGAGTGGGAGGAAAGTAGAACTTGACGAGGTAACTGTACCTGCTCCCTTATTGGAAAGTAGTGCATCACAGAAAACTGTTTCTGTGACACCTACACCAATTAGTGAGGAAGCTAATGATAATGATCATGAAACTTCAGAACAAGATACTACTGAACCTCGTAGATCAACCAAACTGAGATCCGCACTAGAGTGGTACGGTAATCCTGTTCTGGAAGTCATGCTACTAGATCATGATGAACCTACGAACTATGAAGAAGTGATGGTGAGCCCAGATTCCACAAAATGGCTTGAAGCCATGAAATCTGAGATGGGATCCATGTATGAGAACAACGTATGGACTTTGGTTGACTTGCCCAATGATCGGCAAGCAATTGAGAATAAATGGATCTTCAAGAAGAAGACTGACGCCGATGGTAATATGACTGTCTACAAAGCTCGACTTGTCGTAAAAGGGTTTCGGCAAGTTCAAGGGATTGACTACGATGAGACCTTCTCAGCCGTAGCGATGCTTAAGTCTGTCCGAATCATGTTAGCAATTGCCGCATTTTATGATTATGAAATTTGGCAGATGGATGTCAAAACTGCATTCCTGAATGGATTTCTGGAAGAAGAGTTGTATATGATGCAACCGGAAGGTTTTGTCGATCCAAAGGGAGCTAACAAAGTGTGCAAGCTCCAGCGATCCATTTATGGACTGGTGCAAGCCTCTCGGAGTTGGAATAAACGCTTTGATAGTGTGATCAAAGCATTTGGTTTTATACAGACTTTTGGAGAAGCCTGTATTTACAAGAAAGTGAGTGGGAGCTCTGTAGCATTTCTGATATTATATGTGGATGACATATTACTGATTGGAAATGATATAGAATTTCTGGATAGCATAAAGGGATACTTGAATAAGAGTTTTTCAATGAAAGACCTCGGTGAAGCTGCTTACATATTAGGCATAAATATCTATAGAGATAGATCAAGACGTTTAATTGGACTTTCACAAAGCACATACCTTGACAAGATTTTGAAGAAGTTCAAAATGGATCAAGCAAAGAAAGGGTTCTTGCCTGTGTTACAAGGTGTGAAGTTGAGTCGGACTCAATGCCCGACCACTGCAGAAGATAGAGAGAAGATGAAAGATGTTCCCTATGCTTCAGCCATAGGCTCTATCATGTATGCAATGTTGTGTACCAGACCTGATGTGTGCCTTGCTATAAGTCTAGCAGGGAGGTACCAAAGTAATCCAGGAGTGGATCACTGGACAGCGGTCAAGAACATCCTGAAGTACCTGAAAAGGACTAAGGATATGTTTCTCGTATATGGAGGTGACAAAGAGCTCATCGTAAATGGTTACGTTGATGCAAGCTTTGACACTGATCCGGACGATTCTAAATCGCAAACCGGATACGTATTTACATTAAACGGTGGAGCTGTCAGTTGGTGCAGTTCTAAACAAAGCATCGTGACGGGATTTACGTGTGAAGCGGAATACATAGCTGCTTCGGAAGCAGCAAATGAAGGAGTCTGGATGAAGGAGTTCATATTCGATCTAGGTGTCGTACCTAGTGCATCGGGTCCAATGAAAATCTTTTGTGACAATACTGGTGCAATTGCCTTGGCGAAGGAATCCAGATTTCACAAGAGAACCAAGCACATCAAGAGACGCTTCAATTCCATCCGGGATTTAGTCTAGGTGGGAGACATAGAGATTTGCAAGATACATACGGATCTGAATGTTGCAGACCCATTGACTAAGCCTCTTCCACGAGCAAAACATGATCAGCACCAAGGCTCCATGGGTGTTAGAATCATTACTGTGTAATCTAGATTATTGACTCTAGTGCAAGTGGGAGACTGAAGGAAATATGCCCTAGAGGCAATAATAAAGTTATTATTTATTTCCTTATATCATGATAAAAGTTTATTATTCATGCTAGAATTGTATTAACCGGAAACATAATACATGTGTGAATACATAGACGAACAGAGTGTCACTAGTATGCCTCTACTTGACTAGCTCGTTAATCAAAGATCGTTATGTTTCCTAACCATGGACAAAGAGTTGTTATTTGATTAACGGGAACACATCATTAGTTTAATGATCTGATTGACATGACCCATTCCATTAGCTTAGCACCCGATCATTTAGTATGTTGCTATTGCTTTCTTCATGACTTATACATGTTCCTATGACTATGAGATTATGCAACTCCCGTTTACCGGAGGAACACTTTGTCTGCTACCAAACGTCACAACGTAACTGGGTGATTATAAAGGAGCTCTACAGGTGTCTCCAAAGGTACATGTTGGGTTGGCATATTTCAAGATTAGGATTTGTCACTCCGATTGTCGGAGAGGTATCTCTGGGCCCTCTCGGTAATGCACATCACTTAAGCCTTGCAAGCATTGCAACTAATGAGTTAGTTGCGGGATGATGTATTACAGAACGAGTAAAGAGACTTGCCGGTAACGAGATTGAACTAGGTATAGGATACCGACGATCGAATCTTGGGCAAGTAACATACCGATGACAAAGGGAACAACATATGTTGTTATGCGGTCTGACCGATAAAAGATCCTCGTAGAATATGTAGGAGCCAATATGAGCATCCAGGTTCCGCTATTGGTTATTGACTGGAGACGTGTCTCGGTCATGTCTACATTGTTCTCGAACCCGTAGGGTCCGCACGCTTAAGGTTACGATGACAGTTATATTATGAGTTTATGCATTTTGATGTACCGAAGGTTTTTCGGAGTCCCGGATGTGATCACGGACATGACAAGGAGTCTCGAAATGGTCGAGACATAAAGATTGATATATTGGAAGCCTATGTTTGGATATCGGAAGTGTTCCGGGTGAAATCGGGATTTTACCGGAGTACCGGGAGGTTACCGGAACCCCCCGGGAGGTATATGGGCCTTAGTGGGCCTTAGTGGAAG
>NC_041390.1:152982437-153032096 GCF_002162155.2 Triticum dicoccoides
CCTCCTCTCTCTCCTCTTTTCCCCCCTCCACGAATCCTATTCCAACTAGGAAAGGGGGGGAGTCCTACTCCCAGAAGGAGTAGGACTCCTCCTGGCGCGCCACACCTTGGCCGGCCGGCCCCCCTACCTTGAACCTTTATATATGGAGGCAGGGGCACCCCTAGAGACACAAGTTGATCCACGTGATCATATTCTTAGCCGTGTGCGGTGCCCCCTTCCACCATAGTCCTCGATAATATTGTAGCGGTGCTTAGGCGAAGCCCTGCGACAGTAGTACATCAAGATCGTCACCACGCCGTCGTGCTGACGGAACTCTTCCCCGACACTTTGCTGGATCGGAGTCCGGGGATCGTCATCGAGCTGAACGTGTGCTAGAACTCGGAGGTGCCGTAGTTTCGGTGCTTGATCGGTCGGGCCGTGGAGACGTACGACTACATCAACCAAACGCTTCCGTTGTCGATCTACAAGGGTACGTAGATCACACTCTCCCCCTCTCGTTGCTATGCATCACCATGATCTTGCGTGAGCGTAGGAATTTTTTTGAAATTACTACGAAACCCTTCACCCACGAGGCAGGGGGCGCGCCCCCCACCCTCGTGGACAGGGTGTGGGCCCCTTAACGTGGATTCTTTCACCAATATTTTTTATGTATTCCAAAAATATTCTCCGGTGATTTTCAGGTCATTCCGAGAACTTTTATTTCTGCACAAAAATAACACCATGGCAATTCTGCTGAAAACAGCGTCAGTCCGGGTTAGTTCCATTCAAATCATGCAAGTTAGAGTCCAAAACAAGGGCAAAAGTGTTTGGAAAAGTAGATATGTTGGAGACGTATCAACTCCCCCAAGCTTAAATGTTTGCTTGTCCTAAAGCAGTTCAGTTGATAAACTGAAAGTGATAAAGAAAAACTTTTACAAACTCTATTTGCTCTTGTTGTTGTAAATATGTAAAGCCAGCATTCAAGTTTTCAGCAAAGATTATGAACTAACCATACTCACAATAACATTTAGGTCTCATGTTTACTCATATCAATGGCATAATCAACTAGCGAGTAATAATAATAAATCTCGAATGACAACACTTTCTCAAAACAATCATAATATGATATAACAAGATGGTATCTCGTTAGCCCTTTCTGAGACCGCAAAACATAAATGCAGAGCACCCCTGAAGATCAAGGGCTGACTGGAAATTGTAATTCATGGTAAAAAAGATCCAGCCAAGTCATACTCAATGTAAACAAATAATAATACATGCGGTGCTCTCCAACTGGTGCTTTTTAACAAGAGGATGATGACTCGACATAAAAGTAAATTGATAGGCCCTTCGCAGAGGAAGCAGGGATTTGTAGAGGTGCCAGAGCTCGATTTTGAAATAGAGATGAATAATATTTTGAGCGGTATACTTTCATTGTCAACATAACAACCGAGAGATCTCGATATCTTCCATGCTACACACATTATAGGCGGTTCCCAAGTAGAATGGTAAAGTTTATACTCCCCACCACCAACAAGCATCAATCCATGGCTTGCCCGAAACAACGGGTGCCTCCAACTAACAACAATCCTGGGGGAGTTTTGTTTGCAATTATTCTGATTTTATTTGAGCATGAGACTGGGCATCCCGGTGACCAGTCATTTTCTCGTGAGTGAGGAGCGGAGTCCACTCCTCTTGAGAATAACCTGCCTAGCATGGAAGATACAGACAGCCCTAGTTGATACATGAGCTATTCAAGCATACAAAACATAATTTTTATTTGAAGGTTTAGAGTTTGGCACATACAAATTTACTTGGAACGGCAGGTAGATAACGCATATAGGAAGGTATTGTGGATTCATATGGAATAACTTTTGGGGTTTATGGAGTTGGATGCACAAGCAGTATTCCCGCTTAGTACAAGTGAAGGCTAGAAAGAGACTGGGAAACGACCAGCTAGAGAGCGACAACAGTCATGAACATGCATTAAAATTAATCAACACTGAATGCAAGCATGAGTAGGATATAATTCACCATGAACATAAACATCGTGGAGGCTATGTTGATTTTATTTCAACTACATGCGTGAACATGTGCCAAGTCAAGCCACTCGAAACGTTCAAAGGAGGATACCACCCTATCATATCACATCACAACCATTTTAATAGCATGTTGGCACGCAAGGTAAACCATTATAAACTCCTAGCAAATTAAGCATGACATGAGCAACTATAATATCTAATTGTCATTGCAAACATGTTTCATTCATAATAGGCTGAATCAGGAACGATGAATTAATCATATTTACAAAAACAAGAGAGGTCGACTTCATACTAGCTTTTTTCATCTCAATCAGTTCATCATATATCGTCATTGTTGCCTTTCACTTGCACGACCGAACAATGTGGATAATAATAATAGTGCACATGCATTGGACTAAGCTGAAATCTGCAAGCATTCAATTCAAGGGGGAAGAAAAGGCAATATGGGCTCTTTGTTAGATCAACGATAATGCATATGAGAGCCACTCAACATTTTCATCGTGGTCTTCTCCTCTCGACCCCCAAGGAAAAGAAATGAAATAAAACTATTTACACGGGAAAGCTCCCAACAAGCAAAAGAAGAATGAGAAATCTTTTTGGTTTTTCTTTTTAATTACTACTACTACAGGCATGAAAAGTAAACTAGCTAAAAGCTACAACTATTTTTTTTCTTAAGGTTTTTCAAACACACAAGAAGAAAGCTTAAAAAGAAAATAAACTAGCATGGATAATACAATGAAAAAGTATGAGCATCGACAACTAGCATGAGTGTGTGAACATGAATGTAATGTCAGTGAGAAATACGTACTCCCCCAAGCTTAGGCTTTTGGCCTAAGTTGGTCTATGCCCATGGATCAAAGTTGTAGCTGGGGTCGTACTGAGATGGAGCGGCAATTGCCTCATGAGCTACAGCTTGGAGGCGAGCTGCCTCCGTCCTCCTCTCGTACTCGCTCGCCTCCTCCCTGGTTATAACATATCTCCGTTTTGACTGAAAATCAAAGAAAGCAGGAGCAGGGAGAGCAACGTGGACGGTGCACCGTCTATCAAAGATTAGTCGGTACTGGAGGAACTGGTCGTTCCTCTCAACAAACTGATGACGAACCATAGCATTATAATCTAGATAAGCAAGAGGCAACTCAATATCATCCCCACGTATGGGTATACCAAGAAAGTTAGCAACACGAGTTGCATAAATTCCACCAAACAAATCTCCAGTTAAACCATTAATATGCAACCTACGTGGAGCAATAGCCTCCAAGTTGTATTGTTTATCTCCTAATACAACACTCTTGAGAACACTAAGATCAGGAACGCACATGTGACATGCCTCATCCTTACCGTTAATGCATCTACCCACGAAGAGAGCAAAATAATGCATGGTAGGAAAATGAATGCTCCCTATGGTAGCTTGTGTTATTTCTCTAGATTCCCCCACAGTGATACTAGCGAGAAATTCTTTAAATTCAGATTTGCGAGGTTCACTAGCACTACCCCACTGCGGGAGTTTACAAGCAGTATTAAAATCTTCTAAGTCCATGGTATAAGATTTATCATAAAGATCAAATAGGACATTGTGAGAGTTGTGCGAGGATGTAAATTTAAATCTTCTCACAAATGAATCAATTAAATAGAGGTATTGCCGGCATTTATCTGCCTTGAAGCTCTCAAGATCAGCGTTACGCACATATGCGTCAAATTCTTCCTTGATGCCTGCCTGGACCATGAAATCCTCTGACGGCCATTCACAAGGCCGCACTTGAGCCTCCCTTGGTAGTTCATTGTCCGGCTCGCGTATTGCGGGCCTTGGGCCTTGCTTCCTTGAGGAGCCACCTTGGTACATTTTCCTAAACATATTTCTTCCTCTGAAAAATTTCTGAAATTTTTAGTGACTCAAAATAAAAGTGAACCAAACTCAAAAAAATTGATAGCAACTACTCCTACAAGTGCCTAGAGGTTATATCATGCATTAAAACTACTTTCGACCACATAAATTTGACATGCAAGCTCAAGAACAGGGTCACCTAAGCAGCAAGAATTTGCAATAAATAAAGCACTAGAACAAAAACTAATTGGACCATTGGAGGAGTCACATACCGAAGAACAATCCCCCAAAGCAGTTTTGTGAATGGAACTTTAAGCAAGGAGATTGAAAATGGCAGCAAGATGAGCAAGAACTCGGGTTTGAGCTGGTGGGTGATTTTTTTTCTGGAGGAAGACGAAGTGTGTGGGTGCAAGAATAAGTGGAGGGGACCCACGTGGGGTCCACGAGGCAGGGGGCGCTCCCTCCACCCTCGTGGGCACACGGTGGGTCCTCCTGATGTGTTCTCAATGCCAGTAATTCTTAAATATTCTGGAAAAATCATATTTTATTTTCAGGGAATTTAGAGAACTTTTATTTTCTAGGTATTTTTTATTGTAAGGATAATTCAGAAAATAGACAAAAAATACATTTTTACTTTATTTAATATAAATAACAGAAAGTAAAAGGAGGGTACAGAAGGTTGTGCTTTCTAACTTCATCCATCTCATGCTCATCAAAAGGAATCCACTAATAAGGTTGATCAAGTCTTGTTAACAAACTCATTCTGAATCGCATGAAACTGGAGAAATTTCAAATAGCACTATGTTACCTCAATGGGGATATGCACGTCCACAACAATAAGAATATCATATTTCTTCTTGACAGTAGGAAGAGGAAATTCAAATCCTCCAATAGTAATTGTTGAAATTTTTCCAATAGAATTGATACTGTGGACTTGAGGTTGTTTCCACGGAAAGTGTACCGTATGCTCATTACCATTAACATGAAAAGTGACATTGCCTTTGTTGCAATCAATAACAGCCCCTGCAGTATTCAAAAAGGGTCTACCAAGGATAATCGACATACTATCGTCCTCGGGAATATCAAGAATAACAAAGTCCGTTAAAATAGTAACATTTGCAACCACAACAGGCACATCCTCACAAATACCGATAGGTATAGCAGTTGATTTATCAGCCATTTGCAAAGATATTTCAGTAGGTGTCAACTTATTCAAATCAAGTCTATGATATAAAAAGAGAGGCATAACACTAACACCGGCTCCAAGATCACATAAAGTAGTTTTAACATAGTTTCTTTTAATGGAGCATAGTATAGTTGGTACTCCTGGGTCTCCTAGTTTCTTAGGTATTCCACCCTTAAAAGTGTAATTAGCAAGCATGGTGGAAATTTCAGCTTCCGGTATTTTTCTTTTATTAGTAACAATATCCTTCATGTATTTAGCATAAGGGTTCATTCTAAGCATATCAGTCAAACGCATACACAAAAAGATAGGTCTAATCATTTCAGCAAAGCGCTCAAAATCCTCATCATCCTTTTTCTTGGATGGTTTAGGAGGAAAAGGCATGGGTTTCTGAACCCATGGTTCTCTTTCTTTACCGTGCTTCCTAGCAACAAAGTCTCTCTTATCATAATGTTGATTCTTTAATTGTGGGTTATCAAGATCAACAGCAGGTTCAATCTCTACATCATTATCATTGCTAGGTTGAGCATCAGCATGAACATCATCATTAACATTATCACTAGGTTCATGTTCATTACCAGATTGTGTCTCAGCATCAGAAATAGAAATATCATTAAGATTCTCAGGTGTGTCAACAACAGGTTTACTAGAAGCATGCAAAGTCCTATCATTTTTCTTTTTCTTCTTCTTAGAAGAACTAGGTGCATCAACATTAATTCTCTGAGAATCTTGCTCAATTTTCTTAGGGTGGACTTCATGATACAAAGGTTCCTGAGTCATTTTACCCCCTCTAGTCATGACTCTAACAACATTATCATTCTTCTTATTATTAAATTCATTCAGCAAATCATTCTGAGCCTTAAGTACTTGTTCTACTTGAGTGGTAACCATAGAAGCATGTTTACTAATAAGTTTAAGTTCACCTTTAACTATAGACATATAATCACTCAAGTGTTCAAGCATATCAGCATTATGTTTCAGTTGTCTACCAACATAAGCATTGAAGTTTTCTTGTTTAACAATAAAATTATCAAACTCATCCAAGCATTGGCTAGCAGACTTATTACGAGGAATATCACCTTCATCAAATATATAGAGAGAATTTACCTTTACTACCTGTGTCGGGTTATCTAGACCATGTATTTCTTCAATACGTGGTAAATTCTTAACATCTTCAGCTTTAATATCTTTTTCTTTCATAGATTTCTTTGCCTCTTGCATATCTTTAGGACTTAGAAATAGAATACCCCTTTTCTTCGGAGTTGGCTTAGGAGTTGGTTCAGGAAGTGTCCAATCATTTTCATTACTCAACATATTATTCAATAGTAATTCATCTTGATCAACTGTTCTCTCCCCGAAAACACAACCAGCACAACTATCCAGGTAGTCTCTGGAAGCATCGGTTAGTCCATTATAAAAGATATCAAGTATTTCATTTTTCTTGAGAGGATGATCAGGCAAAGCATTAAGTAATTGGAGAAGCCTCCCCCAAGCTTGTGGGAGACTCTCTTCTTCAAGTTGCACAAAATTATATATTTCCCTTAAGGCAGCTTGTTTCTTATGAGCGGGGAAGTATTTAGCAGAGAAGTAATAAATCATATCCTGGGGACTACGCACACAACCAGGATCAAGAGAATTAATCCATGTTTTAGTATGACCCTTTAATGAGAACATAAACAACTTAAGGATAAAGTAATAGCGAGTTTTCTCATCATGAGTAAACAGCATGGCTATATCATTTAATTTAGTAAGATGTGCCACAACAGTTTCAGATTCATAGCCATAAAAAGGATCAGATTCAACCAAAGTAATTAACTCAGGATCGACAGAGAAATCATAATCCTTATCAGTAATAAAGATAGGTGAAGTAGCAAAAGCAGGGCCATATTTCATTCTAGCATTCAAAGACTTTTCTTTAAGCTTAGCTAACAGTTTCTTAAGATCATATCTATCATTGCAAGCTAAGGAGTCTCTAGCAGTTTCTTCATCCATAACATAACCCTCAGGCACAACAGGCAATTCATATCTAGGGGGAGAATCTTCATCATCACTTCCATCAATATTATCAGTTTCAATAATTTCATTCTCTCTAGCCCTAGCAAGTTGTTCATCAAGAAATTCACCTCATAGCACAGTATTATCAAGCATAGAAGTAGTTTCGTCATAAGTATCATGCAAAGCAGAAGTGGCATCATCTATAACATGTGACATATCAGAATGAATAGCAGGAGTAGGTGTCGCAAGTTTACTCAAAACAAAAGGTGAATCAAGTGCAGAGCTAGATGGAAGTTCCTTACCTCCCCTCGTAGTTGAGGGAAAAATCTTGGTTCTTTGATCTTTCAAACTCTTCAAAGTGATCAACAGATATAAATCCCAAGTGACTCAAAGAATAGAGCTATGCTCCCCAGCAACGGCGCCAGAAAATAGTCTTGATAACCCACAAGTATAGGGGATCGCAACAGTTTTCGAGGGTAGAGTATTCAACCCAAATTTATTAATTCGACACAAGGGGAGCCAAAGAATATTCTCAAGTATTAGCAGCTGAGTTGTCAATTCAACCACACCTGGAAACTTAATATCTGCAGCAAAGTATTTAGTAGCAAAGTAATATGATAGTAGTGGTAACGGTAGCAAAAGTAATATTTTTGGTTTTATAGTGATTGTAACAGTACCAACGGAAAAGTAAATAAGCGAAGAACAATATATGAAAAGCTTGTAGGCTATGGATCAGTAATGGATAATTATGTCGGATGTGATTCCGCGTGCAATAGTTATAACATAGGGTGACACAGAACTAGCTCTAGTTCATCAATGTAATGTAGGCATGTATTCCGAATATAGTCATACGTGCTTATGGAAAAGAACTTGCATGACATCTTTTGTCCTACCCTCCCGTAGCAGCGGGGTCCTATTGAAAACTAAGGGGTATTAAGGCCTCCTTTTAATAGAGTACCAAACCAAAGCATTAACACATAGTGAATACATGAACTCCTCAAACTACGGTCATCACCGGTAAGTATCCCGATTATTGTCACTTCGGGGTTGTCACCGGTAAGTATCCCAGCACTAATTTCTGCCCCTACCTTTCATTTTCTGTTTTTATTGGTTAAATAAAATAAAATGCCATGTTTTGTTTGTTTTCTGAATTTCCAATGCAATAAAAAATGACCCAAAAATAAAAGTTCTCAGAATGCCCTGGAAATTTTACATGATTTTTTCTCTGAATATTTAAGAATTTTTGGTGCAAATTATACTAGAGGGAGGTGCACCAGGTGGGCACAACCCACCTGGGGGCGCTAGCACTCCCAAGTGCGCCCTGGTGGGTTGTGGTCCGCACGTGGGCTGAAGGAAATATGCCCTAGAGGCAATAATAAAGTTGTTATTTATATTTCCTTATATCATGATAAATGTTTATTATTCATACTAGAATTGTATTAACCGGAAACTTAGTACATGTGTGAATATATAGACAAACAGAGTATCACTAGTTTGCCTCTACTTAACTAGCTCGTTGAATCAATATGGTTATGTTTCCTAACCATAGACATGAGTTGTCATTTGATTAACGGGATCACATCATTAGAGAATGATGTGATTTACTTGACCCATCCGTTAGCTTAGCATGATGATCGTTTAGTTTGTTGCTATTGCTTTCTCCATAACTTATACATGTTCCTATGACTAATCATGCAACTCCCGAATACCGGAGGAACACTTTGTGTGCTACCAATCGTCACAATGTAACTGGGTGATTATAAAGGTGCTCTATAGGTGTCTCCGATGGTGTTTGTTGAGTTGGCATGGATCGAGATTAGGATTTGTCACTCTGATTGTTGGAGAGGTATCTCTGGGCCCTCTCGGTAATGCACATCAATATAAGCCTTGCAAGCAATGTGACTAATGAGTTAGTTACGGGATGATGCATTATGGAACAAGTAAAGAGACTTGCCGATAACGAGATTGAACTAGGTATTGAGATACCAACGATCGAATCTCGGGCAAGTAACATACCGATGACAAAGGGAACAACGTATATCGTTATGCGGTTTGACCGACAAATATCTTCATAGAATATGTGGGAGCCAATATGAACATCCAGGTTCCTCTATTGGTTATTGACTGGAGACATGTCTCGGTCATGTCTACATAGTTCTCGAACCCGTAGGGTCCGCACGCTTAACGTTCGGTGACGATTGGTATTATGAGTTTATGTGTTTTGATGAACCAAAGGTTGTTCGGAGTCCCGGATGTGATCATGGGAATGACGAGGAGTCTCGAAATGGTCGAGACATAAAGATCGATATATTGTATGACTATGTTTGGACATCGGAATGGCTCCGGGTCAGTTCGGGCATTAACCGGAGTACCGGGGGGTTACCGGAACCCCCCAGAGAGTATATGGGCCCTAATGGTCTTGAGGGGAGAGAGGGAGGGGCTGCCTAGGGCAGGCCGCGCGCCCCCCAAGGCCTAGTCCGAATTGGACTAGGGGGAGGGGCGGCGCCCCCTCCTTCCTTCTCTTCTCTCTTCCCTTTCCTACTCTCGTACTCCTACTACATGGAGGGGGAGAATCCTACTGCTGATGGGAGTAGGACTCCCCCAGGGCGCGCCATAGTAGAGGGCCAGCTCCCCCCTCCACTCCTTTATATACGGGGGAGGGGGCACCCCATAGACACACAAGTTGATCATTGATCTCTTAGCCATGTGCATTGCCCCCCTCCACCATAATCCACCTCGGTCATATCATAGCGGTGCTTAGGCGAAGCCCTGTTCTGGTAGCATCATCATCACCGTCATCACGCCATCGTGCTGACGAAGCTCTCCTTCAACACTCTGCTGGATCATGAGTTCGTGGGATGTCACCGAGCCGAACGTGTGCAGATCGTGGAGGTGTCGTACTTTCAGTACTAGGATCAGTCGATCGTGAAGACGTACGACTACATCAACCGCGTTGTCATAACTCTTCTGCTTACGGTATACGAGGGTACATGGACAACACTCTCCCCTTGATGTCTACTACACAACCTTCTTCTTTTAGACGTTGTTGGGCCTCCAAGTGTAGAGGTTTGTAGGACAGTACCAAATTTCCCTCAAGTGGATGACCTAAGGTTTATCAATCCGTGGGAGGCGTAGGATAAAGATGGTCTCTCTCAAGCAACCCTGCAACCAAATAACAAAGAGTCTCTTGTGTCCCCAACACACCCAATACAATGGTAAATTGTATAGGTGCACTAGTTCGGCGAAGAGATGGTGATACAAGTGCAATATGGATAGTAGATAATGGTTTTTGTAATCTGAAAATATAAAAACAGCAAGGTAACTAATGATAAAAGTGAGCACAAACGGTATTGCAATGCATTGAAACAAGGCCTAGGGTTCATACTTTCACTAGTGCAAATTCTCTCAACAATAATAACATAATTGGATCATATAAATATCCCTCAACATGCAACAAAGAGTCACTCCACAGTCACTAATGGCGGAGAACAAACGAAGAGATTATGGTAGGGTACGAAACCACCTCAAAGTCATCCTTTCTGATCGATCTATTCAAGAGTCTGTAGTAAAATAACACGAAGCTATTCTTTCCGTTCGATCTATCATAGAGTTCGTGCTAGAATAACACCTTAAGACACAAATCAACCAAAACCCTAATGTCACCTAGATACTCCAATGTCACCTCAAGTATCCGTGGGTATGATTATACGATATGCATCACACAATCTCAGATTCATCTATTCAACCAACACAAAGAGATTCAAAGAGTGCCCCAAAGTTTCTACCGGAGAGTCAAGACGAAAACGTGTGCCAACCCCTATGCATAAGTTCACGAGGTCACGGAACTCGCAAGTTGATCACCAAAACATACATCAAGTGGATCACATGATATCCCATTGTCATCACAGATAAGAACGTGCAAGACATATATCAAGTGTTCTCAAATCCTTAAAGACTCAATCCGATAAGATAACTTCAAAGGGAAGACTCAATCCATTACAAGAGAGTAGAGGGAGAGAAACATCATGAGATCCAACTATAATAGCAAAGCTCGTGATACATCAAGATCGTACCACCTCAAGAACACGAGAGAGAGAGAGAGAGAGAGAGAGATCAAACACATAGCTACTGGTACATACCCTCAGCCCCAAGGGTGAACTACTCCCTCCTCGTCATGGAGAGCGCCGGGATGATGAAGATGCCCACCGGAGAGGGATTCCCCCCCTCCGGCAGGGTGCCGAAATGGGTCTAGATTGGTTTTTGGTGGCTACGGAGGCTTCTGCGGTAGAACTCCCGATCTATTTTGTTCCTCGATGTTTTTAGGGTATATGGACATATATAGGCGAAAGATGTCAGTCAGGGGAGCCACGAGGGGCCCACGAGGGTGGGGGCGCGCCCAGGGGGAGGCGCGCCTCCCTGCCTCGTGGCCACCTCGAAGCTTCCTTGAATTAAACTCCAAGTCTCCTGGATCACGTTCGTTCCAAAAATCACGCTCCCGAAGGTTTGGTTCCGTTTGGACTCCGTTTGTTATTCCTTTTCTGCGAAACATTGAAACAAGGGAAATACAGAAACTGGCACTTGGCTCTGGGTTAATAGGTTAGTCCCAAAAATCATATAAATGCATATAAAACATCCAAGGTTGGTAATATAATAGCATAAAACAATCAAAAATTATAGATACGTTGGAGACGTATCAAGCATCCCCAAGCTTAATTCCTGCTCGTCCTCGAGTAGGTAAATGATAAAAACAGAATTTTTGATGTGGAATGCTACCTAACATATTTATCCATGTAATTCTCTTTATTGTGGCAAGAATATTCAGATCCATAAGATTCAAGACAAAATTTTAATATTGACATAAAAACAATAATACTTCAAGCATACTAACAAAGCAATCATGTCTTCTCAAAATAACATGGCCAAAGAAAGCTATCCCTACAAAATCATACAGTCTGGCTATGCTATATCTTCACCACACAAAAATATTTAAATCATGGACAACCCCGATGACAAGCCAAGCAATTGTTTCATACTTTTGATGTTCTCAAACTTTTTCAATCTTCACGCAATATATGAGCGCGAGCCATGGATATAGCACTATATGTGGAATAGAAGGGTGGTTGTGGAGAAGATAAAAAAGGAGAAGATGGTCTCACATCAACTAGGCGTATCAACGGGCTATGGAGATGCCCATCAATAGATATCAATGTGAGTGAGTAGGTATTGCCATGCAACGGTTGCACTAGAGCTATAAGTGTATGAAAGCTCAAAAAGAAACTAAGTGGGTGTGCATCCAACTTGCTTGCTCATGACGACTTAGGGCATTTTGAGGAAGCCCATCATTGTAATATACAAGCCAAGTTCTATAATGAAAAATTCCCACTAGTATATGAAAATGTGAACATAGGAGACTCTCTATCATGAAGATCATGGTGCTACTTTGAAGCACAAGTGTGGAAAAAGGATAGTAGCATTGTCCCTTCTCTCTTTTTCTCTCATTTTTTTCTTGGGCCTTCTCTTTTTTTATGGCCTCTTTTTTCTCCCTTTTTTTATTTTTCGTCCGGAGTCTCATCCTGACTTGTGGGGGAATCATAGTCTCCATCATCCTTTCCTCACATGGGACAATGCTCTAATAATTATGACCATCACACCTTTTATTTACTTACAACTCAAGAATTACAACTCGATACTTAGAACAAAATATGACTCTATGTGAATGCCTCCGGCGGTGTACCGAGATGTGCAATGACTCATGAGTTGACATGTATGAAAGAATTACGAACGGTGGCTTTGCCACAAATACGATGTCAACTACATGATCATGCATAGCAATATGACAATGATGAAGCGTGTCATAATAACGGAATGGTGGAAAGTTGCAAGGCAATATATCTCGGAATGGCTATGGAAATGCCATAATAGGTAGGTATGGTGGTTGTTTTGAGGAAGGTAAATGGTGGGTTTATGGTACTGCCAAAAGTTGCACGGTACTAGAGAGGCTAGCAATGGTGGAAGGGTGAGAGTGCGTATAATCCATGGACTCAACATTAGTCATAAAGAACTCACATACTTATTGCAAAAATCTATAAGTTATCAAAGCAAATTATTATGCGCATGCTCCTAGGGGGATAGATTGGTAGGAAAAGACCATCGCTCGTCCCGACCGCCACTCATAAGGAAGATTATCAATAAATAAATCATGCTCCGACTTCATCACATAACGGTTCACCATACGTGCATGCTACGGGAATCACAAACTTTAACATAAGTATCTCTCAAATTCACAAGTACTCAACTAGCATGACTCTAATATCACCATCTTCATATCTCAAAACAATCATCAAGTATCAAACTTCTCATAGTATTCAATGCACTTTATATGAAAGTTTTTATTATATCCCTCTTGGATGCCCATTAACCAAAGCAAATTACCATGCTGTTCTAAAAGACTCTCAAAATAATATAAGTGAAGCATGAGAGTTCATCTATTTCTTCAAAATAAAACCACCTCCGTGCTCTAAAAAGATATAAGTGAAGCACTAGAGCAAATGACAAACTACTCCAAAAGATATATGTGAAGATCAATGAGTAGTCGAATAATTATGCAACTATGTGAAGACTCTCTAACATTTAATAATTTCAGATCTTGGTATTTTATTCAAACAGCAAGCAAAACAAAATGAAATAAAATGACGCTCCAAGCAAAACACATATCATGTGGTGAATAAAAATATAGCTCCAAGTAAAGTTACTGATGAAGGAAGACGAAAGAGGGGATGCCTTCCGGGGCATCCCCAAGCTTAGGCTTTTTGGTGTCCTTGGATTTTACCTTGGGGTGCCTTGGGCATCCCCAAGCTTAGGCTTTTGCCACTCCTTATTCCTTAGTCCATTGAATCTTCACCCAAAACTTGAAAACTTCACAACACAAAACTTAACAGAAAACTCGTAAGCTCCGTTAGTATAAGAAAATAAATCATCACTTAAGTACTGTTGTGAACTCATTCTAAATTCATATTGGTGTAAGATCTACTGTATTCCAACTCATCCATGGTTCATACCCTCCGATACTACTCATAGATTCATCAAAATAAGAAAATAACACATAGAGAACAGAATCTGTCAAAAACAGAACAGTCTGTAGTAATCTGTAGGTTTCAAATACTTTTGTAACACCAAAAATCCTGATAAATTAGGAAGTCCTAGGAAATTTTTTTATTTATCTACTACAAGTGGAATTGGTATTTTATCGCTCCCTGGTAAAAAATGAAAAGTATTCTCGTGAGCGCATACTTTCTGTTTTTTACAGCAAGATCAAATAACAATCACCCAAGAAGATCCTAAAGGCTTTACTTGGCACAAACACTAATTACAATATAAAAAACATAATCATAACATAGGATATATGATTAATTTTTTACTAAACAGGAACAAAAATCAAGGAGCAAAAATAAATTTGGGTTGCCTCCCAACAAGCGCTATCGTTTAACGCCCCCAGTTAGGCATGATGATTTCAATGATGCTCACATAAAAGATAAGAATTTTAACATAAAGAGAGCATCATGAAGAATATGACTAGCACATTTAAGTCTAACCCGCTTCCTATGCATAGGGATTTTGTAAGCAAACAACTTGTGAGAACAAGAATCAACTTGCATAAGAAGGTAAAACCAGCAAATCTTCAAAATTTTCAACACATAGAGAGGAAACTTGATATTATTGCAATTCCTACAAGCATATATTCCTCCCTCATAATAATTTTTAGTAGCATCATGAATGAATTCAACAATATAACCATCACATAAAGCATTCTTTTCATGATCTACAAGTATGCAAAGTTGACACTCTTCAAAAATAGTGGGATTAACATTAACTAAAGTCGTGACCTCTCCAAACCCACTTTCATGATTATCAGAATAAGATTCAACACCCTCCAAAATAGTGGGATCATTACTTTCTAAAGTTGACACTCTTCCAAACCCACTTTCATCAATATAATCATCATAAATAGGTGGCATGCTATCATCAAAATAAATTTGCTCATCAAAACTTGGGGGACAAAAAATATCATCTTCATCAAACATAGAATCCCCAAGCTTGTGGCTTTTCATATCATTAGCATCATAGATATCCAAGGAATTCATACTAACAACATTGCAATCATGCTCATCATACAAAGATTTAGTGCCAAACATTCTAATGAATTCTTCTTCTAACACTTTGGCACAATTATCGGAATCCTTATTTTCATGAAAGATATTAAAAAGATGAAGCATATGAGGTACCCTCAATTTCATTTTTTTGTAGTTTTCTTTTATAAACTAAACTAGTGATAAAACAAGAAACAAAAAGATTCGATTGCAAGATCTAAAGATATACCTTCAAGCGCTAACCTCCCCAGCAACGGCGCCAGAAAAGAGCTTGATGTCTACTACGCAACCTTCTTCTTGTATACGTTGTTGGGCCTCCAAGTGCAGAGGTTTGTAGGACAGTATCAAATTTCCCTCAAGTGGATGACCTAAGGTTTATCAATCCGTGGGAGGCGTAGGATGAAGATGGTCTCTCTCAAGCAACCCTGCAACCAAATAACAAAGAGTCTCTTGTGTCCCCAACACACCCAATACAATGGTAAATTGTATAGGTGCACTAGTTCGACGAAGAGATGGTGATACAAGTGCAATATGGATAGTAGATAATGGTTTTTGTAATCTGAAAATATAAAAACAGCAAGGTAACTAATGATAAAAGTGAGCACAAACGGTATTGCAATGCGTTGAAACAAGGCCTAGGGTTCATACTTTCACTAGTGCAAGTTCTCTCAACAATAATAACATAATTGGATCATATAAATATCCCTCAACATGCAACAAAGAGTCACTCCAAAGTCACTAATAGCAGAGAACAAACAAAGAGATTATGGTAGGGTACAAAACCACCTCAAAGTTATCCTTTCTGATCGATCTATTCAAGAGTCTGTAGTAAAATAACACGAAGCTATTCTTTCCGTTCGATCTATCATAGAGTTCGTACTAGAATAACACCTTAAGACACAAATAAACCAAAACCCTAATGCCACCTAGATACTCCAATGTCACCTCAAGTATCCATGGGTATGATTATACGATATGCATCACACAATCTCAGATTCATCTATTCAACCAACACAAAGAGATTCAAAGAGTGCCCCAAAGTTTCTACCCGAGAGTCAAGACGAAAATGTGTGCCAACCCCTATGCATAAGTTCGCGAGGTCACGGAACTCGCAAGTTGATCACCAAAACATACATCAAGTGGATCACATGATATCCCATTTTCACCACAGATAAGCACGTGCAAGACATGCATCAAGTGTTCTCAAATCTTTAAAGACTCAATCTGATAAAATAACTTCAAAGGAAAAACTCAATCCATTACAAGAGAGTAGATGGGGAGAAACATCATAATATCCAACTATAATAGCAAAGCTCACGATACATCAAGATTGTACCACCTCAAGAACACGAGAGAGAAAAATCAAACACATAGCTATTGGTACATACCCTTAGCCCCGAGGGTGAACTACTCCCTCCTCGTCATGGAGAGCGCCGGGATGATGAAGATGGCCATCGGAGGGGGATTCCCCCCCTCTGGCAGGGTGCTGGAACGGATCTAGATTGGTTTTCAATGGCTACAGAGGCTTCTGCGGCGGAACTCCCGATCTATTCTGTTCCTCGATGTTTTTAGGGTATATGGACATATATGGGCGAAAGAAGTCGGTCAGGGGAGCCACGAGGGGCCCGTGAGGGTGGGGGCGTGCCCAGGGGGGAGGCGCGCCTCCCTGCCTCGTGGCCACCTTGAAGCTTCCTTGACTTCAACTCCAAGTCTCCTGGATCACGTTCGTTCCAAAATTCACGCTCCCGAAGGTTTCATTTCGTTTGGACTCCGTTTGATATTCCTTTTCTGCGAAACACTGAAACAAGGGAAAAAACGGAAACTGGCACTAGGCTCTGGGTTAATAGGTTAGTCCCAAAATCATATAAAATAGCATATAAATGCATATAAAACATCCAAGGTTGATAATATAATAGCATGGAACAATCAAAAATTATAGATACATTGGAGATGTATCACCCCTCTTGTTGCTATGCATCACCATGATCTTGCATGTGCCTAGGAAATTTTTTGAAGTTACTGCGTTCCCCAATAGTGGCATCCGAGCCAGGTTTATGCGTAGATGTTATATGCACGAGTAGAACACAAAGGAGTTATGGGCGTGGGTATATACATATTGCTTGTCGTCACTAGTTGATTCTTGATTCTGCGGTATTGTTGGATGAAGCGGCCCAGACCAACATTACGCATACGCTTATGCTAGACTGGTTCTATCGACGTGCTTCGCACACAGGTGGCTGGTGGGTGTCAGTTTCTCCAACTTTAGTTGAATCGGATTCAATGAACAGGGTTCTTTCTGAAGATCAAAAAGCAATCACTATACCGCTTTGTGTTTTTTAATGCGTAGGTA
Organism: Triticum dicoccoides; assembly: GCF_002162155.2. NCBI lineage: Eukaryota > Viridiplantae > Streptophyta > Magnoliopsida > Poales > Poaceae > Triticum > Triticum dicoccoides. Next base: position 152,999,953 of record NC_041390.1, read on the forward strand.
AGAAAGGTTCTTGCTCAGCCCGTAGCAGCCACGTAAAACTTGCAACAACAAAGTAGAGGGCGTCTAACTTGTTTTTGCAAGGCATGTTGTGATGTGATATGGTCAAGACATGATGCTAAACTTTATTGTATGAGATGATCATGTTTCGTAACACAGTTATCGACAACTGGCAGGAGCCATATGGTTGTCGCTTTATTGTAAGAAATGCAATCGCCATGTAATTGCTTTACTTTATCACTAAGCGGTAGCGATAGTCGTAGAAGCAATAGTTGGCGAGACGACAATGATGCTTCGATGGAGATCAAGGTGTCAAGCCGGTGATGATGGTGATCATGACGGTGCTTTGGAGATGGAGATCAAAGGCACAAGATGATGATGGCCATATCATATCACTTATATTGATTGCATGTGATGTTTATCCTTTATGCATCTTATTTTGCTTAGTCCGACGGTAGCATTATAAGATGATCTCTCACTAAATTTCAAGGTATAAGTGTTCTCCCTAAGTATGCACCGTTGCTAAAGTTCGTCATGCCGAGACACCATGTGATGATCGGGTGTGATAAGCTCAACGTTCATCTACAACGGGTGTAAGACAGTTTTGCACACGCAGAATACTCAGGTTAAACTTGACGAGCCTTGCATATGCAGATATGGCCTCGGAACACTGAGACCGAAAGGTCGAGCGTGAATCATATAGTAGATATGATCAACATAGTGATGTTCACCATTGAAAACTACTCCATTTCACGTGATGATCGGTTATGGTTTAGTTGATATGGATCACGTGATCACTTAGATGATTAGAAGGATGTCTATCTAAGTGGGAGTTCTTAAGTAATATGATTAATTAAACTTAAATTTATCATGAACTTAGTACCTGATAGTATTTTGCTTGTCTATGTTATTGTAGATAGATGGCACGTGTTGTTGTTCCGTTGAATTTTAATGCGTTCCTTGAGAAAGCAAAGTTGAAAGATGATGGTAGCAATTACACGGACTGGGTTCCTAACTTGAGGATTATCCTCATTGCTACATAGAAGAATTACGTCCTGGAAGCACCGATGGGTGCCAAACCCGCTGCAGGAGCAACGCCAGATGTTATGAATGTCTGGCAGAGCAAAGTTGATGACTATTCAATAGTTCAGTGTGCCATGCTTTATGGCTTAGAACTGGGACTTCAATGATGTTTTGAACGTCATGGAGCATATGAGATGTTCCAGGAGTTGAAGTTAATATTTCAAGCAAATGCCCGGATTGAGAGATATGAAGTCTCCAATAAGTTCTACAGCTGCAAGATGGAGGAGAATAGTTATGTCAGTGAACATATACTCAGCATGTCTGGATATCATAACCACTTGACTCAGCTGGGAGTTAATCTTCCAGTTGACAGTGTCATTGACAGAGTTCTTCAATCACTGCCACCAAGCTACAATAGCTTTGTGATGAACTATAATGTGCAAGGGATGGATAAGACAATTCCCGAGCTCTTCGCAATGCTAAAGGCCGCGGAGGTAGAAATCAAGAAGGAGCATCAAGTGTTGATGGTCAACAAGACCACCAGTTTCAAGAAAAAGGGTAAAGGGAAGAAGAAAGGGAACTTCAAGAAGAACGACAAACAAGTTGTTGCTCAAGAGAAGAAACCCAAGTCTGGACCTAAGCCTGAGACTGAGTGCTTCTACTGCAAATGGAGTGGTCACTGGAAGCGGAACTGTCCCAAGTATTTGGCGGATAAGAAGGATGGCAAGGTGAACGGTATATTTGATATATATACATATTATTGATGTGTACCTTACTAATGCTCGCAGTAGTGCCTGGGTATTTGATATTGGTTCAGTTGCTAACATTTGCAACTCGAAACAGGGGCTACGGATTAAGCGAAGATTGGCTAAGGACGAGGTGATGATGCGTGTGGGAAATGGTTCCAAAGTCGATGTGATCGCTGTCAGCACGCTAACTCTACATCTACCTTCGAGACTAGTTTTAGACCTAAATAATTGTTATTTGGGTCCAGCGTTGAGCATGAACATTATATCTTGATCTTGTTTGATGCGAGACGGTTATTCATTTAAATCAGAGAATAATGGTTGTTCTATTTATATGAGTAATATCTTTTATGGTCATGCACCCTTTATGAGTGGTCTATTTTTACTAAATCTTGATACTAGTGATACACATGTTCATAGTATTGAAGCCAAAAGATGCCGAGTTGATAATGATAGTGCAACTTATTTGTGGCACTGCCGTTTAGGTCATATTGGTGTAAAGCGCATGAAGAAACTCCATTCTGATGGACTTCTGGAATCACTTGATTATGAATCACTTGGTACTTGCGAACCATGCCTCATGGGCAAGATGACTAAAACTCCGTTCTCCGGAACAATGGAGCGAGCAACAGAGTTATTGGAAATCATACATACTCATGTATGTGGTCCAATGTGTTGGAAATATGCCCTAGAGGCAATAATAAATTAGTTATTATTATATTTCCTTGTTCATGATAATCGTTTATTATCCATGCTATAATTGTATTGATAGGAAACTCAGATACATGTGTGGATACATAGACAACACCATGTCCCTAGTGAGCCTCTAGTTGACTAGCTCGTTGATCAATAGATGGTTACGGTTTCCTGACCATGGACATTGGATGTCATTGATAACGGGATCACATCATTAGGAGAATGATGTGATGGACAAAGACCCAATCCTAAGCCTAGCACAAGATCATGTAGTTCGTATGCCAAAGCTTTTCTAATGTCAAGTATCATTTCTGTAGACCATGAGATTGTTCAACTCCCGGATACCGTAGGAGTGCTTTGGGTGTACCAAACGTCACAACATAACTGGGTGACTATAAAGGTGCACTACGGGTATCTCCGAAAGTGTCTGTTGGGTTGGCACGAATCGAGACTGGGATTTGTCACTCCGTGTGACGGAGAGGTATCTCTGGGCCCACTCGGTAGGACATCATCATAATGTGCACAATGTGATCAAGGAGTTGATCACGGGATGATGTGTTACGAAACGAGTAAAGAGACTTGCCGGTAACGAGATTGAACAAGGTATCGGGATACCGACGATCGAATCTCGGGCAAGTATCGTACCGCTAGACAAAGGGAATTGTATACGGGATTGATTAAAGTCCTTGACATCGTGGTTCATCCGATGAGATCATCGTGGAACATGTGGGAGCCAACATGGGTATCCAGATCCCGCTGTTGGTTATTGACCGGAGAACGTCTCGGTCATGTCTGCATGTCTCCCGAACCCGTAGGGTCTACACACTTAAGGTTCGATGATGCTAGGGTTGTAAAGGAAGTTTGTATGTGGTTACCGAATGTTGTTCGGAGTCCCGGATGAGATCCCGGACGTCACGAGGAGTTCCGGAATGGTCCGGAGGTAAATATTTATATATGGGAAGTCCTATTTTGGTCACCGGAAAGGTTTCAGGGTTTATCGGTAATGTACCGGGACCACCGGAGTGGTCCGGGGTCCACCGGGGGGGCCATGGGCCCCAGAGGCATACATGGGCCAAGTGTGAGAAGGCACCAGCCCCTAGGTGGGCTGGGGCGCCTCCCACTAAGGCCCATGCGCCTAGAAGGGGAGAGGGGGCAAACCCTAAGGGCAGATGGGCCCTAAGGCCCATACTCCCTGCGCCTCCCTCTCCTCCCCCCTTGTGGCCGCCACCCATAGATGGGTTTGGGGCTGCCGCCCCTCTAGGGGTGGGAACCCTAGAGGGGGCGCACCCTCCTCCCCTTCCCCTATATATATGAGGCCTAGGGGCTGCCCAAGACACGCGATCTGATCTCTGCCTGTTGGTGCAGCCCTCTCTCTCTTTCTCCTCATATCTCGCGGTGCTTGGCGAAGCCCTACAGGATTGCCACGCTCCTCCATCACCACCACGCCGTTGTGCTGCTGCTGGATGGAGTCTTCCTCAACCTCTCCCTCTCTCCTTGCTGGATCAAGGCATGGGAGACGTCACCGGGCTGCACGTGTGTTGAACGCGGAGGTGCCGTCCGTTCGGCACTAGGATCATTGGTGATTTGGATCACGACGAGTATGACTCCATCAACCCCGTTCTCTTGAACACTTCCGCATAGCGATCTACAAGGGTATGTAGATGCACTCTCCTTCCCCTCGTTGCTAGTCTCTCCATAGATAGATCTTGGTGACACGTAGGAAAATTTTGAATTTCTGCTACGTTCCCCAACAGTGGCATCATGAGCTAGGTCTATGCGTAGTTTCTATGCACGAGTAGAACACAAAGTAGTTGTGGGCGTTGATTTTGTTCAATATGCTTACCGTTACTAGTCCAATCTTGATTCGGTGGCATTGTGGGATGAAGCGGCCCGGACCGACCTTACACGTACTCTTACGTGAGACTGGTTCCACCGACTAACATGCACTAGTTGCATAAAGGTGGCTAGCGGGTGTCTGTCTCTCCCACTTTAGTCGGATCGGATTCGATGAAAAGGGTCCTTATGAAGGGTAAATAGCAATTGGCATATCACGTTGTGGTTTTGCGTAGGTAAGAAACGTTCTTGCTAGAAACCCATAGCAGCCATGTAAAACATGCAAACAACAATTAGAGGACGTCTAACTTGTTTTTGCAGGGTATGCTATGTGATGTGATATGGCCAAAAGGATGTGATGAATGATATATGTGATGTATGAGATTGATCATGTTCTTGTAATAGGAATCACGACTTGCATGTCGATGAGTATGACAACCGGCAGGAGCCATAGGAGTTGTCTTAATTTATTTATGACCTGCGTGTCAACATAAACGTCATGTAATTACTTTACTTTATTGCTAACCGTTAGCTATAGTAGTAGAAGTAGTAGTTGACGAGACAACTTCATGAAGACACGATGATAGAGATCATGATGATGGAGACAATGGTGTCATGCCGGTGACAAGATGATCATGGAGCCCCAAGATGGAGATCAAAGGAGCTACATGATATTGGCCATATCATGTCACTATTATTTGATTGCATGTGATGTTTATCATGTTTATACATCTTGTTTACTTAGAATGACGGTAGTAAATAAGATGATCCCTCACTAAAATTTCAAGAAGGTGTCCCCCCTAACTGTGCACCGTTGCGAAAGTTCGTCGTTTCGAAGCACCACGTGATGATCGGGTGTGATAGATTCTTACGTTCACATACAACGGGTGTAAGCAAGATTTACACATGCGAAACACTTAGGTTGACTTGACGAGCCTAGCATGTACAGACATGGCCTCGGAACACAAGAGACCGAAAGGTCGAGCATGAGTCGTATGGTAGATACGATCAACATGAAGATGTTCACCGATGTTGACTAGTCCGTCTCACGTGATGATCGGACACGGCCTAGTTGACTCGGATCATGTAATCACTTAGATGACTAGAGGGATGTCTCTGAGTGGGAGTTCATAAGATGAACTTAATTATCCTGAACATAGTCAAAAGGTCTTCGCAAATTATGTCGTAGCTCGCGCTTCGGTTCTACTGTTTAGATATGTTCCTAGAGAAAAATTAGTTGAAAGTTGGTAGTAGCAATTATGCGGACTAGGTCCGTAAACTGAGGATTGTCCTCATTGCTTCATAGAAGGCTTATGTCCTTAAGGCACCGCTCAGTATGCTGAACCTCGAACGTTGTCTATGGATGTTGCGAACATCTGACATACACATTTTGATAACTACGTGATAGTTCAGTTAAACGGCTTAGAGTTGAGGCACCAAAGACGTTTTGAAACGTCGCAAAACATATGAGATGCTTCGAGGGCTGAAATTGGGATTTCAGGCTCGTGCCCACGTCAAGAGGTATAAGACCTCCGACGATTTTCTTAGCCTGCAAACTAAGGGAGAAAAGCTCAATTGTTGAGCTTGTGCTCAGATTGTCTAAGTACAACAATCATTTGAATCGAGTGGGAGTTGATCTTCCAGATAAGATAGTGATGTTTCTCCGAAGTCATTACCACCAAGCTGCTAGAGCTTCGTGATGAACTATAATATATCAGGGACATATATGATGATCCTTGAGATATTCGCGATGTTTGACACCAAAGTAGAAATCAAGAAGGAGCATCAATTGTTGATGGTTGGTGAAACCACTAGTTTCAAGAAGGGCAAGGGCAAGAAGGGATACTTCATGAAACGGCAATTCAGCTGCTGCTCTAGTGAAGAAACCCAAGGTTGAACCCAAACCCGAGACTAAGTGCTTCTGTAATAAGGGGAACAACCACTGGAGCAGAATTACCCTAGATACTTGGTAGATAAGAAGGCTGGCAAGGTCGATAGAAGTATATTGGATATACATTGTGTTGATGTGTACTTTACTAGTACTCCTAGTAGCACCAGGGTATTAGATACCGGTTTGGTTGCTAAGTGTTAGTAACTCGAAATAAAAGCTATGGAATAAACGGAGACTAGTTAAAGGTGAGCTAACGATATGTGTTGGAAGTGTTTCCAATGTTGATATGATCAAGCATCGCACGCTCCCTCTACCATCGAGACTGGTGTTAAACCTAAATAATTGTTATTTGGTGTTTGCATTGAGCATAGACGTGATTGGATTATGTCTATCGCAATACGGTTATTCATTTAAGGAGAATAATGGTTACTCTGTTTATTTGAATAATACCTTCAATGGTCTTGCACCTAAAATGAATGGTTTATTGAATCTCGATCATAGTGATACACATGTTCATGCCAAAAGATATAAGATAGTAATGATAGTACCACCTACTTGTGGCACTGCCACTTAAGTCATATCGGTATAAAATGCATGAAGAAGCTCCATGTTGATGGATCTTTGGGCTCACTCGTTTTGAAAAGTTTGAGACATGCGAACCATGTCTATTGGTGTATATGCATGAAGAAACTCCATGCAAATGGACCGTTTGGACTCACTTGATTTTGAATCACTTGAGACATGCAAATCATACCACATGGGCAAGATGACTGAAAGCCTCATTTTCAGTAAAATGGAACTAGAAAGCAACTTGTTGGAAGTAATACATTTTGATGTGTGCAATCCAATGAGTGCTGAGGCGTGTAGTGGATATCGTTATGTTCTTACTTCACAGATGATTTGAGTAGATGTTGAGTATATTTACTTGATGAATCACGAGTCTGAATTATTCAAAGGTTCAAGTAATTTCAGGGTGAAGTTGAAAGATCGTCGTGACAAGAGGATAAAATATCTATGATATGATCATAGAGATGAATATCGGAATTACGAGTTTGGCACAGAATTAAGACATTGTGGAAATTGTTTCACAACTAATACAGCCTGGAACACCATAGTGTGATGGTGTGTCCGAACATCATAACTGCACCCTATTGGATATGATGCATACCATGATGTCTCTTATCGAATTACCACAATAGTTTATGGGTTAGGCATTAGAGACAACCACATTCACTTTAAATAGGGCACCACGTAATTCCGATGATATGACACCGTATGAACTATGGTTTAGAGAAACCTAAGCTGTCATTTCTTAAAAGTTTGGGGTTGCGACGCTTATGTGAAAAAGTTTCAGGCTGATAAGCTCGAACCCAAAGCGGATAAATGCATCTTCATGGACACCCAAAACAGTTGGGTATACCTCCTGTCTCAGAACCGAAAGCAATAAGGGATTGTTTCTAGAATCGGGTCCTTTCTCGAGGAAAAGTTTCTCTCGAAAGAATTGAGTGGGAGGATGGTGGAGACTTGATGAGGTTATTGAACTGTCTCTTCAACTAGTGTGTGGCAGGGCACAAGAAGTTGTTCCTGTGGCACCTACAACAATTGAAGTGGAAGCTTATGATAGTGATCATGAAACTTCAGATCAAGTCACTACCAAACCTCGTGGGATGACAAGGATGCATACTACTTCAGAGTGGTACGTCATCCTGTCTTGGAAGTCATGTTGCTAGACAACAATGAACCTACGAGCTATGGAGAAGCGATGGTGGGCCCGGATTCCGATAAATGGCTCGAGGCCATAAAATCCGAGAGAGGATCCATGTATGGAAACAAAGTGTAGACTTTGACAGAATAGCTCGATGGTCGTGAGGCCGTTGAGTACAGATGGATTTTAAAAGGAAGACGGACAATGATGGTAAATGTCACCATTAAGAAAGCTCGACTTGTCGTTAAGATGTTTTCTGACAAGTTCAAGGAGTTGACTACGGTGAGACTTTCTCACTCGTAGCGATGCTAAGAGTCTGTTGGAATTATATTAGCAATTACTGCATTATTTGTGAAATCTTGCAGATAGGATGTCAAAACATTGTTTCCTCGACGATTTTCTTGAGGAAAGGTTATATGTGATACAGCCGGAAAGTTTTTGTCAATCCTGAAAGATGCTAATAAATATGCAAAGCTCCAGCAATCCTTCTAAGGACTGGAGTAAGCATCTCGGAGTTGGAATGTACGCTTTGATGAGATGATCAAAGATTTTGGTGTATACAAAGTTTATGAGAAACTTGTATTTCCAAAGAAGTGAGTGGGAGCACTATAGAATTTCTGATGAATATATGTTGTTGACATATTGTTGATCAGAAATGACGTAGAATTTCTGGAAAGCATATAGGGTTATTTGGAAAGTGTTTTTCAATGGAAAGCCTGGATTAAGCTACTTGAACATTGAGCATCAAGATCTATAAGGATAGATCAAAATGCTTAATGGTACTTTCAAATGAGCACATACCTTGACATGATCTTGAAGGTGTTCAAGATGGATCAGTCAAAGAAGGAGTTCTTGCCTGAGTTGTAAGGTATGAAGTTAAGACTTAAAGCTCGACCACGGCAGAATAGAGAGAAAGGACAAAGGTCGTCCCCTATGCTTAAGACATAGGCTCTACAATATGCTATGCTGTGTACCGCACCTGAAATGTGCCTTGCCATGAGTCAGTCAAGGGGTACAAGAGTGATCCAAGAATGGATCACAGGACAGCGGTCAAAGTTATCCTTAGTAACTAGTGGACTAAGGAATTTTCTCGATTATGGAGGTGGTAAAAGAGTTCGTTGTAAAGGGTTACGCCGATGCAAACTTTGACACTAATCCAGATTATTCTGAGTAGTAAACTGGATTCGTATAGTAGAACAGTTATTTGGAATAGCTCCAAATAGAGCGTGGTAGCTGCATCTAGGAGATGACATAGAGATTAGTAAAGCACACACGGATCTGAAAGGTTCAGACCCGTTGACTATAACATCTCTCACAAGCATAACACGATCAAACCCAAAACTCATCGAGTGTTAATCACATGGTAATGTGAACTAGATTATTGACTCTAGTAAACTCTTTGGGTGTTAGTCACATGGGGATGTGACCTTGAGTGTTAATCACATATCGATGTGAACTGGATTATTGACTCTAGTGCAAGTGGGAGACTGTTGGAAATATGCCCTAGAGGCAATAATAAATTAGTTATTATTATATTTCCTTGTTCATGATAATCGTTTATTATCCATGCTATAATTGTATTGATAGGAAACTCAGATACATGTGTGGATACATAGAAAACACCATGTCCCTAGTGAGCCTCTAGTTGACTAGCTCGTTGATCAATAGATGGTTACGGTTTCCTGACCATGGACATTGGATGTCATTGATAACGGGATCACATCATTAGGAGAATGATGTGATGGACAAAGACCCAATCCTAAGCCTAGCACAAGATCATGTAGTTCGTATGCTAAAGCTTTTCTAATGTCAAATATCATTTCCTTAGACCATGAGATTGTGCAACTCCCGGATACCGTAGGAGTGCTTTGGGTGTACCAAACGTCACAACGTAACTGGGTGACTATAAAGGTGCACTACGGGTATCTCCGAAAGTGTCTGTTGGGTTGGCACGAATCGAGACTCGGATTTGTCACTCCGTGTGACGGAGAGGTATCTCTGGGCCCACTCGGTAGGACATCATCATAATGTGCACAATGTGATCAAGGAGTTGATCACGGGATGATGTGTTACGAAACGAGTAAAGAGACTTGCCGGTAATGAGATTGAACAAGGTATCGGGATACCGACGATCGAATCTCGGACAAGTATCGTACCGCTAGACAAAGGGAATTGTATACGGGATTGATTAAAGTCCTTGACATCGTGGTTCATCTGATGAGATCATCGTGGAACATGTGGGAGCCAACATGGGTATCCAGATCCCGCTGTTGGTTATTGACCGGAGAATGTCTCGGTCATGTCTGCATGTCTCCCGAACCCGTAGGGTCTACACACTTAAGGTTCGATGACGCTAGGGTTGTAAAGGAAGTTTGTATGTGGTTACCGAATGTTGTTCGGAGTCCGGGATGAGATCCCGGACGTCACGAGGAGTTCCGGAATGGTCCGGAGGTAAATATTTATATATGGGAAGTCCTGTTTTGGTCACCGGAAAGGTTTCGGGGTTTATCGGTAATGTACCGGGACCACCGGAGTGGTCCGGGGTCCACCGGGGGGGCCATGGGCCCCAGAGGCATACATGGGCCAAGTGTGAGAAGGCACCAGCCCCTAGGTGGGCTGGGGCGCCTCCCACTAAGGCCCATGCGCCTAGAAGGGGAGAGGGGGCAAACACTAAGGGCAGATGGGCCCTAAGGCCCATACTCCCTGCGCCTCCCTCTCCTCCCCCCTTGTGGCCGCCACCCATAGATGGGTTTGGGGCTGCCGCCCCTCTAGGGGTGGGAACCCTAGAGGGGGCGCACCCTCCTCCCCTTCCCCTATATATATGAGGCCTAGGGGCTGCCCAAGACACGCGATCTGATCTCTGCCTGTTGGTGCAGCCCTCTCTCTCTTTCTCCTCATATCTCGCGGTGCTTGGCGAAGCCCTACAGGATTGCCACGCTCCTCCATCACCACCATGCCGTTGTGCTGTTGCTGGATGGAGTCTTCCTCAACCTCTCCCTCTCTCCTTGCTGGATCAAGGCATGGGAGACGTCACCGGGCTGCACGTGTGTTGACGCGGAGGTGCCGTCCGTTCGGCACTAGGATCATCGGTGATTTGGATCACGATGAGTACGAATCCATCAACCCCGTTCTCTTGAACGCTTCCGCATAGCGATCTACAAGGGTATGTAGATGCACTCTCCTTCCCCTCATTGCTAGTCTCTCCATAGATAGATCTTGGTGACACGTAGGAAAATTTTGAATTTCTGCTACGTTCCCCAACACAATGAACATTGAAGCTCACGGCGGATATCGTTATATTCTCACCTTCACAGATGATTTAAGCAGATATGGGTATATCTACTTAATGAAACATAAGTCAGTAACATTTGAAAAGTTCAAAGAATTTCAGAGTGAAGTGGAAAATCATCGTAACAAGAAAATCAAGTTTCTGCAATCTGGTCGTGGAGGTGAATATTTGAGTTATGAGTTTGGACTTCATTTGAAACAATGCGGAATAGTTTCACAACTCACGCCACCCGGAACACCACAACGTAATGGTATGTCTGAATGTCGTAATCGTACTTTACTAGATATGGTGCGATCTATGATGTCTCTTACTGATTTACCGCTATAATTTTGCGGTTATGCTTTAGAGACGGCTGCATTCAGTTAAATAGGGCACCATCTAAATCAGTTGAGACGACACCTTATGAACTGTGGTTTGGCAAGAAACCCAAGTTGTCGTTTCTTAAAGTTTGGGGCTGCGATGCTTATGTGAAAAAGCTTCAACCTGATAAGCTCAAACCCAAATCGGAGAAATGTGTCTTCATAGGATACCCAAAGGAGACTGTTGTGTACACCTTCTGTCACAGATCCGAAGGCAAGATATTCGTTGCTAAGAATGGATCCTTTCTATAAAAGGAGTTTCTCTCGAAAGAAGTGAGTGGGAGGAAAGTAGAACTTGATGAGGTAATTGTACCTACTCCCTTATTGGAAAGTAGTTCATCACTGAAATCAGTTCCAGTGATTCCTACACCAGTAAGTGAGGAAGCTTATGATGATGATCATGAAACTTCTGATCAAGTTACTACTGAACCTCGTAGGTCAACCAGAGTAAGATCCGCACCAGAGTGGTACGGTAATCCTGTTCTGGAGGTCATGTTACTTGACCATGACGAACCTACGAACTATGTGGAAGCGATGATGAGCCCAGATTCCGCAAAATGGCTTGAGGCCATGAAATCTGAGATGGGATCCATGTATGAGAACAAAGTGTGAACGTTGGTTGACTTTCCCGATGATCGTCAAGCCATGGAGAATAAATGGATCTTCAAGAAAAAGACTGACGCTGACGGTAATGTTACTATCTACAAAGCTCAACTTGTTGCAAAAGGTTTTCAACAAGTTCAAGGAGTTGACTAGATGAGACCTTCTCACCCGCAGTGATGCTTAAGTCCGTCTGAATCATGTTAGCAATTGTCGCATTTTATGATTATGAAATTTGGCAAATGGATGTCAAAACTGCATTCCTTAATGGATATCTTAAAGAAGAGTTGTATATGATGCAATCAGAAGGTTTTGTCGATCCAAAAGGTGCTAACAAAGTGTGCAAGCTCCAGCGATCCATTTATGGACTGGTGCAAGCATCTCGGAGTTGGAATATACGCTTTGATAGTGTGATCAAAGCATATGGTTTTATACAGACTTTTGGAGAAGCATGTATTTATAAGAAAGTGAGTGGGAGCTCTGTAGCATTTCTGATATTATATGTGGATGACATATTGTTGATCAGAAATGATACTGAATTTCTGGATAGCATAAAAGGATACTTGAATAAAAAAATTCAATGAAAGACCTCAGTGAAGCTACTTATATATTGGGCATCAAGATCTATAGAGATAGATCAAGACGCTTAATTGTACTTTCACAAAGCACATACCTTGATAAAGTTTTGAAGAAGTTCAAAATGGATCAAGCAAAGAAAGGGTTCTTGCCTGTGTTACAAGGTGTGAAGTTGAGTCAGACTCAATGCCCGACCACTGTAGAAGATAGAGAGAAAATGAAAGGTGTTCCCTATGCTTCAGCCATAGGCTCTATCATGTATGCAATGTTGTGTACCAGACCTGATGTGTGCCTTGCTATCAGTGTAGTAGGGAGGTACCAAAGTAATCCAGGAGTGGATCACTGGATAACGCTCAAGAACATCCTGAAATACTTGAAAAGGACTAATGATATGTTTCTCGTATATGGAGGTGACAAAGAGCTCGTCATAAACGGTTACATCGATGCAAGCTTTGACACTGATCCGGATGACTCTAAGTCACAAACCGGATATGTGTTTTTATTAAATGGTGGAGCTATCAGTTGGTGCAATTCCAAGCAGAGAGTCATGGCGGGATCTACGTGTGAAGCGGAATACATAGCTGCTTCGGAAGAAGCAAATGAAGGAGTCTGGATGAAGGAGTTCATATCCGATCTAGGTGTCATACCTAGTGCATCGGGTCCAATGAAAATATGATCAAAATATGAGCAAAATATGATCAGCACCAAGACCTGTTGACTAAGCCTCTCTCACGAGCAAAATATGATCAGCACCAAGACTCCATGGGTGTTAGAATCATTACAATGTAATCTAGATTATTGACTCTAGTGCAAGTGGGAGACTGAAGGAAATATGCCCTAGAGGCAATAATAAAGTTGTTATTTGTATTTCCTTATATCATGATATATGTTTATTATTCATGCTAGAATTGTATAAACCGGAAACTTAGTACATGTGTAAATATATAGAAAAACAGAGTATCACTAGTTGGCCTCTACTTAACTAGCTCGTTGAATCAATGATGGTAATGTTTCCTAACCATATACATGAGTTGTCATTTGATTAACGGGATCACATCATTAGAGAATGATGTGATTGACTTGACCCATCCGTTAGCTTAGCACGATGATCATTTAGTTTGTTGCTATTGCTTTCTCCATAACTTATACATGTTCCTATGACTATGAGATCATGCAACTCCCGTATACCGGAGGAACACTTTGTGTGCTACCAAACGTCACAACATAACTGGGTGATTATAAAGGTGCTCTATAGGTGTCTCCGATGGTGTTTGTTGAGTTGGCATGGATCGAGATTAGGATTTGTCACGCCGATTGTCGGAGAGGTATCTTTGGGCCCTCTCGGTAATGCACATCAATATAAGCCTTGCAAGCAATGTGACTAATGAGTTAGTTGCGGGATGATGCATTACAGAACGAGTAAAGAGACTTACCGGCAACGAGATTGAACTAGGTATTGAGATACCGGCGATTGAATCTCGGGCAAGTAACATACCGATGACAAAGGGAACAATGTATATCGTTATGCGGTTTGACCGATAAAGATCTTCGTAGAATATGTGGGAGCCAATATGAACATCCAGGTTCCGCTATTGATTATTAACCGGAGACATGTCTCGGTCATGTCTACATAGTTCTCGAACCCGTAGGGTCCGCACGCTTAACGTTCGGTGACGATCGGTATTATGAGTTTATGTGTTTTGATGAACCGAAGGTTGTTCGGAGTCAAGGATGTGATCACGGGCATGACGAGGAGTCTCGAAATGGTCGAGACATAAAGATCGATATACTAGATGACTATGTTTGGACATCGGAATGGTTCCGGGTGAGTTCGGGCATTAACCGGAGTACCACGGGATTACCGGAACCCCCGAGGGAGTATATGGGCCCTAATGGGCTTTAGGGGAGAGAGGGAGGGGCTGCCTAGGGCAGGCCACGCACACCCCCAGGCCTAGCCCGAATTGGACTAGGGGGGAGGGGCGGCGCCCCCTCCTTCCTTCTCTTCTCTCTTCCCTTTCCTACTCTCCTACTCCTACTACATGGAAGGGGGCAATCCTACTCCCGGTGGGAGTAGGACTCCCCAGGGTGTGCCATAGTAGAGGGCCAGCCCTCCCCCTCTGCCACTCCTTTATGTACGAGGGAGGGGGCACCCCATAGACACGCAAGTTTTTTTTTGAGCATATAGACACACAAGTTGATCATTGATCTCTTAGCCGTGTGCGGTGCCCCCCTTCCACCATAATCCACCTCGGTCATATTGTAGCGATGCTTAGGTGAAGCCCTGTTCCGGTAGCATCATCATCACCATCATCACGCCATCGTGCTGACCAAGCTCTCCTTCGACACTCTGCTGGATCGTGAGTTCGTGGGACGTCACCGAGCCGAACGTGTGCAGATCCCGGAGGTGCCGTACTTTCGGTACTAGGATCGGTCGATCATGAAGACGTACGACTACATCAACCACATTGTCATAACGCTTCCGCTTACGGTCTACGAGGGTACGTGGACAACACTCTCCCCTCTCGTTGCTATGCATCACCATGATCTTGCGTGTGCGTAGGATTTTTTTTGAAATTACTGCGTTCCCCAACATGGGCCCCCTCACTTACCTCTTCATCCCACATGATCACTTACCTCCAGAAAAAAATCTCCATTGCTCTCTCTTCCGTGTTCTTGAGCTCAAACCTGTGAATTTCGATCTCTTTGCTCGAAGCTCTGTTTCCGAAACTGTTTTGGGGGATTGTTGCTTGAAAATTGTGCGCAGACATGAATATCTTCAGGAAGTTTGGCTCTAAGAAGAACTCCAAGGGTGTTATTGGAGAGTCTTCTAATAGTGATCTCCACCCCCGGAGGTTGGCGGAGGTACGGCCGTGCGAATGTCCGCATACCCCGTTCCTGGAAGAGGTGGGAATCCTTCAAGAGTTCACACAATATGTTGCGAATGCCGGTCTCACCGACTTCATCACAGATGAGTGTGACCAACACCAAATCCTCACAAATATCTTTGTTCAGAGTTTTACTTTCCTGCCAGGAATAATCCTCCTGAAGTGAGCTTTGATTTATATGTTGAAAACCATCAGATACCACTTACTGAATTTTGTGATATATGCTTGATCCCTTCTTATGGGAGCTTAGCCGAGCCTAGGCCGATTGGGTTTGAGGATTTTTATCGCACTTTGACAGTGGGAGATGAGAGAGGGGTGTCAGCCACTACGGCTACTAGCATACACTTTCCTGCCGTACATTATTTTGCTTTATTTGTTGCTAAGTGCTTGCTTGCTAGAAAGAAAGTATGTGTGCTCAGTGCACCAGACTTTGCTATTTTACGCCGAGCACTAGAGGGCGACAACACCCATACCTTGGGAGATATTGTGGCTCGTCGCCTCCAGCTTAATAAATCACAGGGTGAAATACATGGTGATATTTTTTCTACTCGTTTGACGGCTCACTTTGAGGTTGAGATACGCCCTCATGATTACCCTTTGACCAAGGTCTACCTAGACAGGGAAGCCATAGAGCACCATCATTTTCTTGCACGAGATTACCCTGACATTCCCATTCCTTATAACCTGGTTTTTAGCGTTAAAACTCGTGATATTATTCCACTAACTGCACCTGCTTTGTTTGATTCTGCTGCATGGGGCGGATATAGGATCATGCATGCGGACATCATCGCCTACCGGAACGCTCAAGCTGCTGCGGAAGCAGCACAGGAGGAGCCTCTACAGTGGGATGAGTGGATGCCCGCTCCTCAGCACCCCTACTACCCTCCAGGCTACTGATCGACTACCAAGTTAGGCCAAAAGCCTAAGTTTGGGGGAGTACGTGTTTCCACCGACTTTACATTCATGTCTACTTATTCCATTTGTCGGTTCTCACACTTTTTCTTTGTATCATCCATGCTTAGATTTATTTTTCTTGCTTTTCTTCTTGTGTGTTTGATAAACTTTAGAAAAAACCAAAAAAAATTAGTTATAGTTAATTTACTTTTCATGCATGCTTAGTTGTAATATTAAAAAAAACCCAAAAAGATTTCTTTGTTCTTCTTTTGCTTGTTGGGAGCTTTTCCATGTAAATATTTTTTCTCGTTTTTGTTTTTCTCTTATTTGCTTGCCCAAGAAAATTAAGAACTCCAAAAATATTTCAGTGTGTTTCTCTGAATTTCTTTTCTTTTTATTCGAGTTGTACCAAGGAGAAGACCGCGATGAAAATGTTGAGTGGCCCTCATTTGAATAACTGTTGAACTAATAAAGAACACATTTTACCTTGTCTTCTCCTATTGAATAAAATGTTTGCAGATTCCAGCTTAGTCCACGACACTCTTGCATTATTATTATTTTCATATCATTCGGTCGTGCAAGTGAAAGACAATAATGACGACATTCGATGAACTGGTCGTGGCAGAGAGAAACTGATATGAACTCAACTTGTTCTTTTTGTGTAAATATGTTTAACCTAGTACCCATGATTCAACCCATTATGATTAGACATGTTTGCAATGACAATTAGAGATTATAGTTTCTCATGCCATGCATAAGTAGCTGGGAGTTGATAATGATTTATCTTGGATATCAACATTGCGTTTAAATTATTGTGATGTAGTATGATGATATGGTATCCTTCTCTCAATGTTCGAGTGGCTTGACTTGATACATGTTCATGCATATAGTTGAATCAAAACCAACATAGCCTCTATGATATTTATGTTCATGGTGTTCATATCCTACTCATGCTAGTGTCTAATGTTACTTATGCATAATGCATGGTCATGATCGTTATTGCTCTCTAGCTGGACGCTTCTCAATCTAATTGCTAGCCTTCGCCTGTACTAAGTGGGGATTCTGCTTGTACATCAAAAACCTTGAACCGAAAGTTATTCCAGATGAGTCCGCCATACCTACCTATATACGGTATTACCCTACCGTCCTAAGTAAATTTGCCTGTGCCACATTTAAAAGTTTCTAAAAAATTATCCATTTTGTGTGCCTGGATCGTTCATGGAATGACAGGAAGTGGTCAGTATCTTCCATGCTAAGCGGGTTATTCTCAGGTCGAGTGTTTATTCACTCGCCATCGCACGAGAAAAGAGCGGTAATAGGGATGCCCAGTTGTTGGAGATATGCCCTAGAGGCAATCATGTATGATGATATTTCCTATGTGTTTATGAATAAAGATAGTCCTTGGACATTATCAATGATGTGTATCAGCAAGTACGTGACTTGTTTGTGGGACTATGCATTGTATGATGACTGTCCTAAAAGGTCCCTAGTCGAAAGGGTTGTGTGGATGCGCGGCCAACTAGACTAGCATATGACACGGTCGATGGCTTGGTCTCACTAGCCATGGAGCATTGGATGCTAACCGGATAATATGGACTTGGAAAGATCTGGTCGGATTTGACGTAGTCGAATCCGAGTCAAGATAAGGTCCGAGTCGGACAGACCCAACTATGAGACGCAGCGATATGTCATCTGTGAGTCTCTAGTACAACATATGTTCTATGTCCTAAGACCCGAGCTGACGCATGTACTCGGGATGGTGACAGACTTGCTTTGGGCCGACCAAATGCTACTCCATAACTGGGTAGTTATAAAGGTAGGTTTTGGGTTTGTCCAGAACCATGCTGTGAGACGTGGTCGAGCAAGATGGGATTTGCCCCTCTGATCAGGAGAGATATACTCTGGGCCCCTCGTGTGATCCGACCAGGATAAGCATGGCCATGCGACAAGGATTATGAGATAATCCGGATAGTGGTCGGCATCACTGGAACAAGAAAGAGGTCGGGCTAGCACAAGAATGACAGACTCGCCTTGAGCTCGACAACATATATCGTGTGGCAAAAGGAATGGAAGTGTGATGTACAGGTTCGCTAACCAGCTTCATAGTCTGCTTGGTGTTCGGCATGCCTTGCTAGAGGCTGCTACCAACCGTGCAGTTCGGAGGTGATCCGAACTGCGACCAAGCCGACTTGAACCTAAGGGGTCGTGCGCTTAAGGGAAGGAACCTACAAGGTCGGATCCGAGGACACTGGTCGGATGTGATCCGAACTGTATTCGGATTGTGGTCGAGTAGACTTATGGGCTTTAGGGTCCGTGCGAAGCCCAAGTGTCGAGCCCGCGACAGACGCCTATATGTAGTGGAGGTGCCGCACACTCACGTAGCTGATCGCTTCGGCGCTGTCACTAGGGTTTGCATGTGTTGCGAATAGACACCTCCACTCGCCGCCGGTTGTGTGATCGGACCTAGCAGTCTGCCCAAGGTTGGAAAAAGCGGTAGGCGTAAGCGGGGCGGTTGGCCTTTGCCTAGTGCCTAGGCGGTGCCTAAGCACCCTAGGCGCGGCATAGGCGGTAATATAGTTTTTACTCGAAGTGTATTTGTGACTCTTATATGGGTGTTGATATTAATTTAGGGCATATGAATAAGGTAATTACTGGCTACTCCCACTGGAATATAACCTGCTTGGCATATATGTGCAGTATGTGGCATGATTTCTTGCTTGGGTAGGAAATTCCTTGCTTCCCATTCCTAGACCTCCATTTATGCCCTAGGCAAGGCGTTTGGCCATTGCCTAGCGCCTAGGCGTGCCTAAGCGCCTCCTAGGCACTGCCTTTTCCAACAGAGAGTCCGCCGCACGACGTTCCTCCTGCACGCGCGGATACCGTTAGAGGCGGTGCACTTGCCGCTCCGGCGAACCTGTACGTGGGAACCGACCACAGGTTGTACGAGGGAGATTGGACGAGGAGGAGATGATCCACGCGGACGCACTGCCCCAACTCTTCTTCCGCTGCACGTGGTAACGAACTGTGATCCATCTCCCGTAGCATGTTCTTGGTTGTTCTGCGCGTAGGAAATTTTAATTTGCAGTCGACGCACCCTACCGTAGATCCCAACACCAGTCCCAAATTGCAAAATACAAAAATAGTTAATCGCTCGAATAATCAAACAAAAACTCCCAATGGAGTAAACCTTACTTTTATTGCTTGGAAACCGCCACTAGCCTGTTTAGCATGGGAGATATTGATAACTAATATCGTGAAGTAAATGAGAAGGGTGCATGTCTCAAAATATCATTTACCTCTGCTTTAAAAATTGAGCTCTGGCACCTCTGCAAATCACTGCTTCCCTCTGTGAAGGAATTATCTATTTACTTTTATGTTGTGTCATCGCCTTCTAAAACAAGCGCCAGAAACTAAGAAGAGCACAGTTGTCATGATTTATGCATTATGTGTAGCTAATGTTGGGTGCATCATGACTGGATCTTTTCTACCATGAATTACAATGTTTGGTCACTGCTTGAACTTTGGAGGTGCTCTGCATTTATGTTTTGCAGTCTCAGAAAGGGCTAGCGAGATACCACTATTGTCATATTATATCATGGTTGTTTTGACAACATGTTGCCGTTTGAGATATCTTATTATTGCTCGCTAGCTGATTATGTCATTGATATGAGTTATTATAATCTTTAAGAGTTATTGTCGATATGGTTAGTTATAATGTTGGCTGAAAAACCGGGTGTTGTTTAAGCTTATTTATATAAACAAGAGCAAAAGAGTTCGTAAAAGTTTTTCTTTTTCACTTTCAGTTTATCAACTCAATTGCTTGAGGACAAGCAAAGGTTCAAGCTTGGGGGAGTTGATACGTCTCCAACGTATATACTTTTTCTAACGCTTTTCCTCTTGTTTTGGACTCTAGTTTGCATGATTTGAATGAAACTAACCCCGGACTGCCGCTGTTTTCAGCAGAACTACCATAATGTTGTTTTTGTGCAGAAATAAAAGTTTTCGAAATGGAACGAAACTTTGCGAGGAATTTTTATATAATATATAAGAATTTCTGGAGCCAAGACCTATCGGAGAGGGGCCCCTGGGTGGGCAGAACCAACCAGGGCGCGCCCCCCTCTCCTGGCACGCTCAGGTGGGTTGTCCCCACCTGGTGGCCCCGCAGACCCTGAAACCAACGCTATAAATTCCTATTTTTGGAGAAAAAAATCAGGGAGAAAGAACTATCGCAATCTATGAGATGGAGCCGCCGCCAAGCCCTGTTCTTCCTCGGGAGGGCGGATCTGGAGTCCATTTGGGGCTCCGGAGAGGGGGATCTTCGTTCTTCGTCATCACCAACCCTTCTTCATCGCCAATTTCATGATTCTCCCCACCGGGAGTGAGTAATTCCTTCGTAGGCTCGCTGGTCGGTGAGGAGTTGGATGAGATTCACCATGTAATCGAGTTAGTTTTGTTAGGACTTGATCCCTAGTATCCATTATGTTCTTAGATTGATGTTGCTATGACTTTGCCATGCTTAATGCTTGTCAGTTTGGGCCCGGGTGCCATGATTTCAGATCTGAACCGTTTATGTTATCATCATTATATCCATGTTTTAGATCCGAGCTTACAAGTTATAGTCACCTACTACGTGCTATGATCCGGTAACCCCGAAGTGACAATAACCGGGACTTCTTCTGATGATTACCGTAGTTTGAGGAGTTCATGTATTCACTATGTGTTAATGCTTTGTTCCAGTTCTCTATTAAAAGGAGGCCTTAATATCCCATAGTTTCCAATATGGACCCCGCTGTCACGGGAGGGTAGGACAAAAGATGCCATGCAAGTTTTTTTTAATAAAGCATGTATGACTATTTACGGAATACATGCCTACATTATATCGATGAACTGGAGCTAGTGTTGTGTTGCCCTAGATTATAACTGTCACATGATGAATATCATCCAACAAGTCACCGATCCAATGCCTACGAATTTATCTTATATTGTTTCTGCTAAGTTACTACTCATGTCATCGCTGTTACGCTTGCTATAAAACTACTGCTATCACTGTTATTGTTACTATTGCTGCTGTCACTATTATCAAAACTATCAAACTATTGTGCTACTGATTACTTGCTGCAGATAATTAATCTCCAGGTGTGGTTGAATTGACAACTCAGCTGGTAATACCTTCAAATATTCTTTGGCTCCCCTTGTGTCGAATCTATAAATTTGGGTTGAATACTCTACCCTCAAAAACTGTTGCGATTCCCTATACTTGTGGGTTATCAGCGGGCTGCAACATTACCTCCCAACAACGTTGGCGGTGACGCATGATGCCATGTTGCGGGGATGGCGAGATATACAATCTCTGTTGAAAAAGGCAGTGCCTAGGAGGTGCTTAGGCACGCCTAGGCGCTAGGCAATGGCCAAACGCCTCGCCTAGGGCATAAATGGAGGTCTAGGCAGGGCAAGCAAAGAAATTTTCCATGCAACCCAGAAATCATGTCATACTCCACTGATATGCCAAATGTATCATATTCCAATGGCAGTAGTCCATAATTAACTAATTTATATGCCCTAAATTAATATCAAGACATATAATAATCACAAATACACCCGATAGTAAAAACTATATTACCTCCTAGGCTGCACCTAGGGCACTTAATCACCGCCTAGGCACTAGGCGAAGGCCAACCGCCTCGCTTACGCCTATCGCCTTTTCCAACCTTGTATACAATGCCGCCCTTGTACATAAACGGGGATCTACCGAGAAAGATAGGGGATAGAGATGACGGGTATGGGACGTGAATGCCCGAAATATTTCTGAAAGTGGTCCACGTGGTACGTGGTGCCCACGGAGGGTGCGACCAATGCGAGAGTATGATCAATCGATAAATTTGAATTTTTTTGGGGGTGTGTCTAGGGCACATCTAGATGTGCTCTAATTATTGCACATCTAAGTGAGTGAATCAAGCATAAAGAGAAAAAAAAGAAAAAGAAAATATTCACACGAATCTTAATGTAAGACCAATAACATATGACTTAGATGTGCAATACTTATGACACATCTAGATGTGTTTTAACAAAACTGATTTTTTTTCTTTCAAAACTAATCTTTTAAGTGTGTGGCTTGAACCAAATATCCACATAATTTAGTTAATTTTGCGTTTAGATGTGGCAATCTAAAGCAAAGGCTAAAATGAAAGTCATTATCTTCCATCATGAAAAAGAATGCAACACGCGAGCATTTTTTAGCGGGGAAACACGGGAGCATTACACTAGCATATACAACATTTTTTGCACTAATAGATCCTCGAACAGTCGAACAGATTGTCACCCGGCATTGATTTCATTTAATTTTTACAGCGTTCCACCGGAGAAAACATTCTTTTTTTTAGAAGTCCACTGGAAAAATCATTGGATGACGAGCAAACATCAAATTGATCTAGACTGGTGAGCGGCGAAAAATAGTTATCCGAAACGACCAAACAGCGTCGCTTCATTCGCAAGAAATCGACGCCCATCCAATTTCAACGACTGTGATTTCAAATCCGAAATCCACCAGACACGTGCGCAGGCCCACGTTTAAACTGTACCGCCCGCACTCGCGCTTTGCTCTGCCACCCTCCCTTCCCGTCTTCCACTTTACGCGCCTCTCTCTCCTTCCTCTCTCTCTCTGGCCAATTCCCCATTCCCACCACCCCACCCCACCCCACCGTCGCCACCCGCAAATCCCCTTCGGATCGCGAGGAGCCGGCGGCGAGCGGCGGGAAACACCCCCGATTCCCCTCCTGACTGCCTCCGCGCGCCCTAGTGAGCTCCCTCTGCCATCCCGCCGCCGCAGCCTCTTCTCGGCCCGTTCTCTTCGGTGCTCGGCCGTGGGAGCGAGGTTTTTTTTGGTAGCGCCTAGTGATTTCCTTTCGCCGATTTTGGTTGCTGTGTCGTGCATTGATGGAGGTTACGACTGAGATCGCGAGGTGTCGAGGTGCGATTTTTTCGTTGTTGCGTGCGATGCTCGCTCGGTGCGTTCGTGCTGTTTGGTGGCGGGTTGACGAGGCCAATGCGGTTGCTGTTTTTGGCGATCTCGCCGTGCGTGCGTGCGTACAGGTACAGCGTGCGTGCGTGCGACGCTAAGGCTGCTGCTAGTTGGTGGTTGGTTGGTCGGTCGTTCCTTCGCAGGAGTTGGGTCTGTATCGAAGATTTACTGATTTAGTGTGTAAATTGTTCATAGCTAGTTCTAATTCAGTGCGATTTATAATGTTGCGAATTTAAGTTATCTCACAGTTTTCACCTAAAAAGTTATCCCACGTTGGAAACAGTGATCATGATTCATGATTCATGTTATGTGCCTGTGGAAGTAGTTTTTTTGGAAATTTTGATCGTCATATGGAACTTTGTGGGGATTGTACAGTTTCTGCGAGCTTTTTTTGTGTGTAGATTATGAATAATCATCTCCCCTGACCCCAGATTATCTTTCCAATTCTTGTTACGCGAATCTCCAGTTTGAGTGCGCACTGCTTGTTGGTGTCATGGTGTGGGTGTGGTGTGACTTGCTGAATTCTGTGTACTTGTTTTGGTGATGACTTCTGTGTGCTGTGTGCACATAAGATACTGTGTGTTCACCATATTTCTCTTCACTTTCAGTGATTAGTTTCATGTTACATTTACTTTGCCGTGTTTATTACGATCTGCAGTATGATGCATACATGTACAGGATATGACGATTTTCCATCTCGAGTGAGTGCACAGTTTGGTTTACAGATACTTAGATGCCCTCATTTCTATCAATACAATGCAACCAGCCATTGCATTTTCCTCTTATTATGTGATTGCATTTGCGCAAAGTATTAACTCCAGACTCCAATGTACTTACTGACCTGTTATCCTGTCAAAACTGTCTGACCCCCTATGTAAGTCCAGAACAAACGGCTAATTGGGTCGTTGAATTCTTTGTACTTTGAGAAAGGTACCATATGGCATCTAAGCTTTACTTGTTTATTGTTTTCAATGCAGATTGGCAGAAACTGCTATTGATCAGTACAAGATGCCTGTAAGCTTTAAATATTGGGATGACTGCTTGGATCCAGATGATATTCGATTAATGTGGGCAGATCCTCATGTAAGTAAAGAGTGGATTGATGCTGGGGAAGAACAGGGACAGAAAGTTCACCTATCACGGGATCCTGATGGCGAGGCATATCTGACACAAACTGAAATTATGGTGGGTGATCAGCCTAACTGTGTAAACCTTTGTTATCGTTAGCTGTTGGATACTTGTACTGTTTGCTAGATCACTATATATCTGTTTTTTGAAGCTGCATTTCTGCATGTCTAAGATAACCTCTTTGAAAAACAAAATGTCTGACATATCCGGTCTATCCATTGTTTGCTTTATTCATTTTGATAATCATTTCACATCTGAGATCTAGAATGTGGCACTAAAAGCAGGCTATCAGTAGTCGCTAGCGAATTTTTTGCTGAACTTTAACCAAGGTAAATGCTATCGCTGCTGTGAGATAAGTGGTCAAACATGGTGGTTTCTTGCTATATTCAAGGAAGTGGTTAAATGACTGTTTAGAAGTTTATTAATGCAGTGCTGAAGTTTGCCGAGCTATGAAAAATAATAACAAAGCTGGGGTCTATTGGTTTTGATAATTATTATGTTTGTTGTTTGTATAATGCTGGGTTTCAAGTGTTCTTACATACACTCATGATTCTTTCAGGCAGTTGCTGCAATTACTGTTCAGAGGCATTTCAAATCACAGCTAGACCCGGTATTGATTCTATTTCTCTATGTTTTATCATCATTTGCACTTGTGACAGTAATCGGAAAAGTGAGTGGTGCAGTACAACTGTATGCTAACATATGTTTCATGACACATTATCTTTTGTAGACGAGTAAAAATTATGTGGGTATGAGACATGACAATTGTAGTGATAGAGTTCAGCTATCTTGCTGTTGGTAACTATCCTGGTGGACTTTGCTAAGCATGCTACTTATTTTGTGCAGTATATGATAGGTGCCCTTGCAGAAATTGCGAGTGGAAGGAGGCTCTTTGTGGATGACTATGATCGCAAGACTAAGGAGACTAAGATGGGCATAATGCAGGTGACACCAGAAGTTGCTCAATGGCTTGGCAGGTACTCAACAGTCAACAGGCCTGGTCAACTTAATTTATGTATCTTCCATTCTCATCTACATTCTTTAACCGAACTTCTTGTTTTCATCACTTCTGATAAGGGAACTGGGTTACAAGAATTATGACATTGAACTTGAAGACAATATTGATTTGCTCTACTGGCCTTTTATAAATGTCTACTTTGGCGCTGCTTATGCAAAGTGGCTCTTCTCATGTGATGAAAAGTATGTATTTCTCCGGTAGATTATGTTTCACTTTTAAATTTAATATACTTTATCATCTTGTATCTTTCTACTCCTAAACGCAATTATTTGGCAAAATGCTGCAGAGAAAGAACTGAAGAATTTGTCGTTAGAGCTTACAAGGGAGGCAGAAAGAAAGCTACTCACAAGTCATCTGCCCCCATTTTCGAACGTTATCTTTATGTGAAAGAGACCTTGCTCTCTATGAGGTTTTATTCTTCAAAATCTCTCTTCGTATTCTACTTCCAACATTGTTATGTTGTTCAGTGCTCAGTGTATTGCCTTGGTTAAATTTGTTTCTCTTATAGTTTGTGGTCTATTAAGGTCTTTTCTTTAAGGTTTTGAGCTTAAATATGTAAGCCTAGTAAGACCTCAAGTTTGGGGAAAATTGTTGAGCTCCTCGAAATAACAGAACCATAAGCGACAACTTTACTTGTTTGACATGATACAAGTTTACAGTAGCTTTAATCTTAAGTTTCACCTCTATAAATTGGGACCGGAGAATTATGAGGGTGTAAGCGGGCACGGACACCCAGCTAAGCTGCTGGGCCGTGCCATGAAAAAGCTTACCAATTGCGATGCGGACTGACTACTTTGATTCCCATGGTTTCAAATTTGAACTAAAACCACGACGAGTAATTTGGAACGGAGGGAGTATCTTGCAAGAAACCGATGGTGCAGTCACCACCTCCAGCCTGCCTTGTCATTGCAGGCGGCGTCCCAGTCCTTCAGCATACTCCTCTCTGTACCCACTATAGCAGGATAATGCGGACTTCTGTAGCCGCTGCAGTAGTGCAGTGTTCCAGTTAAATTGGTACTACCTCCGTCTGGATTTATTTGCCCCCTTCATATTTTGTGCTCAATTTTGACTGTAGATTTGACTGAGAAAATGTATGTTGTATGTCACAAAACTTATATTGTATCAAACTAATGAAATAACCAGTTTTTTTGTTTCACAACAATCCAAAGGATGTTCCTTGATGATTGTATCATTAAGGCACATACAATGCAAGCGCGTGAAGAAGTGTTTAATGAAAGAAACAGTTTTCTTGCCACTTATGACTGATAAGGTGCTAATGTTGTACTATGTGCTTGTATGTGAGAAGGTGACTCTTGCATGCGTGCTAAATGATGTGGTTTTTCATCTCTCTTTAAGCACCGATATAAAAGCACTTAGCAGTGCACTGTACATGCCCTAAGTAAACTATATGAACTGCATGGTCAACTCCTTGCAACCCATTGAATGTCCATTATTTTAGAAATGTAGAAACTGTTCAATGAATTAAAATTCAGAAGTTATGATTTTGCGCAAAAGCTATTTGTTTGTTTTACCTTACATCCAGGATCGAACTTGTTGATGAACTGTTTCTCACTTTTTTGTTAGCAGACAACCAGACAGTTTCAATGAGCTCGCTCCTGATCTCCTAGAAAATTCCTCAACTGCAGGTTACATTTTGCTCTGTTGATTTTGTTTTTTTCTTTAGTTTTTTATATTCAAGGAGTGTAAAATATAGGAAAGACTTAAAATAAAGCATGTACTCCAACAGCTGATCCCTATTTTGATTCCGGAGAAACTTCTTACTACATTCAACATGTCATCCGGTTATCATTTTTGTGTTAGGAACACAGCTGGTATATTGGGATTCCAAAGTGTCAGAGGAAGATATGGGTGGAATGTGGAGTCAGCCTGACGTGTTGAAGGAGTGGACAAATTCTGGCGAGCGGCGTGGAAATGTCAGATTTTCGCATGATGCCAAGAAGAGACCGTATCTTTCTCGAGTTGAGGTCAAGGTATGGCTGGTTCTTAATAATTGTGCAGTTACTTCACATTTCCTTTCACTAGTAGGGTGCCCTCTTTGCCGTGCTAAAACTTGACAAACATATGTTTGTACGTAAAGCTACAGTAAACATCACATCTGCATATTCTTCAGATAACCATTAGTTCACACCTTACTTGATACAACCGCCCCGACTCTATATCATATCATCAGTATAGTTTTTTTAATGGTTTTATGTCAGTTTCTAAACGTGATTCTGAATTTAATCTCAGGCTGTTGCTGAAATAATCATATCTCGCCATTTCAGCTCAAGAGGAGTAAAGCCGGTAAGTTTTGGGTTGATAGTCAGTGCATTCTATTCGAACTTGCTTAAACATGTTGCTCTTGTATCTGGTCATCAACTGAGACCTCTCTTATAGCAAATCTGTAATGCATTGAAATACCAATACCTGTGCATCCTGTAGAACCATTTAGCTCCTAAACCTCTGTTTTGTTGCATGCATTTGTATTGCATTTCGAAGGCCTACGTAAGTATGTATAGTACTGTAGCATGAGTGATCATCACATACTATGCTCATCATATTTTGGCTCTCAATTCATGCAACAGTATATTAGCCAATGCATTTCTTGTGCTGTTAGTTATCATAAACATTTCCCTTGTTTCTCTCTTTCTGTAAATATTTGAAAGTAATGTCTGCTAATCGCATTAGCATCCATTTCCTTGTAAAATTAGTGACTAGAGATATTTCCAATTGAAATTCCAGCGGTACTGACTATGTAGATGCCTGTAGGGCTATCCCAGTAACAACAAATATATTATCTGAATTTCTTATAGCTCCTGCATCCTAACATTTGTTGAACCGTCTATTCTGTTTCAAATCTGCATAGGAAGCCCTAGCTGCTCTTGCAGAGGTGAGCAGTATGCGCTTTGTCCATGGAGTACGTTCTCGGACAGGATTGATGGGAATAGATTACCATACTGCTGCATGGCTTTCCAGGTGAGCGTGACATTGTGTCTAGCCATTTACCTGTGCACTTTATCCAAACAATTATTGGTGAGGTGACTGTGGAGTCTGAGTAGGGCCTCAACATTTTGAACGATATTGTTCGCCCTGACAATCCTGAAACTCTTTGCTTTACCAGTTATCCTTGCTTTACTTATTATTTTGTCCTTACACATGATAGCTGAACCTGAACTACAGATTTGGCGTATACTGTTTCATACATACTCCCTCGGTCCCAAAATTAGTGTCTCAAGTTTAGTACTAAAGTTAGTACAAAGTTGAGACACTTATTTTGGGACGGAGGGAGTACATATTTGGCGATCCAAGTACAAAATATAAGACTAAGAGCAAGTATTGGCAATTAAAATGGATTGGAGGGAGTACATGAATTCTTTTGATCTGCTACTTTCGGTTACTTCAGAAGTCAGACAATCATACTTCAGAGCAAGTACTGATCTAATAAACTGGAATCTAACTGCATTGAGTTGGTTGCATACTCTATCAGAAAAGGCTGCATTGGCACTTCTCTTGTTCAACTTTTCTATTGCAGTTTCCATATAGTTGTCCTCACTTGCAGTTTGCATTTTGAGTATGTAGAGATTGTGGCTATACGGCATACACAGTGAGCTCGGTGGATGATCTCTACAATCCATTTGCATCCATGTACTTTGGAGCAGCTTACTTGGGATGGTTGTCACGATATGAAGGAAGGTCTGTCTAAAAGGATTAAGCACAATATATTTCATCTTACTGCATAATAAACGACAAACTGACACATTTTCCTCTGTTCAGGGAGAGGAGCCATGAATTCATTGTTCAAGCTTATCTTGGGGGACCAGACAAAGTTAACCTTCAGGAAACTGGACCATATTGGAAGAAATTTCTGGAGGCTTTAGTACACTATGAAGATCCGAAGAAGTATGTTCTCTTGCTGTATAACTTGGAATAAGATTCAGAATTATGAAGTGGGTTTCGTTTTCCTGTCAAAACTTGGCTATCCAAGTAGTCACCACAGTCTGCTAACATTTTCAAACATGTACCCTCACAAACAAGAGATTCTAACATACTATGTAACATCTGTTTGTAAATGCAGGCAATACCAGGACTTCAAAATTGACGTTATCTTAAATGGATTTGGTTTATCATGACTTGCAGTCGCTAATTAAACCGTCTATCTACCTTTTCAGGGACCAGACGAGCTGCTGTATTTTGTAAAATCGTGATGTCTTCATACGGTTTTGTTTACTGAAGGTATTAGTCCTTTCCAAGTCTTTTTGTCTAATATAAACTTTGCCACTCCTTCAAATTTTTGTCAGCAAGAGATGTTCATGGTTCTATTTGCTGTCTACTCTTGCTCAAAGTTCAAACACTTGCTGTTAGTATGAACGATCTCTAAGTACTTCGATATTTTTTCTGGTATTGCGTGCAAATTCATTATTTAAACATGCAAAATGTCTGGCTTGCATATTTTTGCCTAGTCCCTGTTACCAGCAGTGTAGTTTTTCCCGAAAGAAAGACAGCAGGGCTGTTTCTCAGTGCTGTCAACTAAGTGTATTCACTTTACAGTTTATTATGTATGGTAGTGCGTTCAGAACGTCCACTTTTCTAGACAACAATCTGCTTCCTTGTTGGGTGGTTGTAGAACAAGTGTGCATCATGAGAGGCAGATGGTCCTACCCCATCCCCTACCAATTCAGGGTGCATGTACCAGCCAACCAGTACCCTGTAGCATACCCTTTACTCCTGAACTGTTAGCCCTGTGCCCCTTAACAGCTGCTGGGAACTGACAGATAAGCAGCAGTTGAATTGCATCATTGCACTTCATTTATGGGTCCTCATTTTCTACCAGGTTGATCGAAGAGTGTGAAACCAATAGTGAATGAGACGACTAGCCATTTTTTCCTGTATATGCATAAGATTCCAGCAAGACTAGTACTACACTGTATCCAGGCATATAACTTCTCTTCTTTTTTTTTGGCGTTTAATGCAGACCGCAGGCTGTAAGTAGCAAAGCTTCGTTTTCACCATCTTGTAACTGAAGGAAACTCGGATTTAAATAATCCACGTAGCAGTAAACACTTCATTTGTAATTTTTGCTGGCCTTTTGGTTGGTCTGGTTTTTTCAAACGAACTTTTGTGATTCTCTGTAGCCTGTACATTATATTTGAAAAGAAGTCACTGTTTAGTAAAGCTCTTGCTCGAGCATCATTTTTGTATGACGGGGTTATCAGTGATCTGCCGAATTTAAGATTTTCTCCCCGAGGATCCGACACTGACGAGCGATGCACTTGCATCTACTACTTGAGATACAGGGGATTGATAGAGCTCTACTAAATTGTTATAGGACATGTGTCGAGCTTGATTGATAGAGCCATGCCCGCCCTGCTTCTGCTCACATCCATTTTGCCTTCCATAGTGAAGTACGCACTGTTGCTATATAGAAATTGTTTTCTTTCTCCCAAAATGACAGGCGAAGTACGCATCTTTCCACCAGAAGGAATTGTTATAGGACATGAACTTCCTTTTGGTATCGTATATTAAAGCTTCACGGTATAGTGACCACAAGGGGTGAGGGTGTCCACGATTAGGGCGTTTTCCGATCATAGACATGTTATCATGTTATTAGGGCTTTCCGATTTCCAAAGCGGAGTTGACAGTGTCAACTTGAACCATCGTAATTGGTACAATCTTGACTAGCTAGGGCCGGGCCGTGATGCGTTTAGCTCCATCGGACAACTCCTACCGGTTTATGACAAAAAGAGTACCTGCGAGCTTGCTGGACAAACTCATCGGATTCTTCCTGTAACAGGCCTTGCCGCCAATGCGAATCAATCTGGGTCGGTCCTAGCCGTTAGCCTGTATGCATGATTCGTTGGTTCTTGGTGCTTATCAACGATACTCTACAAATGTAGACTACGCAGTCACGTGACTAGCAACCCACAGCATTACCATTTACTACCAAGCACGAGCATCCAAAGCGAATCAGATGAGAATACTACGATTCTCGGGTGGCAGAAGAAGAATTTCAGATTGGTATCTACGATGCCCTTGGTATGTTTTGGTGACTCATCAGCGTACTACTCGAGATGATGGTCTCGGAGTCGGAGGACGGGCTAAGAGCAACTCCAATGCGATTACCCATTTCATCCGCGCGCGTTCGTTTGGGTCAGCGTAGACAGAAAAGTTGATTCAATGCGCTGACCCAAATGGACGCGTATTCGCTTTTCGTTCGCTGTCGGTCCATTCACGGCCTATTTTAAAGCCTTATTTGTGTCGGCGCGGACACGAGGCGGACGTGCGCGACGCGCGCCAACTACTCTCTCTGGCCTGCCAGTCGGTGGCAGCCTCCACCATTTTTCTCCACTTTTTCCAAGACCCTCTCGTCCGTGCGCGCTCCTGCCGCTCGCCATGGACGACTACCTCGATGCCGCCACCGGCCTCGCCACCCTCGCCTCGTCCGACATCACGACTGCCCCCTCTAGCAAAGGCAAGCCTCGCGCCCCC
>NC_041390.1:153032543-153035567 GCF_002162155.2 Triticum dicoccoides
TGGAGGAGGTTGGGGACGGCGAGAAGCCACGGCCGCGGGGGAAGAACAACTCCAAGAAGGAGGACAAGCGGGATGTGGCGTCGAACGCCTTGATCGTAATCATGAAGGACATGATGATCAAAAAGGACTCAAGGGAGGAGAAGCGCCGGCAAGACAAGAAAGAACAAATGAACGCCTTCATGAAGATCCAAATGAGGAGGCTTGAGATGAAGGCGGAGAAGCAAACGAGGATGCTTGAGATGGAGGCGGAGAAGCAAGCCAGGATGCTAGAGATCGAGGCCGTCAATGCCAAGGCCAAGGAGAAAGAAGTGGCTCTCGCTAGCATGATGACGGGGGTGGAGATCATGAAGGTGGATCTCAACACCGTGTCGCCAAGGAAGCGGCCGTGGTTCAAGAAGATGCAGGCCGACATGCTCAAGTTTGACGACGAGTGACCATGGCAGCGAGCGTCATCCTTTTTTACGCCGGCAAGTGTGCTGACATGACCACAACCGCGATGGCATGATCGAACTCCCGCCCCTTTTTGTGTGCTGGCATTTGTGCCGGCCGCTGGCAAGTGCGCCAGCTGAGATGTGTGGTGTTTTTCTGAAGCTGACATTATATGTCGGCACTGGCATGATACCGACATGAACTTCGGACGACATGGCCGCTGACATGATCTATGACCACGGGTCTTTTTCCAAATTTACATGCGAACATGAAATGGGTGGCGGTCGTTAGACGCACTGCCGATCCAAATCTTGAAAAGGATGAACGTTGAGCGAACAGTCGACCTAAACGGACAGAAAAAGACATCTATCAACGCGTTGAAGTTGCTCTAAAGCGCTGGACCTTTTTGAAAGAAGGAAAGCCTAATCATGTAGCCGTTCGCTCCAAGCAATGCTTTCCTAGCTAGCTAGTACCTCAACCCGATCCAGTTCAGTTCAGTGCTCGATGGCAGACCAAGAGAAAGTCGAGCGACCACTCTCGGCTGGATCTATTTTAATCGGAGAAAAGTATATATATCTTATTAGTGGGATGCCACATGCCTGCGTCCTCCCTGCATCCGGCGACTTGTCGAGTACTACTAGTAATATTTTACCTTTTTTTTTAGAATCTGTACTATCCTTTTTTTTAGAATCTGTAATATTTTACTGCCTGGCTAGCAGCACCGCGAGAAGGGAGAAATGCCCTCGGGAGTGTGCTCCTTGACCGCGAGCGAGCTGACGATGCCATGCCGACAGCCTCTCACACGCTTTAAAAAAATGACTCGCGCAGCGCGCGCCGTGTTGTTGATGGGGAAGGGAAGGGAAATGGCTGGTGTGCGCTCGCTCTTGCTGCTGGAAATTTCAGTAGCAGCGGCGCGCGCTGCGGCGTACTGGCGTCGGCCAGGGTGCAGTGGATATGGGCGTACAACTGTGAAGTGTGGCCATGCCAATCGCCAAAGAGAGAGTAGCTAGCGACCGGACCGGACCGGATCGGGGCGGGGGTAGCGGTGGTGGTAGGGACGACGTGGCTGGCTGTCACGCTTTGCTCCACGACAAGGGAGGCCCATGACGACGTCCTTGCCGCCCCGCGTGGCTCCACTGCCAACCGTACTGCCCACCTTTTTGTTCCCTCCCACGCCCGATCGAGATCCATCAATCCATGCATTGCCAGCAGGATTTTTATTAGGAGTATATTTTTTTTGAGAAAACAAGAGTAAAATTCATCTCCCGCATTCCATGGGAGAAGCGTGCAAAAAACAAAAGTCACCGAATTCACGAACTGCAATTTTCGGGTTGACGAAGTTGTTCTGGTCACCGGAGACGTTTTCATACGTGTGTCGCCCACACGGCGACATCTGCCTCGCCGTGTGTAGCCACGTCACCGTAGGATGGACCACATGAGTGACACTCTGCATATACGGTCACGGTCACGGGACACGTTTCTCCCACGTGGCGTTGTCTGCCTAGCCGTCTGTAGCCACGTCAGTGTAGGATGGACCGCGACGGTGATACTTTGCGTCTTCAAGGGGTTTTCCGCAAAGAAAGTCCAGTTGGTGGGCCTTCTTTAATGCAGGTGGATTGTTTCAGGGGCCGCATTTGCAAGAACACCGCCACGTGTGCATGCCATTTACAAATAAAAAAAAGCCTTGCCCCTACCTCGGTTCCATCGACGATGCTTCAAAACCACCCGATGAGGAAAGAAAGGAAGAGAAAGGAAAGAAAGTAAAGAGGAGGAGGCGATTGCGACGGCGATCACCTAGGGTTTTCGCTTCGACACAAGGAGACCTCGATGACGGGGCCTATGCCGGAGATTTCGCCGTCGAGTTGAAGCATGGCACCACGGTTGCGACCAAAGGGCGAGACACCTCCATTTATGGTGAGTTTTCGTTCCCTGACGCCCATGATATTCATTCTTATCCATGTTCCTGTCGCCCGCCGTTTAGATGTCATGATGTTCATTCTTATTCATGTTCCTGTCGCCCGTCGTTTAGATGTCGTGATGTTCATTCTTATTCATGTTCCTGTCGACCAAAAAGTAAAAATTCATCTCCCACATTCTACGGGAGAAGTGTGCATAAAAAGTCATTGAATTCACGAACTGCAATTTTCGGGTTGACAAAGTTGTTCCGTGTGCGCGCATACGGTTACCAGAGACGTTTTCATATGTATGTCGCCCACACGGCGGCGGCTGCCTCCCTGTATGTAGCCACGTCAGCGTAGGATGGACGGCATGGGTGATATTGTGCACATACATTCACCGGAGACGTTTTCGTACTTCGGTTGGTGGGCCTTCTTTAATGCAGATGGATTGTTTTAGGGGCCGTATTGCAAAGACGCCGCCACATGCGTACACCATTTTGCCAAAAAAACCTTGCCCCCACCTCGGTTCCATCGACAATGCTTCAAAACTACCCGATGAGGAAAGAAAGGAAGAGAAAGGAAAGAAAGGGAAGAAAGTAAAAAGGATGAGGCTATTGCGATGATGATCACCTAGGGATTTGTTGCTTCGACACAAGGAGGCCTCAGTGGCGGCGCATATGCCATAGATTTCATCGTC
>NC_041390.1:153035754-153040329 GCF_002162155.2 Triticum dicoccoides
TGCTCGTGTGGCTTAGATGTCGTCAATGCGATGCTCCATGCTCCGTTCATGTGGTTTGCTTGGGTTGTGGAAAGAAGGGTTTTTTTTGGGAGGGGGGGGGGTCATGCTTGGGCTATGATTAAAGCAGAGGATTTTGGATGCTAGGATAGGTAAATAAGCGGTTCTAAGGTTATATGATATAGCTTAGATGTGAATCATATAAACTCAATTGCCCATCTTCAATTAACTGGATTTACGTGTGTCAAAGCTAGATCTGATAGATCCCATGGCAGGGCATCTTAGTCACGCGACTTGGCCCAATATGATGGTAATATGGCAAGGTTTTACCCAAGTTTAGGCTCTCACAGAGGAGATAATACCCTACTCTTGCTCTTGTATATTATGTTGGGGTGTATGGAAAGTACAGGTACAGTACAAAGCGATTATATTTGTCTTATAGAAGATCCCAACCCCCGGCTTATATAGTATACCAGGGGCCTAGGGTTATAAATCCTAGTCGGCTAAGTCGATGGAGGTAGAGTCCTCCACGACTCTGGCATCTGCGGATTGTGCTCCAAGTCTCGCGGAGTCTTCATAGAATTCGCTAAGGGCCGCCCAATATGACCCAGGACAGAACCGACCTAGGGGTCCTCAACTCGGCCCACCAGGACCGGGAACCGCCATGGTGAGGGACTCCTTTTGATTGGGAAATGTCAATGTGCTAACTAAATGTGTGAAAAATATTGTTCTAACTAAACTTAACTTTGATGAACTGTCTTTGCACATGCTAACTGATCTTGTTAAGTGAACCTGACCATGCTAATTGATTTTTGCAATTTTGCAATGCAAAACGATCTTTGAAAATAACTGAATTTTACACATTATCTGCCCGTCTGAATTTGCAATGTCCATGTAGGTGATGAAGAAAGGGATTTCTTTACTGTTGCTATGAATTATGGAGGTTTTTTCATTGGGAGTGGTTCCGAGGTTGTTCCGGAGATTTAGAGGAGGTAAGACATTTTGTTCTCTTTGGTCGGATGAGGATGATTGTCTAGGCCCCTTCATCATCGTCTCCTCTAGGATGGTGATCTTATCCTTATCTTCATTGTCGTTTGATTTCTTCTTGCTCTGACCGACAACTTCCCGCCTCATGCGCCAATACTGTTATCTGGCTCTGAGGATGTTTCGAAGATCTAGAGGAGGTAAGGCATTTTAGTTCCGTCTGATCGGATCGTGGTGGTTGTCTAGGGCCCTTCATCGTCCTTTTCTATAGGACGATGATTTCAACCTTACTTCCTTGTCGTTGATTTCTCCTGGTTCCGTCTGACAACTTTCCGTCCCGTGCCTCAAGATTGTTATCTGTCTCCAAGGATGTTTCGGAGATCTAGACGCGGCATGGAGATTTGCTCATCACGTGCCACTGCCACCGACGAATACATGAGGAAGACATCATTGATATACAACATGGCATTTTATTTGCTGCCTTTTAGAAAATGGTCTCGTAAGGTTGGACATTTTTCTAGCCGAAGATTGGACATTTCTAATATATCGTCTTGCCTTCTAGTTGCAGGAAGAGAAAATGCCTTTTTTTATAGCAAATAGACTTTATTTCTCATATGATGGTCATGTCGTCTACAAGTAAAAGTTAGGTTTACATCATCTCAAGAACCTGAAAATCTAGCACTAAAAGAATGCTTAGCTAGCTCATCTGCTGCATGATTAGCTTTTCAGAAATAGTGTTTAAATGATACTTTCGGCAAAGTTCATTATCAACTGCTTGCATTCAGAGATCAATGTAATGTAGGGTTCTAGATAAGAGTCCATTTGCTGAATTGCCTCCACCGCAAACGAGCAATTAGATTCAATCTTCACATTGTTGCACCCCAAATTTGCCAACAAGTATATTCCATTTCTAATTGCCATGAGCTCCGTTGAATCAAACATCTCGGATATACGGAAGAAACCAAGTAACTTCTGCTAAAAAGCCACCCCGTTCATCACGCACAATAGTACCGCAACCTCCAGATCAGTCCATGAGACGGTTTTTTCCACATATGTTCTTTCTTCTGAGTCGGGAGCTTCGGAGACATCGATCTGATGTAATTTGTAGCTAGGAGCGAAAGACAGTGCTGTTTTCTCAGGGTTTTGAATCACGATTCCTTTCACAAGTTGTCGTCGTTGCCACCAAAGGTACCATGCCGCCGCAACACCCAGTTCGGCCACAGGTACTCCATCCGAAACAACACTAAGCTTTGATAAGATATTCAGAGCATGCTTTGTCCTCATCAGTTGCTCTTTGAACAAGGTATGTAAGAAAAAGAAAAGGGCCTTCTACTTCTAAGAAAAGAAAATATCTTCTTTCCTAAGGAAAGAAAAATAAAATATCTTCTTTGCTAAGAAAAGAAAAAGAAAAGATAAGACCTTCCCTGCCCGATGTGGTGCACGGGTCTCATCCTCCCCAGCTTGACACCAAAATACTCACGGAGAGTGCACTGGTCCGTGGCCGGACCGCCTCAGTTCGCCAACGGTTTGCGCGAATGGGCTGGCGGCCACAGCTGGACCTTTATAAATCACGGTCACGGACACGTCTACCTACCAACAACCCACACACGCGCCCGGCACAAGTCCCACAGCCACAGCCACACTGCGCCGCACTGCACTGGACACACGGCCGCGCACGCGCCGCCGCGGGGAGGCGAGGAGCGAGAGGGAGAGAGACGGGGGCAGCGGCCATGGTGGAAGGCGGCAGCGGCGCGGGGGCTACGTCGACCTGCCGGCGCGGCGGCGGCGGAGGCGGCGTCGTCGGCCCCGCGGCACGGCGGTGCTGCGGCGGCGGGTGCGGGCTCGGGCGTCTCGTCCGGCGGCTGCGGCGGCAGGGGAGGCAGGCGCTGTGCGCGGCCAGGCCGGCGGCGGCGTCGTCGTCCTCGTCGGCAGCCGGGGCGCTCCGGGGGTGCCAGTACGACCCGCTGAGCTACGCGCGCAACTTCGACCAGAGCGGCTTCGGCGACCCCGACCCGGACGCGGACGCGGCCAGCCTCTACTACAGCTACACCTTCTCCTCCCGCTTCGTGCTCGCGCCAGGCAGCGCCGCCTCGTCGGCCGCCTCCGTCGCGGCCGTCGCCCCCGCGCCGAACGGCCTCGTCGTCGCCAGCCGGCCAACCGCCGCCAGCCATTAGCCGTCCCGGCGCCAGTAGCTTCCCTTTGTCTCTCCTCGGGTTCCTTTTCCTCAACCCCTGGAATGGAAAGGCAGCAGCTTGTTTTAATTGGATTAAAGAAGAGGTTTTCCGTAGGGGAAAGTTCGGTCGGGAGAACGACGATGCTTGTACATTAATACTGTAGTACTGTATGTATGCGAGAAGAACTCCATTGCTGGGTCGATCGAGCTGTGCCATGCCATGCCATGCCATGCTCGACCGGATTCTCAAGGACCGTGTTCAGATTTCTGATTCTGAGCTGCCGAGGATAGGGTCGAGAGTACTGTAATTGCAGTGGCAGGCAGATGCCGATGGGCAGGGGGGACGTACGGGGCCGAGAGGCGCCATGAATGCGGCGGTACTTGCCGGCGGTGACGCCATGGCAGTGGCACTGGGTGGGAGCGGAATGGGTGGTGGTCGGGGGTGGCGGTGGCGCAATAATTGGCCCTGGAAATGGAATTCACGGCTCCGCAGTCCCGTCCGTGATCTGTCGCTGTCACTCACCACCACCGCACCGGCTGCTTCGGGGTGGTGGGGGAGGAGAAGATGCCTGCCAATCTGCCATGGCCGGCGAGACCGACCATGACACCGACGCGTAACCGCATTATGGTGCGCCCCGTCACCGTCAGGATTCCTCGGATCTGATGCTTGCCCAGGCTGATGGGACGCGTTCCGGCCACTGGACCCAATGAATCCCGGTGCTGTTTTTACTTTCACTGGGATTTCCGACCAGGCGATATGGCTGTGTGTGTGTGTGTGTGTTTGTGTTGAGCAGATGCTCCTGCTTCGGTGCTTCCTACCCATGAATGCAGATGATTTGTCTTGGTAGTTTCTGCTTACATTTTCTGGGCAAAGAGAACTGCAGCTTAGTGATATGCTCTTTTCTTTTTTGGGAAATAGTGATATGTTCTCTTACTGACAATGTATACATGACACCGATTATATGAGAACAAGATAGTGTTTTTCCTTTTGTGACAACAATAGGGATGTTAGTGTTCATGAATCATGACCAATTTTTTGGACACGAAGAGTGTTTTTCTTCCAGAAATGAAAATTGCGCCCAGCCCATGCAGATACATGGGCTGGATAAATCTAGCTTAACTGTTACGCCATCAAGGGGCTGGCTAGATCTTTCCATACAGGCCCAGACGGCCCACGACCCATAAAAACCCCTGCCTGCAGTAGTCTCTCCCTTGACTCTTCTTCCCTTCGTCCTTGACCGAGGGCGACTCTCTGTCTCTCTCTCCGCCTCCGCCGAGGGCTTCCGAGAATCCACCAGCGGAGCAGCGAGACAGGGACCCCTCCGCCGCCTCCACCGCCGTCTCATCCGTCCTCCGGTCCCCGTACCGGAGATCCGGCGGTTCTCGGTAACGACCCCGTTCCTCCCCTCTTCCACACCCCC
>NC_041390.1:153041009-153053339 GCF_002162155.2 Triticum dicoccoides
GTCCCCAATTTCGCGGGCCAGTCCGCGGCGCGTGATCCCGTCCAATCCCCGCACGCGCGCCTGCTTAGATTGATCCGGGACTTTCTTCTCCGTTTCGCGCATGTCGTGCTTGCGATCTGTTAGGTGGCTTCTCGTTTGCTGAATTCCTAGGGCAAGTGCGATTCGGAGATGGTTTCAGTTGTGAAATTGGCGGTGTTCGTACGAGTTTTTCAGTGGAAGAGTGTGGTAACCATCGGCCCATGCCTTGGCACTGTTCCACTGCATGCGCCCGAGTGATCTGTAATTAACCTAGTTCAGTTATGTTTTCTCCTAGATTTCCTAGGCATGCGCAGCTTGTTGTACCTGCTTCGCTCGATCGTACTATGATATAGCCAAGTTTCCCCCCAGGTAATTAAGCTGTGTGGCGGAATTGGATGTATGCATCAAATTCAGTTGCCAGCGCCTAAGCAAAATGAGAGTTCAAAGATTTACAGTGCGCGCTTCCGCCGTTCTGTTTATCTTCAGCGCCAATCCAGTGAGATTGCGATAGAGACAAATTCCGCTGTGTAGTAGGCTTAGTTGGGATTGGCTCCACGAAAGCTCAACCTTCTATAAATTAGTATTGGTGTGGAGTCGACCCCTCCACGTGTCCGACGCATTGATTACGCCAACGTATTGTCGATGTTTTTGGTTGCATACGTTTCTCAGTCTGATTTTTGGAAGGTATCGATATATGGCCTGCCGTGTCCATATGTCATGGTGACACGACAGACCCCAGGTCTCCTTTGCCCATGTCAAACGCGTGAATCGTCTGAAGCTGCCCAATTGCTATATGTTCTAAGAAATCCTATTAAGGCAGTTGTTATCCGCCTTTAGCATACTTGGGAGAACACGATAAATCATTTTCAACTGATAGTGAAAAGTGAGGATAAGAAGACAGCGTAAGTCATTTGGCGTCTTGGATATATGTGACAAACTTGGTGATGTAGTAGGTTTAATTAAATAAACTTTGTCCTTCACATCACCAAAGTTTGTAAAAGTAAGCCGTGCCATCAGGAAATAAAGAAGTCCTTCTTTTACACGCCACTCCACTTTTAACTTTAGCTGAACTTTACAAGGTGTGATATTGACTTGATTCAAAGCTCTTGGTTTATGCAAGTACATGATACTGCCTTACTAGTTTAGGAGGAATACATAGCTATACATACCATCCTTTCTGTAGACTCCCGAGTCCTAACTGAAGGTGTAGGTTTATGTGCCTTTTCTGTGTGATCTACGGAACCTGCTTGCACTGAAAATCTTCAGACATGGATGATCTGAAGCTCTGAACTTTCTCTATTATTAGTGCCGATCCATCTAATTTGCTTTTTTAAAGTAGTCAAATATTGGACTCTTCTGTGTTTGTTACTCCTTAACCAATATTAGCAGGGATTGATTGTTCATGCAAAAGTACACTTACAAATATATGGATTGTGGTAGTGCGAAGGAAACTTTTCCTTCCTTTCACACATAATAGGGTCAAGGTTGATGGAAAGTTGTGATTTTGATTGACATTGTCTGTTTGATTTTATTTCTGTTGCTGTTTGTGTTCTGATGATACTGTTGCCTTTAATCCTTTTAATTTCAGTTGCTTTATGTGTAGCGATAATCTTTCTCTGTTCGGAATACTGCTATCAACCTTCAGTGTTATTGAGGTCAATTGATAGTTGCATTATGAAGGTTCTTATCGCACATATTAGGGATAAGGTTGATGGGAACTTGTGATTTTTATTTACATAGTCAGTTTGATTTCATTTCTGTTGCTGCTTGTGTTCTGATCATACTTTTCCGTTTAATCCTTTTAATTTCACCTTTTCATGTGTAACGAGAATCTTTTTGTGTTTGGAATGCTGCAATGGACCTTGAAGATTAAATGTTGAGTTCGATTGCTTTGATTCCTTCGTTCACATTATAAGATGGAATTCCCATTCATCTACGATACATTTATGAATTTCCAATCTTGTAAACTTAGTTCTGATCTTTCTAATTAATCTAGATGAAAATTAACTGTTCAATACCTTTAATTGTTTTGCGCAGTGCTCAGGAGGTATTTGGCTTTGCACGAACAAGATCTCACATGGAACCATCCTCGCAGCCTGAGCCTGTGGTGGGTGTGGCCACTGCTGGGTCACAAGCATATCCTCCTCCTGCTGCCTATCCAGCTCCAGCCATGCCTGCCGCCATTCCTCCTGGCTCGCAGCCTGCAGTGCCATTCCCTGCTAATCCAGCTCAACTCAGTGCTCAGCACCAACTGGTTTACCAACAGGCCCAGCAATTTCACCAACAACTGCAGCAACAGCAGCAGCAGCAACTTCGTGAGTTCTGGGCTACTCAAATGGAAGAGATTGAGCAGGCAACTGACTTCAAGAACCACACCTTACCACTGGCAAGGATAAAAAAGATAATGAAGGCTGACGAGGATGTCCGGATGATCTCCGCAGAAGCTCCTGTTGTCTTTGCAAAGGCATGCGAGGTGTTTATCTTAGAGTTGACACTCAGGTCATGGATGCACACTGAGGAGAACAAGCGCCGGACCTTGCAGAAGAATGACATTGCAGCTGCCATTACCAGGACTGACATCTACGACTTCTTGGTGGACATCATTCCCAGGGATGACATGAAGGAGGAAGGCCTTGGGCTTCCGAGGGTGGGCTTGCCACCTGCTGCTCTAGGGGCACCGGCTGATGCATATCCTCCTTATTACTATGTGCAAGCACAACAGGTACCGGGAGTAGGAATGATGTATGGTGGCCAGCAGGGTCACCCAGTGGCATATGCGTGGCAGCAGCCTCAAGGGCAACAGGCCGAGGAGGCCCCTGAAGAGCAGCAGCAGTCTCCCTCAAACTAGCCAAGAGATTGATACAATGAAGCCATGACATGATCCTGAACTTGATGCCTATAAACTCAGGCTTGTGTTAATTTATTTCCATCATCGTTGCCCGGAACAGTTACTCATGATTAGGTCTTAGGGGGGGTTCCTAATGGTAGCTTCGACGCTGGTATGGCACCAGCGGTAGGAAAAAAAGATTGTGATTTGTTAGGTGATTTGAGACTGATCTAGTAAACAGTACCTTCGTTTTCGCCCTAGTTTCTATCTAATCCAATATTCTAAATGCCCGCCTTGTGGAGAGCCTTGTAAGAATCGATTGGTGCAGGCTGATGTCACTCCTGTTTGTTTGCCTCATTTACCAGTCATGATGCTGCCTGCCTCGCAAGAATCCTGCCTTCTGATTTGGCAGTTCACCACACCAGGGCATGAAGGCCGCCTACACTTTGGAGCATGAAAAACAGGTTGGTTCCTTTCTTTGTGGTGGATCCAATGCATGTGTGTGGAAGATAGAACTGTCTGTCTCTGCTCCCTGTTTGAGGAATAACGGGGGACATGAATTATTGTGCTTTCCAGTGTAGCTGTTGAATCTGTGTGCTTAATTTGGAGTATATGCATTTCCACTTCGCTGCCTATTTAATTGGGTTCGAAAATGCATACATGGTCACCCTTCTTTTGAACAACAAATACACATTCTTGTTCATAGCAACTTCGCCTACTGTTGTTATATAGGAGTATTTGGTTGCCAGCAGGCCTGTAACAGCCTTTGAGATCCCAACAAGTAGAAAGAGAGAAATGGCAGGTTTTTTACT
This sequence comes from Triticum dicoccoides, assembly GCF_002162155.2. Classification (NCBI taxonomy): domain Eukaryota; kingdom Viridiplantae; phylum Streptophyta; class Magnoliopsida; order Poales; family Poaceae; genus Triticum; species Triticum dicoccoides. Next base: position 153,044,667 of record NC_041390.1, read on the forward strand.
TGGTTTGGTTGGTTGGTTGCACCTTAACTACCAAGGTTAGGGCAAACGAGTCTGCGAGGTTCTCCTGTTTTGCTTTCCCTTTCCCAAAGCTAAGATATGGATCACACACTATCAATAGCACATAAGCAGCAGCCTAATAGTAATCTGAAACCTTAATTGAAGTCCATGTATCACTGTCCCTAACAACAACAACTTAGCAATACAAGATATGCTCTGAAGCAAATGGAATGGGAACGTGCGAGTTCGCATAATGGAGCGCACCTAACAGAGACAAGCTGACGATGTTCTTGAGCTTGTCTGTTCAACTGTTGGAGCTACTAGTTAGACTGAATTTATGAGAGCCAGCCATATCATATTTTGCACCCAAAATTAAGAAAACATGTCTACTGCTTGGTTTCATCACATTCTCTCGTATGTGAAAAAAAGAAGAAGATGATCCCATCTTTCTTATCACTTGTTGGCAGTTGGCACATCAATCGCTCTGTCATTGCTGTAAGGCAGTGGTGGTTGTTGCAACTGAGATGCTACTGCATTTTTATGGCATAAGCTTCCTTGCTAAACCATCTCACCACAAATCCAAAGCCTCACCCATTTCTCCCCACCCTTTGATTCCACGGAAACCTACACTAGCACTCCATCACATGATGCAACGAGGCGGTTTCTTATCTCCATCAGCGCATCATAAATGGAAACCCTAGCTACCCTCTCAATGATAGGCGTGAGATATGTGAATTGCTTTTGGATCTCATGCGTGGGTGAATGTTCCTACCAACATTTACTTACTTTTGGAGGTGTGACGATCTAAAAACTAACTAGCATGCTTACACAGTTTCTATCTAATCAAATATTCCAAATGCCTTCGTTTTCGCCCTAGTTTCTATCTAATCCAATATTCCAAATGCCTGCCTGGGGAGAGCCTTGTAAGAATCGATTGGTGGAGGCTGATGTCATTGCCTCTGTTTGTTTGCCTCATTTACCAGTCATCATGCCGCCTGCCTCGCAAGAATCCTGCCTTCCGTTTTGGCAGTCACCAGACCAGGTAATGGAGACCACCCACTCTCTGGAGCATGAAAAACAGGTTGGTTCCTTTCTTTGTGGTGGAATCCATGCATGTGTGTGAAGGAGAACTGCGTGTCCGCTCCCAGTTTGAGGAATACCCCTGGGACATGAATTATTGTGGCTGTTGAATCTATGTGCTTAATTTGGAGTATATGCATTTCCATGTTGCTGCTTATAAAATTACTCGTGTTCATGCATGGTCGCCCTTCTCTACAAAGACAAATTCAGATTCTTGTTCATAAGCATAGCAACTTCACCTACTGTTGTTATATATTCGGTTGGTTTTTTTTGCGGGGAGTTATATATTTGGTTGTCAGTAGGCCTATAACAGCCTTTGAGATCTCAACAAGTAGAAAGAGAGGGATGACAGGTTTTTTTACTTGGTTTGGTTTCTTGCACCTGAATTATCAAGGCTAGGGGATGACGACAAGCTAGTAACGAATGGCCTCGAGTGACTGTTTTAAAATTACAAGTAATATATATGACAAAAATAAATAAATTGGGAAGTAGTTTTAGGCACCGTTTGGTTTCTCTTCACTCCGCTCAATTCCATGGAGCTGCGGAGCTCGGTTTGAGCTGCTCCATAAAAAGCTGCAGCAGCTTGCTCCGCTTCGCGAGCTGAGTCGCTGGTGTGGAGAGAAACCGAACAGGCCCTTACTCTACTGGAAATAAAATCAGCAAGGTGTAAATGGGTCTGTTTGCCGGAAAACGCTACGCACTCGGCTGTACTTGGGTCTGTTCGCCGGAAAACGCTACGCACCACTCATCGCCAAACCAATTGTCTTCTCACAAAAAAAAACAGCTGGCTCATAGAGGAACAGTAGGCTTGGTAACAAAACTGCCATGTTGCGAAATAAAATAGACAAGTACAAAAAAGGAATTTAATCCCTCTAATTCGAATCTCACAAACTCACATCACGTACGTTTGACAACGCTATAAAATGTTAAACCGCGTGCCAAGGCGACCGTACCCTGCTACTTTTACTTCTATCTGGACAAGATAATTGCAAGTTGATCAAAAGCAAATTGTGTCTTGGTAGTTGGTTCTCGAAAATTTTGTTGGTCTAAATAAGACGAAAGGAACCAGCTTTGTCATCGTCTTCAGCCATGGCGTGGCGATGCATAGTTACTTTACTCGTGCTATCACAAAATCGACAAAAACTCGGAGTGGTTGGCTCCATAGGGCCGAAGACTGGCGCATGACCAAGAGGAGAACGGGTCATTTTATGAAAGACCGTTGTTGTGAGCCGCAAGGTGTCGCTTGTACACGGAGAATAAGAGCATCTTCAGCCGTGCCCTCAACAGGCCTCCTCAGGCCATTTTTTCGGCGCCGGCGTAAAAAAAAGCCCCAGTCGTGCCCTCAGGACGCCGAAAAACGCCGGTTCGGCCCTTTTTCCGCCTGGCGGTCACAAGCTGAACCCGGCGCACTGAGGGGCAGTTGGGGGCTCCGGCGCAAGGAAAAAGCGCGGCTGGCCCATGCCGTCAGGGGAAAAGTCAAGGTTTTCTTCCCCGACTCGCCTCCCACCCCCGCGCCCTCGGCCGCCAGTAGCTATATCCCGGCGCCGCCCGCTGCCTTTCACCACTAGATAGCCATTCCACGCCGGAAAAATAGCAGAGCTTCGCCACGGCAGCCCCTCCAAGAGCAGCTGGGCGTTTCCGGCCGCCGTTTCCGACCGCGGAGGGGCAGTTTAGCGGCGGGGACACGCCCATCGGGCGCAAGGTGTTCGGCGATTTGCCTGCCTCGGCGATGGACTCAGATGACGAGGAAGCGCTCGCCGCGCTGCTGGAGGAGGAAGCCGAGGCCGACGTCTAGGAAGAAGAGCATCTCATGGTGCTCGCCGCCCTCGTCCAGCTGCTGGCGAGCAATGAAAAGCCGCGGCGAGGTGGTTCGGCGCCGGGGCGGGTGAAAGCAAAGGACCGGCATCGTCTCAAAGGCTACTGCATGCTCTACTCCGACTACTTCGCCGATGCTCCACTTCATGGCGAGAAAACATTTCGGCGCCATTATTGGATGAGCCGAAAGCTCTTCCTCAGGATTGTGAATTCCATTCGGGAGTTCGACAACTACTTCAAGTGCAAGATGGATTGCACCGGCGCCCTTGGATTCACCTCCATCCAGAAGTGCACGACAGCGATGAAGATGCTTGCATACGGAGCTCCCGGTGATTCACTCGACGACTATGAGCGCATGGCCGAGTCCACCACCATTGAGTGTTTCTACAAGTTCTGTCGGGAAGTGGTGGCAGTGTTTGGACCGCAATACTTGAGAACACCCAATGCGGAAGACACTGCTCGGATCCTAGCACAGAATGCAGCAAGATGATTTTCTGGGATGCTTGGAAGCATCGACTGCATGCATTGGAAATGGAAGAATTGCCCATTTGCTTGGCAGGGAATGTACAAAGGCGCCAAAGGCGGTTGCAGTGTGGTACTTGAGGCGGTGGCCACACATGACCTCTGGATTTGACACTCCTTCTTTGATATGCCATGAACTCACAATGACATCAACGTGCTGCAATGCTCTCCTGTCTTTGCCAAGCTTGTTGAAGGTCATTCTCCTCCGGTGAACTTCGAGATCAATGGGCGGCACTACAACAAGGGGTACTATCTAGCTGATGGCATCTATCCGAGATGGTCGACATTTGTGAAGACGATATCAAACCCTGTGCCAGGAGGCAAGAATGCCTGGTTTGCGAAGGTTCAGGAGGCTTGCAGGAAGGATGTCGAGCGGGCATTTGGTGTGCTCCAATCTCGATTTGCCGTTGTCCGGTACCCCGCTCAGACCTGGTCGAAAGATCAAATGTGGGAGATTATGACTTGCTGTGTCATCTTGCACAACATGATCATCGAGAGCGAGCAAGAAGACCCAGTGTTTGACACTGAACCATACTACAGGCAGGGTTCTCTAGCCGAAGTTGATCACCAGCTACCGGCAACCTGGACTGCCTATCTCAGTATGCGTCAGGAGATCCGATAGAGCATCATCAACTGCAGCAAGATCTGATATAGCATCTATGGAGGCTCAAGGGCGACGCCGGGCACGACGTGTGATGAAATATGAGTTTTTATTTGTTGAACTATATAATTTGTATTGAACTATTTGTTGTTGTATTATTTTGTTGAAGTATTTGATATTTCTGTGATGAAATATGTGATAAAATTTTTTGTGCATAATTGAACGCCGAACAACAGCGAACCACGCCGAATATGGGCCTATTGTCGCCCATATGGGCCCTTTATTCGCCGAATGGGGCTGAAAAGTGGGCCAATATCGGCGCCTGGGGGCGAGCTGGGGGCGACGATTGGGCGCGAAACCGCCCCCAGCGCCGATTGTATCACCGGCTCGCCCCCAGGGGGCGATTTTTATGCGTCCTGGGGGGCGAACGGCTGGAGATGCTCTAACTGTGCAGGTTAGGTGCATCCCATGGAGTGATATAGGTGTCGGCCTAGTGGGAAACTGGGTACCCAGGGCCGACGGACCGAGGGCTAGACGGTGTCACCCGGCAAGAAGCCCCCTGCTAGATGATGCATGGAAGCTCTGCTGCCCAACCATACATATGGGCTCCTTGAAAAATGTCGCCATGGGGTAGTAAAACCCGGCTAGGGCTTCCCGTGATCGATTCAAAAAGTTCTCTTGCCCCGCGTGACTCCGCCGAAGAAGGAGGTGAGAGACGGTCTGGCAGGGGCATTTAATGCAAGCCACGCCGCTGTAGTGGATGGTGTCAGCAACTGAGAGAGGATGCGACAGTGACGCCTTTTGACTTTGGGCACGGATGGGAGCACGCATTCCGAAGGTCATCCATAGTGACCTTCGGAGATTCACCTACCCAGCGTGCTGCTATAGGTGTGTCATGTAGCAGCTCACGCGGGATGGATCAAAAGCCATCCCCCATCGTGTCCAACCGGCGTAGATGGTTTTCCATTCTCTCGTCTTGGTTGGAGCTGAACATGTGACAACCCCCCGTTGGAAGTGGGGAGGACTAGGTTCAATATAAATAGAGGACGGCCACGACCTGAGAGCGGGTCGACTCACATACCCAACTAAGAATACACATTGTAGCCACTCGGCCACAAAGACACATCAATATCTGAAAGTGCTAGTTATCGACTAGAGGGGGGTGAATAGGCGATTTTTATGAAAGTCTTCAAAACACGAGGTCTTTGAAGACAAACAGTAGAAATGAACCTATTGATATGCAACGGAAGGTAGAGTACACTAGACAAGCCATAGTCAAGTAAGCAATGTAGTGAAAGCACGAAGACTATCAGCAGCTAGGTAGTATGGATCATGATGGAAGACAGTATGAAGCCAAACAATAAATAGTCTTCACTCAGTGAAGTCAATCAGATCAGACAAGTAGACAATGACTTCACGAAGATAAACTATAAAGTAAAGGGAAGTGGAGGTTAGAACGAGTTGCTTGGTGAAGACAAGGATTTGGTAGACCAGTTCCAGTTGCTGTGACAACTGTACGTCTGGTTAGGGAGGCTGAGATTTAACTCAGAAGACCGCGTCTTCACCTTATTCCCCCTGAGCTAAGGACACCCAGTCCTCGCCCAATCACTCTGGCAAGTCTTCAAGGTAGACTTCCAAACCTTCACAGACTTCGTTCACCGGCGATCCACAATGGCTCTTGGATGCTCAGAACTTGACGCCTAACCGGCTGGAGGATTCACAGTCCTCAAGTGTAACAAGTCTTCAGGTCACGCAGACAGAAAGACTTCAGTGATGCCTAACACTCTTTGGCTCAGGGTGTTTTGGGCTTTGTCCTCCAAGGATCTCTCTTTCAAATGCTTTGGAGGTGGGTTGCTCTCAAACGACAAAAGTCGTGTACTAACTCTGAGCAGCCACCAATTTATGGTGTAGGGGGTGGGCTATTTATAGCCAGGAGGCAACCTGACCTGATTTGTCTGAAATGACCCTGGGTCACTAAGGAACCGACACGTGTCCAATGGCCAGATTTCAAACACACATGGCAGCTTGACTTGGGCTACAAGTAAAGCTGACTCATCCAACTCTAGATAAGATTTGCTCTCATTGTCTTCGCTCGAAGACATAGGATTTTGGTTGAGCATCACTTCAGTCACTCTGACTTTGTTCACTTGGACCCCACTTAACAGTGCGGTGGTTCCTATGACTCAACAAAGAAGAAAATGAAACTACGAAATAACTATGTCTTTACATTCCATAGTCTTCAAGTGAATGTCTTCACATGTCATAATCTTCACTGTGAATGTCTTCACGAACCACCATTGTCTTCAATGTCTTCACACATTTTAGGGGTCATCTTTGGTAGGTAAACCGAATCAATAAGGGACTACTACCTGTGTTATCCTGTAATTCTCACAAACACATTAGTCCCTCCACCAAGTTTGTCTTCAATACTCCAAAACCAACTAGGGGTGGAACTAGATGCACTTACAATCTCCCCCTTTTTGGTGATTGATGAAAAACTGGCTGAAGTTCTCAACGGGGATAAAAGTATGTGAGGGTTAAGGATAAGGGCATTGTCTTCATAAGTTGCAAAAGGCCCCCCTGAAGATGTGCATATAAGTAGTTTGCTTTTGAATGCGAATGCACATGACAGGTTTTACTTTGTGGAGATCCTCTTCAACTTACAAAGACAATTCATCATGCACATATAAGAATAACGAAGGTAATGGCATGCATAATGAGAAATGGGCGTCTGCAGAATGACTTCATGCGGAATTTATCATCACGTCACAAAGTACCAGCAAAAGTAGTAGACGACCATCGAGTTTAAGTGTTACAACTCAAGAACTAGATAGTTTCAAAAAAGAGAGTTGTAAGAACTTAGCAAAAATAATGCAACCACACATATGGACCCGCTTGAAGACTATCAACCTCATATACTTCTCCCCCTTTTGTCAGTAATGACCAAAAAGGTTTGAAGACATAGAGGATCTACTCATTCCTAGTTGGAGTAGAAGATGGAGCAGGGTCGACGTTGGATTTTGGTGGTGCAGACGGGCCTGACGTAGAATCATGATGCAGTGCATCCAAGGTTGGTGAAGTGGCGTCATCCTCTTCATCGATGACTCTCGCAACAACAGTTGCAGCCGAAGATGAATGTTCAGAATCTTCAATAGAGGGAGTGCGACGCCAGCTTGCATTTTGGGGAGGCCTGGAGTCAAACTTGAAGTGCTCTGTGAAGCCATCTGCACGCAGATCATCTTCAAAACAGAGCAATGTGAGGCTCTTCTAGGACTGCCGACAGGCTTCATGTGCAACAAATGTGTTCTTGTTGGCCAAGTTGCGAATGCGATTGACATCCACCAAGAGACTTTGCATCTGACGCTTCAGCCGGTCATGATGCCTATCCTGCTTTTGATGTAAAGCCACCAGAAGCTCATGGTCGTTGAGGACATGAGAACGCTTCTGAGGCCTTTGAGCTATTGTGCTAGCAGTGGCTTCCGTATTTGCATGGTGTGGCACTCGCAAGTTTCCAGCCAGAGGATAAGTAGGTGTTGCGGCATTTGGCACATGAATCCCTTCAATAGGCCGCGTGAAGCTCTGGAATTCTGCATTCTGAAGGTGGTTTGGCTTCTTTGCTGGCTCATGGTAGATGGCTTCAACAGACATATCAACATCAGGCAAAAAGACAACATGGTTGCGCGCGGAGGGTTGATAGTCAATGGTTGAATGAAGCTTAATCAAGCGCATCACCCATGGAGCATAAAAATTTAGGCCAAACAGATCAACCCCAGAAGTAGCAAGCTGTCGGATAAAGAAATTATGGGTGTTGAATTTGATGCCATTGATGATATAGAATACCAAAGTCTTCATGGAGCCTTCAAGTTTAGCTTCAGAAGAATTTCCTTTGATAGGCCAGAGAGTACGCCTCATAATGTGGTACACTATGCGTGGAAAGTACTCAAGGTCCTTGACAAAGAACTCCTTTGGGTATTCGACGTCTTGGGGCAATGGCTTCATCATGCTCAACATTTGGCTCATATTTGGCTCTGGCTTCTAAAAAATGCTCTGCAGCTCGTTCTGATGAAGCTGACAACCAGGTTCGTATAACTCACCTGGAGTGGGCAGGGAAGTAAGCTCGATGATATCCTGAGCTTTGGCTTCATGAGGAACCTCACTTGTCATCCACTCAAGGATCCAAGTCTTTGGATCCCTGTTGTAGCCTCGAATGTGGAGAGTAGCATAGAACTGTAGCAGAAGCTCTTCGTTCCAATGTCCCTTTTCAGTCACAAAGGGCAGAAGACCAACGTCCCGAAAGCAGTCAAGGGCCTCTTCAAGACATGGCAGCCCAGCCATAGCATCACAATCCAGACCACTAGTAGAAAACAGGGCTTTGGTCCAGGCTGGGTCAGCCCATTAGTCCCGGTTCAGTCCAGAACCGGGACAAATGGGGGCATTGGTCCTGGTTCGTGAGCCCAGGGGCCGGCCGGGCCACGTGGGCCATTGGTCCCGGTTCATCTGGACCTTTTGGTCCCGGTTGGTGGGATGAACCGGGACCAATGGGCCTCTCTCCTGGCCCACAATCATTGGTCCCGGTTCGTGCCTCAAACCGGGACTAAAGATTAGACCTTTAGTCCCGGTTTGAGGCACGAACCGGGACTAATGGGGTTGAGACCTTT